>NC_090648.1:319509569-319836494 GCF_040937935.1 Hyperolius riggenbachi
GCTTTGGGTTCTACTTCTAACTTGTCCCCATTCTAATAAATATTTTTTATTTGTTACTGGCTCTGCCACCCTTAGGCCTGGGATTGATGACAGGACGCTTTGCAGCAAATCATAAAGCCCTGCGAATTGCTAGAAAAAAGTGGAAGTGTCGCAATTTCAAAGTCATTCCTGAAGCAATTGAGATTCGGCTACTGCAGCCACTAATGCAATCGCTCCAGGATCGCTCCCAAAATGCTGCAAACAGCAATTTGCGATAGCTCCCTGCTAGTGGGATCACCCCGTATGAATTCACTGGTGTAGCACTTCGCAGTTCGATGTCAAACGGTGAGTACTGCAAAATCACTCCCAGTGGGTTGGTCTGTGCCGGAAAAAAGGAAATTGTCACACTGAAACACAGGACAGTAATAACAAATAAAATGCCTTACCACACTGTACAAAGCTGCAATATATTTTTCTCTTTGAGTTCCTCTCCATATTAATGCTTTTTATATTCATCGAAGAAATCAAAGTCTTCTATGCACAGGAAATAGCTGGTGGGATTTATTGGTGTACCTGCACTTTGTAATTACAGCGGTATATTCCAGAGACTCTGGTTGCTTAGTAAACAAGCATTTGTTTGTGTCTGTAGATTGCATCAGTGCTGAGGACATGCAAAATCACAGACAAATTAGCATGATTAAAGCAGAAGCTGTTTGTCAGAGAGATTAATAACCGCGGCAAAATGCGCCTTTGCTTTATTTACCATTTGTCATTTTACATCAGCTTTCGCTATTTGTAATGCTAATCCCTGGAAATCGCTAAACAGGAGCAAATGCCTAGAACTAAAGGAATAGGAATTTATATCACGCTTTTATTTTGCTGCACGTTGTTATACTCTGGCTCTTATGCTATTCATCACAACGCAAAACTGATATTTTTGTCCATTTTGCCGGATCGTAAAAACTTACGACAGTTGACAGATCCTTTGTTATTATTGGGTCTCTTCACACTTGTAAGCACAATGCGAACTCCTAACCTGCACAATTTTTCCAGACAAGCAGATGGCTTTCCCATAGAAACCCATGATGGAAACGCAATTGCTCTGTACCCCAAGCAGACCACAACGGACCATCGGAGAGGACACTTTACTGTTTGCTCAGGTTATCCGATCGAGATCCAGCGTGGATGTGGAACAAAGCCTAACAAATTCTGGCCACAATGCAACAGGGTATAAACTGGGGCTCATTTATACACCTGCAACTAAAAGTGTAACAAAGGCGGTGGTGCATTAGATCACATGAACCAATCAGAATACTTGTTTTTTTTCAAAAGCTAACAGATTATTGGTTACTTTAGAAAAGTTGCAAGACAAACACAACGGCTAAACAACAAGAACAAAACAGTTTGTCTTATAAAGTGGATGATCCTAAACATTTGGGAGTATGTTCTCTGGACTGGTGAGCCAAAAGTGGAACCTTTTGGAAGTTATATCTGGTGTACAGCTGGTACAGCTCATCACAATAAAAGCATTGTGCCCACAGACAGACATGGAGGTGGTAGCGTGATGTTGTGGTGGGGATGCTTTGGTGTTATAGGGTTTGAATAGCATGCAAGAATTAAGAGATGCTCTCTAGCATAAAGTGCTATGGGAAAATGGCCAGTTCCCAGTCTATGACACAAATGGATTATTATGCAATAGAACAGTGATCCAAGGCACATGAGCAAGTCTATCTCTGAATGGTTGAAAAAAAAAATTATGTTTTGGAAATGCCTATTCAATGTCCTTGAATGCTTTAGAAATCTTCATGTGGGACCTTAAAGCCGGTTTCACATCAGCAAATCATCCATTGTTGTCTGGAGGTGTGAAGCTAGCCACACCTCCAGATCCACTGGTATGCAGTGATGTGTCAGCTTGTTAATATTACATAGCCACAATAATCCAACATGCATGGATCTGTAATATTAACAAATTCCAGTGGAGGTGTAGCTAGCTTCCAAGGACAACAATGGATAATTTGCATATATTCAGCAGTGATGGACTGAGAGACATCGCAGAGCTCACTCCAACCTAAATTATTGCAAATACCTTTTGTTTTAAGAAAGCAAACTTTTGTTTTCCATAGCATTTTAGTAAGAGGGCTTTTAGGTCCATTGTAACTCCTTACACACTCCTAGGAGTTCTGGTTCACCATGAGCTTGCTGGGTACTCTGTACCTTAAAGTAAATAAGTAGAATAATTGTTGAAATTTACTGCAGAGTCTGAAATATGCTGGAATATTTGTATGACATGATATTACAAAATAATTGCATTCTAAGATGCTACTTCTTTGTTACAGTGTTCAGTACATCTAGTGGAGTAATGTATATGTATGCACATATGCAAGCAAACAAGCATTCTTATTTCTAATGACCTATGTATCCATGTATTCATAGAGAGAGAGGGAGAGAGCACAATCATCTCTAAACAGCCTCACCACCACTGAGAGCGGAACTTTGCTGAACAATTTCTTCCCTGGCCAATCTAATTAAGCTGTTTTCAATCTTTCATGCTAGCTTAAATGGAATTGCAACTTCCCAGATGATTGCATTTTCCTAACTAGTTGGTAGGAGTAGGATGAAGGAAACCAGTTCTGTGTTCAGCCTATCTGTGACACTGGGAAATTAGAAACCAGCTTCTTTTATATAAAGGCTAAACAGTTTAATGTGAATGTATCATTAAATCAATATGACTTATGAGAAACAAAAGTTCTTATGTAAATGTCTGGGCAGGTGCCCACCAACGATCAAATGCTACCTTCTAATTGGCTTTTTGATCCAATAATTGCAATCAGGAGGAAACGATTAGAAAGCATCCATCAGGCCCATAAATGGAATAAAAATTATACCCAATATAGAATCAATCTTAAAAACGGATCGATAATTTGATTGATGATCCGATCATTTGTTGCCGATTGGCCCCATCAACAGTAGATTGATTGGAAGGTAAGGTCACATTGGATTGTTAGTGGGCACCTTAAGTCATGCAACCAGCACCAGAAAAGGGTATTTCTACAATATCATTTCTGCGACAAACCTGCTCAATAAAAGTGAGATAATGAATAAAAATATGAGATCAGAATTTACCTCTTGAAAACTACATGTAAAAATGATCAGTAGTTTACAGATGCAAGCTGCGGCAGTAAAGCTAAAGTAAGCTACATGGAAGTGTTTTATTGCTGAATCTTGCTGTAGGTGCTGGTCCACCATTTAAATGAATTAAGTGCTGAACCCAGCTGTGTTTTGATATTTCCTCAGCACTGGAGCACCAGATGTGGATGCTGCACAGCAGTCATGTCAGCTGAGCCTTTTTCTCACAGTCAAGTTATTTTGACAACAGGGATCTCAGTAGTAGGCATTTCAGTACTTTTTGCTAAGGTGAATATTTTTGGTCTTTTCCTTCCTTTTGTGGGTGGGGTGGATTATAATTATGAAGCAGAAATCCTTTTAATATGTTAGAAATTAAGTTATTTTGGGACATAATGGAGAGATTGCTATGGGAGGAGGGGGGGTCAGTGTTAAATTGGAGATTGCATGAACGAGTAAGATAACTCTTTTATATGTGGAGGAGTTGTTGGGAGAGGGGATACAGGAACATGGAGGGGCAATGGTATTTTATGTAAGAGACTTAGAGACTTAGAGACAGGAGAGGATTGTGGTTTGGGTAGGAAGGAAAAGTAATTGTCGGCAATAAACTGCACACGGTGGTGTGCTGACTGCTCTAAGAACAGCTGATATCTCGGTCCAGAACGATTTGACAATAAAGATTGGACTTTTATGCCAGTTGATTGAGCGGATTTTCCTTCTACCCATGTCGTTTGGCCTGGCTACGCCTGGTCCTGCTCCCACTTTGGCATGGTGGAGTGGTGAGTGGTGTTTCCTTCTCAAAATGATTCTAAGAACAGCATGCTGTTGGGAGATATATGGTATAGAGAAGAAGACAACGTAAGAAGATAAAAGTATACAGATGGAAAAAAAAAGAACAGCAAAGATTTTTTTCCCTAATGAAGCTTATTTTTTAACTATTTATTCTAAATGGGTAGGGGAAAAATGACCCGCCCATACCTATTTACATGGTAAGAAGACAGTAGTGCAGAGTGTATAGAGTGTATAGACAGGAACTCCAGCACGTGGAACCATATGGAGGTGAGTCTGTGCGCACTGCTTTTATTCCTCCCTCTTCGTTGAGTAATAGTGTGGGGACGAGAGGAGATGCGAGGGGGGATGCAGGGTGAGGGGGATGCGGGGCGAGGGGGGGATGCGGCAGGAGTGCGGAGGGGGGCCGAGGACAGTGACAGAGGACAGCTTCTGGCCCCCCTCCCTGCATCCTAGCAGCTGCAAGTGACCAAAAATATGCGGCCAGAGAGGAACAGAGGTGAGGGACAGAGGCTTCAGCCAGTCAGGCTTAATTAGCATGCATTACAACTTCTCTTCTGCGGCAAGCGTAGGAGGAAAGAGCCTGGGTGTATGGGGACTAATAATCTATTGAAAAAAAAGTGAAATTGATTTTAAACTTTTGAATTGCCTTGTTAGCATCTTTTTTACTTACTTATCAGTTTGTAATAGAGGTTTGATTATGGATTTTATGCATGACTCTTGTTACTCTTTAAGAGGGAGGACCCCATGCTGTCCTTTTTGTTAAAATGTAATCAAATGTATAAAAGCACCTTACTGGGCAAACTGCAGCAATTTGTATCATATCCTATCATAACATTGAAATCTATTTTCTCAAAAGCGAAAGGTCTTTTTGAAATGTTAAATTGTCCCCACTATTTAGTTCAGGCATGGGCAAACTTGGCCCTCCAGCTGTTGAGGAACTACAAGTCCCACAATGCATTGCAGGAGTCTGACAGCCACAGTCATGACTCATAAAGGCAAATGCATTGTGGGATTTGTAGTTCCTTAACTGGAGGGCCAAGTTTGCCCATGCCTGATTTAGTTACTTAATGTAACATACCTAGCACATGTGGTGATGATAGCCTGTATTGGAGTTTTGAAATGAACTGCAAAACTCTACACCTTTGATTTCCATGCACTTCTCCTAAAAGGTGAACTTGTAATTTTGTCAAAATACAGCAGCGGCATTTTCGCTCATCCCTAGCTATGAAGTGCCTGTATCTTTCGTTCAGTTAGTTTTTTTGCACAGACTTTCAGCTGTGGTCAACATGACATCTTTATATTCAGTCTTCTGTCACTTTAAAAAAATGTTTTTGTTGTACCGAGAGATTTACTTTTATCGCATGCCTGTCAAAAGGTAATTTATAGACATGAGACAGTTTTCAGCAATGTCAGTAGAGACAACTTGAAGGGTCGTATGACCAGAGATGGATTAATATTAAATTTGGCCCTAGGCAAGGTAGTAGACTTGGACGGAGCAGTGCTTTTCAGTGCAGGAAGATTTGGGTTTAGCCGTTGGCACCATAGACTGTAATAGGAATTACATCTATAGCGGCGCTCAGTGAGTAACGTCTGCACCGTCACAAGACGGTGCTGAAGTTGCCTTTCAAACACAATAATTCGGCCTCCAGCAATATCTAGAAGCCGAATTATTTCATTCCCTACCATCCATGGCAGCCTGGAGGGGGAATAGTAATTAACACGGCCGGGACTTGTGCAGAAGCAGGATCAGCCCTGTGCCCAAGTCTCCCAGTGCCGAATGTATGCAGATTTGGGGCCCACTTGTGGTCTTTTTTTGGTGAACTGCGGAGAGAGTTCAGAGAAGGTGGCTGGTCGGCCCCTTGACACCCACTAGGCCCCAAGCACCTGCCTAGGTTGCCTGGTGGATAATCCTGCTCTGCGTACAACTATTCATTCATTCATCTGTCACTCAGCAGCCCTGACTATTGAATGTCTGAGAACAAGACCTGCTACTGTCATAAGGAGGCTGAAGTATGCTTCATTTCCACATATATTCATTCCAGCTAACGTTTTTAGGCTGATTGAATGGTGCATCAAGAGTTTAATCGCACTGTTATACTTAATATCAAGACAAGGAAAAGGACATTGGTGAAAGCAGATTACACAGAGAACAAGAGAATTAACTCACCAACTCTAAAGCTGCCCCAAATCTTCCATCTGCCAGTGAAACCTATTTCATTTTTTGTTACGTAGACTTGTCCTCACAATGGTCATAACTTCAGAGCTCGCTAAACATTTTATTGTAAAGCCCTCAATCACTCACCAGCTCTGCTTCTTTGTTTATTGGGGAGATGTTCTACAGCATTATATTGTACAACAAAGGCAAGCTTTTGATTTGCATAAAACAGTGCGATCAATTAGATACAGCTGACAGTCTTTTCATAGTGAGACTGCATAGTATTCCCTTTGGCATTCTCGGAGGATGTGGTAGCAAAGTGTTGCAATGTCAGCTTTTAATTAGCTTGTTCTACAGAAATGGTAATGTGCGACATGCTCATTTCTGTATTTGAAATTTGATTTCACAGTCTTTAAAAAAAATCTTATCATGTACTAAAACATGATTGCTGTATGTTGCCATAAAATGGCATATTTCACTGTAGAGATAGTAAATATGAATTTCCTCAGCATGTGTGTCACTAGAAATAGCTATCAACTGTGGCTTTATCTGGGTCTTTTAAGTCACTACCATGGTAATGAACAGTGCTCAGATATATGAAATGGATTTAAAATGAACTGAGCAGCATTTTTAGCCTCCGAGGCTTCTCAATAGCTCATTAAAAATACATGCTAACAATGTGGCTTATTTTCTAAAGAAAATTCCATTCTATCACTTTTTACATTAAAATTTTTGTTAGAGGCTTTTGGTGCCCTACTTCCATGGCCTGCCATTCGCAGAAAGAGTAGGCAGATAAGGACTGTTGTAATTAGCAGTAGCAATGAGCAAATAAAAGCTTTTATCGGGGGGTTGATAGTACAACGTTTAGAGAAGTCATACTTTATTACATTCACACCTTCTCCTGGATAAATGAGGGCAGAGAGAAGGGTAGGGGGTAAAATGGCAGCTCCTTAACTACTTTCGCCTCCTGGACGTACTAGCTACGTCCAGGAGGCCATGTGCGCGTGCGCGCGCTCCCGGTGCCGATTTAATTTTAAACTTGTAAATAGTGATGGATGCAAAATGGAAAAATGCACCAATATTTCCAAATAAAATATTGTCGCCATACATTGTGATAGGGACATAATTTAAATGGTGTAATAACCGGGACAGATGGGAAAATACAATACGTGAGTTTTAATTATGCAGGCATGTATTATTTTAAAACTATAATGGCTGAAAACTGAGAAATAATGAATTTTTTCAGTTTTTTTCTTATTCTTAAAATACTGTTAAATACTGTTAAAATGCATTTACAGTAAAGTGGCTCTTAGCAAAATGTACCACCCAAAGAAAGCCTAATTAGTGGCAGAAAAAACAAGATATAGATCAATTAATTGTGATAAGTAGTGATAAAGTTATAGGCTAATGAATGGGAGGTGAACATTGCTCGGATGCATAAAGTGAAAACGACTGAAGGCTGAAGTAGTTAAGCTATTAGAATCCAGGATAAACTGCAGAAAAAAAGCTTCTTGGATCCCTTTAACTACTGTCTAGCCCAACACATTAAAGGTGCATACAATGGTTGTCACCAGAAGGGATCAGGATTTGATCTCTCATGTGACATTTCAGGAGCCAAGGGCTGTACAGATGCATCACCCTGCTATAGCAGAGCTACCGTACTGTTTCCACAGGGAAGGAAGGAGGGATGACAGCAGGACACATAACAAAAGGATTTTTGGTGGGAGGAGTATTGAGGGAAACAATGCGCTTGGGGGGCCACTATCATTTTAGGCATCTTGTGTACTGGATCTTAACACCCGTACACAAGCTCGATTCTGGGCCCAAGCAGCCTCAACCAAATGGTATCAAGAGATAAGTGGGACTAAAAAACTACAAGGAAAGAGGTTACTGCTAACTGGTGTATATTTTTCCTATGTGTTTCATTAGTGCTATACCAGCAAGCAAGAGGCTCACATGAAAAGACTGATAGGCCTGCCGGCCCGCCCGCCCGCGGGAATCCACATGTGGGGCACCCCTTATTTTGTACACAGCGGGGTTTTTTGTTGTTTGTTTGTTTTTAATGTTACTGCATATTTACAATAGAGTTTTTTAAAGCAAGTCAGTAAGAGGTTAACATCCTGCTGCTCACTAGTCAGTGTCCCTGTTAGTGCGCACAGTGCAGTATTCTTTCCTTTTTTTGCATTAGCTTTTATTATACAGGAATAGCTGCTGCTCATACAGATTTCAGCAGATATCCCTCGCAGAGCATCAGTTGGTTACAGAGGACCAAAAATATATGCAAATAGTAACTACAAATAGTCTATATATTCAGAGGTAAAGCTCTGTTTTGCTATACAAATAGGCTAATAACGACTAAACATGAGTTAATGCTGTTCAATGAATGGATCTGTCCATTTTAGGCATCAGCCATCTTCCTGGACTCATTCACACAGAATATTCTTGGGGTGGTTTACATGGCAGTAAGAACACCCTGGTTATACTGAGCTACTCCTAAATCAAGTAACATAAAAATGTACATGTATACAAAAGCACTATTTCTAGCTTGAGATGTGAAATCAGATTGAGTGTAATGACCTTGTAATGACCTTCTGGTGTCTGAAAGAACCAGTTGTGGCAGTCATCTTCTATTAAAGCACACCTGAAGTGAGAGGGATATGGAGCTGACGTTGATTTCATTTTAAAGGAAATAGACTGACAGTCCTGCTGATCCTCTGCCGCTAATACTCTTAGCCATAGACCCTGAACAAGCATGCAGCTCAGATGTTTGACTGAAGACTGACTCCATTACCTGCGTGCTTGTTTCACATGAGTGATTCAGACACTACTGCAGCCAAAGAGATTAGCAGGATGCCAAGCAACTGTTGTTTTAAGGGAAATAAACATGGCAGCCTCCATATCACTTTCTGTTCAGGTGTACTGTAAAAAAAAAAAAAAGAGCCCCTATGGGGTACTTACCTCGAGAAGGGGAAGCCTCTGGTTCCTAATGAGGCTTCCCCATCCTCCTCTGTCACTCCATTCCAGCACTGTAAGCTGCCGCTGTAGTGCAGACACCGCATGCCTGCACAGTAGAGCAGATCCAATCGGGTTTGGCTATTTCCGCCTTAGCCCGAACGAAAGCCGAGACTGAGCCTGCCCAAGGATCACACAGGATTGTTATGATCCTGGAGCTCAGTACCACCGACAAGTTTGCCGACAAGCAAGGATCTAGAGGCTTCCACCTTCCCGAGGTAAGTACTCCAAATCCTCAGGGGCTCTTTTTTTTCTTACAGATCTTCTTAAGATCTGTACACTGAAGCCTGCAGCTGTCATTAGGGGTTTCCAGGATTGGGGGTTACATTGGATCAAAACATTGGGCACCCTAATGATGGATGGAATGCCATGGGGGAGAGAAGTGTACAAGCCTTTCTCCGCAAGTTGTTTTTCAGTTTTACCTGGATCATTATTAACCACTTGAGGACCCACCCTTTACCCCCCCTTAACGACCAGCGCTGTTGTAGCTGATCTGTGCTGGGTGGGCTCTGCAGCCCCCAGCACAGATCAGCGTGCAGGCAGAGCGACCAGATCGCCCCCCTTTTTTCCCCACTAGGGGGATGATGTGCTAGGGGGGTCTGATCGCTCCTGCCTGCGGGTGTTGCGGGGGGGGGCACCTCAAAGCCCCCCTCCGCGGCGAAATCCTCCCCCTCCCTCTCCTACCTGGCCCCCCCTGGAGATCCGGGCTGCACAGGACGCTATCCGTCCTGTGCAGCCAGTGACGGGACGTCCCCTGTCACATGGCGGCGATCCCCGGCCGCTGATTGGCCGGGGATCGCCGATCTGCCTTACGGCGCTGCTGCGCAGCAGCGCCGTACAAATGTAAACAAAGCGGATTATTTCCGCTTGTGTTTACATTTAGCCTGCGAGCCGCCATCGGCGGCCCGCAGGCTATTCACGGAGCCCCCCGCCGTGAATTGACAGGAAGCAGCCGCTCGCACGAGCGGCTGCTTCCTGATTAATCAGCCTGCAGCTGGCGACGCAATACTGCGTCGCTGGTCCTGCAGCTGCCACTTTGCCGACGCGCGTTATGAGTGCGCGGTCGGCAAGTGGTTAAAGACTGAATCAATGACGTCAGAAGAGAGTATAGTATTGCAGAACCTTGCTAAGCTAGTAGCTGTATAAGCTACATGACTCATATGATCTCGATGACTGCTGTTATGTCCTTGTTTATTTTACTGGTTCCTGTATTGATGTTCTCTCTGTTGGATTCAGGCTTTATAAGTAACACGTAATTGTAGAAAGAATTATTTGAAAAATGTTTTGTAGATGTGAAAGGTCATTACAGAAATATCAAGATAACAGAACTGCAAATGTGTAATTATTTTGATGACGGAAACAGATTTGCAGAGGTGTTTGTTAATGGCTTCTAATAGTGGTCTGGTGCATCTAATGTAGGTCAAACACAGGATAAAATCACTGGCAGGGATTTACTTTACTTCTAATTTTGGTACACTATAGCACAGAGAGAAAAACAACTAAAGGTTACAGAAGGCAGTCATTTTCTCTACTCACGGTGTGCTTTGCAGAGTTCCTTTTCTTTTCTTTTCTTTTTTTTAATACTGTATGTCAAGAATGACAAGCCAACATATGCTTAACCCTTCTCCTGCCACAAGATTTTTGTCATTTTTCACTTGGATAATATAAACAAAAAACACACACACCACTAAATACCACTATTTCAATGGGTACCTATGGCAGCGCCCAAACTTCCACTGCTAGTGGTGCCCAAATTTCCAGCTACCCCTGTGATGTTCTCTCTAAGCATCAACCAAGGACAGCAAAGCAGACAGTCAATGCACTACATGCATACTTCGTGGGAAGTGGAGTAATCAAGTTGGGTATTAAATTGAACCTGAGATGCTGTAAGAGGAGGAAATTATACAAACCTGGGGCTTCTTCCAGCCCCCTCCACTCCGATTGTTCCCTCGCCACCCTCCTCTGCCTCCTGGATCATCTGGATTTGGCCCCTCAAAGTGTTCTGGTCCGAGGCATACTGCACATGCACGGCCCTGTCGCACTCACGTGGCCAGAGACTTCTGCGCCTACACAGTACTACTGCGCACGCACAGACTGCTCCCGGCCACGGGAGAATGTTGGAAGCTGTGCATGCACACTGTGCAGTAGTAGATTCCCATCCAGTGAAAAGGTCTCAACCTGCGTTAAAACAACAGAGAACTATATCCATATGGATTGTAGCAACTTCCAGTTATGAAGCAATGTCCACCAGTCAGCCAGCAGTCACAGCACAATTCAAAATGTAAATGTTGAAAACAAAACGGACACAGGGTATCCTAGTAGGAGAGAGGGGCTGCGGTGAAGAGGTAGATGGACTATCGGAGATCAGGCATCGCTGGAATGGCACCTCAGACCAGACCCGAGAGGTTCTAGCAGCGTTCTGTGACAGTGGCCTAGCTTAAGGTGGAGTGTGAGCTGAATCCAGCATTGATCAAGAGACCTCTGGGTCTCATTGAATGCACTGCAGACAAAGACATTATTAACATGCTGAAATGCCAGGGAGAAGTGGAATCCCCATTTATATTTGATGTTGGCTGTTTTCAGGGCCTGCGTAATGGGTCTTCAGTCCCTGCGTCTGGCCAGAGTGAGGAGTGAGATGTCCGCATAGAAGTGGATGGCATTAGGCATACCTGGTAGCGTGGTGAGAGACCTGGCCGCTGCTAGGATGGTATTCCTCATCTACTTGTGCTGAATTTGTAAATCATATCTTTTTTTTAAAGGGAGGTCCCATAGTGGAATACAAATTGTTACATATAATACCTGAACATAGTATGCAAATTCTCATCAAAACAATATTTTCTGTAAAATACAATAATGTTGTCAAAGCACCTAAATATACTGTTGCATCATCTACTACTACATGAACACTGAGAACTTATGCGATCCAGCCTAGCTTTAGCTCTCACGCTCAAATCACCATTACAGTTCAGTGTTATTAACGTTATTTTTCTTCTCACTGCATAACCAGTTCACCCCCAAGGGTTTTTATCCTAACGGACCAGAACAATTTCAGTTGTCATTGCTCCTCCCTTTTATTCCCTAATAACTTTATTACTACTTATCACAAGAAAATGATCTATACCTCATTTTTTTCGCCACCAATTAGGCTTTCTGTGGATAGTACATTTTGCTAAGAATTTTTTTATTCTAAATACGTTTTAACCTCTTGACGACCAGCTAATGCCGATTGCTGTAAACTGGTCGTCTGCGGGTTACCATGGAAACTTCACGGAGGGTGTCTCTCCGTGAACAGCCGGAGAGCTGCCGATCGCGGCTCGCCGGCAAAATGTAAACAGGCGGGGAAGAAATCCCAGCTGTTTACATCATACGGCGCTGCTGCGCAGCAGCGCGGTAAGGCAGATCGGCGATCCCCGGCCTCTGATTGGCCAGGGATCGCCGGCATATGATAGGCTGAAGCCTATCCTTCAATGCGCAGGACGGATGCTCACAGGGGGAGGGGGAGGGAGAGGGAGGGAGCGGCGAGACAGCGGAGAACGCTGCGGAGGGGGGCTTTGAAGAGCCCCCCCGCTAAGCAAATGCAGCCGGCGGCGATCAGACCCCCCCAGCAGGACATCCCCCTAGTGGGGAAAAAAGGGGGGTAGTCTAATCGCCCTGCTGCACTCCTGATCGGTGCTGCGGGCTGTAGAGCCCACGCAGCACCGATCATTGAAAAATCCCCTGGTCGGCAAGTGGTTAATGAGAAAAACATAAAAAAATGAAAAAAAAAATCATTATTTCTCAGCCATTATAATTTTAAAATTAAACATTCTCCTGTGGATAAAACAAACACGTTTTATTTGCCCAGCTGTCCTGATTATTAAACCGTTTAAATTATTTCCCTATCACAATGTATGGCGACAGTATATTATTTTGAAATATAAGTGTTATTTTTCTGTTCTGTTTTTTTTGTTCTGGCCATAATTACAAGCCCCTATGTAATAAATTAAAATTAATTTTCCCCCATAAAATATAGATGAAAAACGTTGAGTCCCTAAGGCAACTATTTTTTTTTTAAGCTGATTTTTTTTGTTTACAAGTGTTTTTTTTTTTTGGGGGGGGGGGTTGGAAGTGTAATTTTATTAATGATGTGTATGTACCGTTCGGTCTTCTTCCCCAATCACCCAGCACGGGTTCCCGACGGAAACAGCGGCGGTAGCGGCGCGCACACGGCGGTAGCAGCAGGGGGAACACGCGTCGTATTAAAACGTCATGTTGCCGTTAATAGCAGTAAGCATGGCGTTTTAATACGTTAGGATGTCAGTAAATGGTTAATAAACACAGACAGGTTGTGGAAAGATAATGGGGTAAATAAAATGATGGCAAAACTGGGGCAAAAGTTGAGCAGTGAATCACAATGGCCAATCAATCTGTCCCTCTTTTGTACCACTCTTGCAACAATTTTCTTTACACCGCTTTTGAGAAATCTCTCCCACTATGATCACAGCAATTTCGAGAGTTTCAAATTATTTCAGGTGCCTATGTGTGACTGGTTCCCTTTAAAGTGTACCCGAACCGAAGCTTGGCTACAAAATCACATATTTACCTAAGTCCCCTGTTGACACTCATGGACCCTTCGAAGATTACCGGGGCCGGGCTCCTCTTCAAGCACGCGCTTGGCCGTACTGTAAGTAAGCTGAAGCTTGTGCACTCCCGCGGCTGCAGCATGCTCGTGCCAGAAGAGGCCTGATCACCTGGAGAGTCCACAAGTGGCAACGGGGGGACCAGAGGACATTATGAGAGGCCCCATTGAGATCCAAAGGCTTACCTCTCCTTAGGTAAGTATACGATTCTGAGATTCGTCTCAGGTTCCCTTTAAAAAATGGGATTTCCAGCTTTACCACAATAAATAGGAATCTGTCACCTTCCAGCATTCTCTAGCTAGAGTTTATCTACCTATGTAAGTTCTTATATAACGTGACCGTTTCTAAAATGTAAGTTTTTCTTAAATATGTAGCATGAATTAGTTTTGCCTTATCTCTTTTACTTCCATTAGTATTACCTGTATCATTTTATAACTTTCCGCCCATGCAGAAGTAAATTTGATCGGTTGGTAGGTGTTACCTTAGACAGTTTTTACTTCTGACATTTACATACATAACATAACCCCTCATCTCATATAATTGTCAGTGATAGGATTTCAGGAAAACACAGCTCATTCATTCTATTTTTACTTCATGCATAAAACCATGAAATAATTCACAATCTGGGTCATAGAGCATTTCCTTTTTATTAAGTTCCATGCAATGTACCAGATGATGTTTTGTATTTTCCATTCATACACTAAAAAGGCAGTGTGAACTCTACCGAATTATATTTTTAAAATGCTAAGTGTTTAAATGAGTCAAATGCACAGATGAACCCAATTTTTACAATATTCTTATATTTCTCACTGTATTATGAATAGGGATGCTCAAATCCAAATCCGGGAGAAACCCGGATAGTTGCTATCTGGATTTCTCCCAGTAAATCTGTGCGGGGTGGGCGTCAAGCTTACCTGTCTGATGTCATCTTTGTCCATCCCTGGTGCCTCCCATGATGCGCGTTCCATGTGGCGGTCACGTGACTACAAACACTTCCTCCTTCCGGGTTGAAGGAGGAAGTGGTTGTAGTCACGTGACTGCCACGTGGAGTGCATCGTGGGAGGCGCCAGAGACGGACGAAGAAGACGTCAGACAGGTAAGCTTGACCCCCCCCCCGCCCACCCTGCACAGGTTTACTGGGAGAATTCCCATCGGGTGAATTAGAACTAGAGTCGCTGATGCACGTCGAACTGCAACTTCCCGATGCCATGCCATAGGTCATAAAGCATGCACAAAATCGGGTTCATGCATGCGTTGCCTAGTGTGAAAGAGCCCTTAAGGTAGCCATACACTGGTCGATTAGCCATTAGATCGACCAACTGACAGATCCCTATCTGATCGAATCTGATCAGAGAGGGATCGTATGGCTGCCTTTACTGCAAACAGATTGTGAATCGATTTCAGCCTGAAACCGATCACAATCTGTTGAGCTGCTCCTGCCGCCTGTCCCCCCCCCCCCCGTATACATTACCTGAAGCTGGCTCAGGGTCCTCTTCTCCGCGCTGCACCGCATCCCAGCATCCTACACCGCATCCTAGCGTACACTGTGTAGAGCGCCCTCTATTTGAACTTCCTGGTCACTGGAGTGACACAGGAAGTTAATGTACGCTGGGATGGAAGCAGGAACAGAGCGGTGCAGCGCGGAGAAGATGCCTGGGAGCCAGCGTCAGGTAATGTATACCTGTATCGGATCGGCCGCCGCTAGCGACGCGCTCCCTACCCGCGGGCGATCGACGGTAATTTCCCGCACGGCGCGATCGACGGACCGATCCGATTTTGGGAGGAAATTTGATCGGCGGGTGCGTTTAGCGCGAACGATTGGCAGCAGATTCGATCCCAGTGATCGAATCTGCTGTCGAAACGGCGGCAAATTGGACCAGTGTATGGCCAGCTTTAGTCAAAGAGCGAGTTAAAGAATCAACCTTTTCCCCAGACCTGGTGAGCCACACTCAGCTCTGTACAATCATGATGTTCATGATTAAACTGTTATTTATTGGTGTTATTATAGTTAGGGACAATCCCTACCTATGTTTTGCTTAATATACTTTAAAACAAGGAGGGAATAGTGCTCACAATATTTTAAGGCCGAGTACAAGGTCAGTAGAATGGTTTGGTTCATAATAAGCTGTTGTGTAAGTAAATTACACTTCTACTCCTTTTCCTCTTTCTTTTTCTTTTATACTTATAATTATATAGGCTTAATCAGTAACTGATGAGTTGTACACTGTATGCAATAAACATGGATATTCTTGCTACTTATTGAATGTACTATTTCCTGTATGTCCAACTCAATAAAAATGTGAAGAGGAAATATGTTTGACTTTCCCCAAAAGTCAAACTTAAAAACTTAAAGAAGCAGCCTTCTATGGTTAGCCCCTCCCAGTAGCATCATCACACATTACAGGGTATGTTAGCATTATCACACATTACAGGGTATGTTAGCATTATCACACATTACAGGGTATATTGGCATTATCACACTTTACAGAG
This sequence comes from Hyperolius riggenbachi, assembly GCF_040937935.1. Lineage (NCBI taxonomy): Eukaryota > Metazoa > Chordata > Amphibia > Anura > Hyperoliidae > Hyperolius > Hyperolius riggenbachi. The sequence continues at coordinate 319,525,740 of NC_090648.1, forward strand.
TACGCTAGCATTATCACCCATTACAGGGTATATTGGCATTATCACACATTACAGGGTATGTTAGCATTATCACGCATTATCACACATTACAGGGTATATTGGCATTATCACACATTACAGTGTATGCTAGCATTATCACACATTACAGGGTATGTTAGCATTATCACACATTACAGGGTATATTGGCATTATCACACATTACAGAGTACGCTAGCATTATCACCCATTACAGGGTATATTGGCATTATCACACATTACAGGGTATGTTAGCATTATCACGCATTATCACACATTACAGGGTATATTGGCATTATCACACATTACAGTGTATGCTAGCATTATCACACATTACAGGGTATGTTAGCATTATCACACATTACAGGGTATATTGGCATTATCACACATTACAGGGTATGTTTGCATTATCACACATTACAGGGTACGTTAGCATTATCACACATTACAGGGTATATTGGCATTATCACACATTACAGGGTATGTTAGCATTATCACGCATTATCACACATTACAGGGTATATTGGCATTATCACACATTACAGTGTATGCTAGCATTATCACACATTACAGGGTATGTTAGCATTATCACACATTACAGGGTATATTGGCATTATCACACATTACAGGGTATGTTAGCATTATCACACATTACAGGGTATATTGGCATTATCACACATTACAGGGTATGTTTGCATTATCACACATTACAGGGTACGTTAGCATTATCACACATTACAGGGTATATTGGCATTATCACACATTACAGGGTATATTGGCATTATCACACATTACAGGGTATGTTAGCATTATCACACATTACAGGGTATATTGGCATTATCACACATTACAGGGTATGTTAGCATTATCACACATTACAGGGTATATTGGCATTATCACACATTACAGGGTATGTTTGCATTATCACACATTACAGGGTACGTTAGCATTATCACACATTACAGGGTATATTGGCATTATCACACATTACAGGGTATATTGGCATTATCACACATTACAGGGTATATTGGCATTATCACACATTACAGGGTATGTTAGCATTATCACACATTACAGGGTATGTTTGCATTATCACACATTACAGGGTACGTTAGCATTATCACACATTACAGGGTATATTGGCATTATCACACATTACAGGGTATGGTAGCATTATTACAGATTAAATTGAATTTGGTCTTATATTAAACTCGCCTCATTACCTTACACAGTTTAAACATGGGCACGTCTCAGGGTTTACTGACGACTCATGCATTAATCTTAAAGAGACTCTGAAGCGAGAATAAATCTCGCTTCAGAGCTCATAGTTAGCAGGGGCATATGTGCCCCTGCTAAAACGCCGCTATCCCGCGGCTAAACGGGGGTCCCTTCACCCCCAAACCCACCCCCGCAAGACTTGGTCGTCAACTTGGTCGTGGATATTCTCTTCCTGGAGGCAGGGCTAACGGCTGCAGCCCTGCCTCTAGTCGCGTCTATCAGAGGTGCATCGCTGCCTCTCCCCCGCCCCTCTCAGTGAAGGAAGACTGAGAGGGGCGGGGGAGAGGCGGAGGTACGCGTCTGACAGACGCGCGGAAGGCAGGGCTGCGGCGGTTAGCCCTGCCCCAATGCGGAAGCGCTCCCCGGCTGTACGGAGGGGATTTGGGGGTGAAGGGACCCCCGTTAAGCCACGGGATAACAGCGTTTTAGCAGGGGCACACATGCCCCTGCTATGAAGCGAGATTTATTCTCGCTTCAGACTCTCTTTAAGCATTAATATGCATTAATGTTGCATATTTATCCATTTATTAATTTGGTCCTTTGATGAAGTAGGTCACTTTTTATTAAATAGTTCTGATAATAATTTAGAATGGGCACATCGGTTTCATTTTTTATAGTAAATTGTTTACATACTAATTCATAGGTTACCTTTTTTTTCAACCTACTGTATCTTTGCTGTTTTGAGTCAATCAAATACGGTATGTGAAATGCTTGTTACAGCTCTGATTCCTTTCATGGTTTTTAAATTGGATCTTATAATGAGACCAGAGATTTAGGATCTAGTGGTGTAATAAATATGTATTTTCTATTGGAGTTTTGTTAATGTTCATTTATAAATGTTCATTTATAACTGAATTATTGCAAATTTCCTTCTGTTTTAAGAAGGCAATTACACCAAGCTTTGCTTTTTTTAGTAGGAGGGCTTTTTGGTTCCTTTTATCCCCCTATACATTCCTAGTAGTTTGGGTCACCCTGAGCTGCTTGGTTACTCTGTTGTACTCGTCCAAGCCCTATTTCATACAGCCTTATCAATCCCTGCCATGTACTGATGAGGACCAAAAGTCCGAAACAGGCTGTCTACATGTGGGTTTGATATGGCTGTGTAAAACTTAAAGCTATAGGCTTGCTATAAACCAGCGGTTCTGGATGCTTGCTTGGCTTAACAGGGGTGAAAAGGGATAATTTGCATATTTAGTGGTAGTGCATTGTGGGTAACTACAAATGTTCATTTATAACTGAATTAATGCAAATTTCCTTCTGTTTTAAGAAGGCAATTACACCAAGCTTTGCTTTTTTAGTAGTAGGGCTTTTTTGGTTCCTTTTATCCCCCTATACATTCCTAGTAGTTTGGGTCACCCTGAGCTGCTTGGTTACTCTATTGGAGTTTTGAAAGGATTTTCACATCAAGTGAAAACAGCAGAATTATGCATTCTAATGAATTTAATACATATTAGAAAAGTAAAATACACATGTTTAATTTATTTGCAGTAGTGACAAAACTAAGCAAATACATTCCTATGTGCAAAAGTCACTTTGTTGGTAAAGCGACTGTCACTTTTGGTATTGATAATGTTGAAGGCACTGTGATGATAATGTGGTGTGTTGACATCCCTATTTTCAGGCCAACTTTCTCATTCATCATTACTGGGGTCAGATCTTTTATCATATTGATTGGAAAATGAGCAGCCAGCGTACAAATGAAGACCTCCAATGACATGCTATATAATACACTCCTTCTGAGCTGAAATTACTGCAAATTGCCTGGTTGTCCTGCTGATCATCTGCCTCTAATAGCAGCTATACACCCTAAAAAAGCATGCAGATCAGATGCTCTGAATGAAGTCTGACTGAATTATCTTCATGCTTTTTTTCAGGTGTGTGATTCAGACACTACTACAGCCAAAGTGGTCAGCAGGACAGCCAAATAACTGGTCTTGTCTAATAGGAAATAAATGTCAGCCTCTATATCCCTCTGACTTTTTGTGTTATTAAATCTAAATTATTTATGTATACTTTATTTTAAATATAAGCATGTCCACCCTCGTACATCTACAGGGGGTATGACAAAAGAATCATCTACTTCAGAATATTCACATTTAGTTGTTTTGCAGCCTAGAACAAAGACACACATCATTTTTCTTGATGTACTTTTTCAATGCAACGAGATGTATCAAGGATAACCTCCCTCCTAAAATACTTATAAGCTTAATATGGTGTTATAGTCGATAGCACTTTGGCCTTGCACCGCTGACTCCATGGTTTGAATCTGTTCCAGGACACTCTCTGTAGGGGCTGTGTATATTCTCCGTGGGTTTGCGAGGTTTCCACAGGCACTCTGATTTCCTCCCCCAAAATTAGCCATAGAGTATGATGAACATATGACAATGGTAGGGAGTAGTTTGTAAGCCTCTCTGTTGGAAAACAGTTAAAGCAAATTTAAAGTGAAAATAAACTTAGGAGATAATGAAGTGTATGTGTAGTATGGATAATAAATAGAACATTAGTAAAAAAAAAAAAAAAAAAGTCTCATGTTCTTATTTTCAGCTATAGAAATGTATTTATAACACTGCATCAGACTGTCACAGTTGCAATTTAGAATCCACACTCTATATTTTAAACTGTAAAACTAAGCAGAGCGAAGGACTCTTAAGGGCCCATCTCCATTAGAGGCGCCCACGTTTGCAAGACGCGCGGCGGCACTTCGGGGTCTGCGGGGATGCAGACGAATCCCATCAGCCGTGCCATGCACGGCTATGGGATTCGCAGCCTCCCGCACCACTTCGGATGGAGATGCCGGGCGAATTGCTAGCGCAAGCGATTTGGCCGGCGGCGCTATTGATCCCTATGGCAGAGTTTCCCCGCGCGATTTGCCTGCAGGGAAACTCTGCTGATTCGCCGCGGAAACCGTGCAAGTGGAAACGGGCCCTTAAACTTCCCTGCAGTAAAAGCTTATCTCAAGCTGTCTCACACTGTTCCTGAGTTTGACCAAGTTTACTAGCTAAAAGAAGATCTTTTACATGGATAACAACTTAAGGTTTTTATTTCTTCCTGCACTGGAAAACAATATGAGACTCTTTTCTTTGCTACAAATGTTATATTTATCATCCATACTACACATACAATCTCATAAGTTTATTTTCGTGACAGATTTGCTTTAAGAACAAGACTATCCACTCTGTAAAATGCTACAATATATGTCAGCACTATCTAGTGAATAATAAACTCAGTTACAGTATTGTATCTAATCTTTTTCTCCATTGCAGACCATGGTAAAAGGCTTTCACCTGTCATTGACTGTAGTCATTTTGATTTGTTCAACATAAAAACAATTATTCCTGAAGCATTGCAATGTTTGGTAGTGCAAGTGAAAGCATAGGCGACAAGACATTATCAAACAAAGTGAATAAAAAAAAAAAAAACCTAAGTGCACAGCAAAATTTCTAAGACATGGAAAGTGTTTTATGCTACTATGACCCTGTCATTGTCTCAACTCCGGGATGGAGGGATGCGACCATCTCTGTCGGGAGTCCGCCGCGTCCTGGCACTTCCAGGGTTGCGCTCGCTTCTCGCACGCATAGTAACCCATGCATCCCTAGTAACAGGGACGCACACACGCAGGAGGGAAAGGGGCGGACGCATCAGCTAAGGCGTCCGTCCTATACGCTTAGAAGGCATAGAATTTAGTGTCTCCTGGCATACTTAGTCAGCTGACACTCAGGCAGGGTTTGCTGCACTGTGATTGGTTGTTGAAGTGTGTGACCGGCCACTGTTTGGTGAGTGTTCAGTTTAAAAGTCTGGTCTGTGATCTGTGCTCACTGCCCGTTATAGCGTTAGCTTGCTAGCTGCTGGGTGATCTGTTGTGCGTATTTCTGTGATTAACTGGATTTGATCTTAGCTTGCCTTTTGACTATTCCTGCCTGCCGCCTGCACTGACCTCTGCCTGTTCCCTGGATTGCACTTGCTTGCTGCCTGGACCGACCTACGCCTGTTACTGACCTGATTTTGCCTTGTCCTTGGGTACCTCATTTATCTGATCTACAGTGTATGACCCCTGGACTGTTTCTGGACTCAATATCTGCTTCCTGTGGGTTCTGGTGGTTTATCACTCATGCCTTGTTCAGCTCCAATACCTTGCACCCTTAAAGGCCTAGGTGTCAACCCAGTTAATTAGGTGTTGTCTCACACCTCCTGTTCAAGCAGGGACGCGCCACATAAGGTGAAGATGGTGGTGAAGATTGGGGCATTGGGGCTGATCTGTGAGCGGTGATCTGTCAGGCCTCACAGACCCTTTCTAGATTAGACCATCCCTGTTTGTTTACTTTTTTTTAAAACTGTTGCTAGACTATTATATCTTTCATCTAGCTGTTATAAGCTGCAATGAGTGAAAAAAAAGTTTTTTGCGTGTGTACAACTTCATTTCAGGCTTTCAAGCAACACAATTTGAATTTTGCAGGGGTGTATATTTTTCTATATCCAAAAGTAAATCAATTATTGTAAAATACTTTTAAGTACGGTAATCCGATTTACATATTTTATTTTGAAGGAGGTATTTGTTTTCTATACCCAGAGCATGCGGCAGTGTACCAGTGAGGGGGCTTTTATTCCGGGTATGCGTACACTAAACCCAACACAATGAGGACCAAGCATCCACACCCTTGGCTATGAGTATAATATCAGTTACTTACATTCATACTGGAGGAGGACTGCATGCATTTGCAACAGTGGACTTCCTGGTGTGAGTAAGGCAGTCAATTACATCTATTTCTGTGCATTCTAGCATTGTTACCAAATGCCAGCATAATTCCCTTTAACTACACAGAGAACTGTAGGGCTTCTCAGCTACAAAGACACTACTAAACACAGAACTTCAAACTGCGCCTGCAGCAGCTGAATGTCGCTTTTCAAATTGGTGGATTTCTTTATTACAGGTAATGCTGTTTGACCATACATCTTTTCAATTCTTGGAAAGTTCAGCCTCACAGGTCAACATTTTTGATTATGAATCAAATGAATTATAAAAGTATAATCCAATATGCTTTGGTTATGACTTCGAGGAAGGGGCCAAATGCCTCCTGACTGTTTATTCCTGGCCACCCAAACTACACAGAAAATACACTTTGTAATCCTTTGGCTGAGTAAATCAGGCCCAGGGAGTCAAACTTCTTTTCCGACCCTTGAGGCCTTGACCATATCTTTGAAGGAATCCAAAGCTGCAACTGAAAGTGATGTACACAGAAGTCAAACATGTAACTAGAAATTCATACAAAGATGGAGACATGGCATTATCATTTTTGTCTTGTCTTTTAAATGTCCTGTGCTGCCTGGCATTATTATGCAGGAAAGATTTGCATATTATGTTAATGTTATGGTGTTAACCTTCTGTCACACATAAGTGAAGGTTTTACTATGATATCTAAATTGTGTTGTGTTAATGGACTTGGATGTCTTTCAATTTAGAATTGTGAAAATTACATCTACTGCTTCCCTCATCAAAGTACTTAACAATCCAATTACAGGAAATCAGTGGAAATGATATTACAGCACCAGAGGAGACACCTTAGTCACTCCAACACTACAGAATACGGTAATACTGTGCAAATATTGTGACAATACCGGAAATACAGACCAGAACTAAACACTGCAGTGTGCAGACTTTTAGGAGAACTTACTAACCAGCTGCTAAACTAATAATATGGAAAATGTTTTACTTTACATCAAGATAGGAAACCAAAGGACAATGCAACCTGGGGAATCAAACCCTGTATAAAACATTTGGCAAAGGAAGTACATAAATTAGTAAAGGGGATACTTGCAGAGTCTGGGTTTATCCAACAGACTAGGATCCACTAGGATGCTTGAGGAGTAAGGAATCTTGAACCAGTTCCCTAGTAAGCATGGTATATTTGGGGGATTACTTTCCTGCCCTAGAAATCCACCTATAGTATTAGTAGAAGGGAAGCTAGAGCTGGGGTGGGGGGGGGGGGGGGGGGGGGGGTTGCTTAGTAAAATGTACTGATTAGAGGATTAAAAAAGACACTGAAGTGAAAACAAAACTTGTGTAGCATGGATAATTAATAGAACATTAGTAGCAAAGAGAAGAGTATGACATTTTTACTTTCAGTTATATAGCTGTTTTTCTATAACATTGCATCATTCTGTAATATTTGCAGTTTACAAATTACACTCTGTATTATAAATGATGAAACAGAGCAGAGCTAATGATCCTTTGAACTTCCTCACAGGAAACTTCCTAAGCAAACAAAAAAAAAGTGAGAGACAGGTTTAGATAAGTGCTTCAGAAAATAGCACTGCTCTCTGACTAAATTAGTCGGAGAGCTCAGAGAAGCTCTATTGCATAAATAACAGATGAAGTTTCCTAACTCTTCCTGTACTGGAAACAATATGAGCCTCATATCTGTGCTACTAATGTTCTATTTCTTCTTATATAATAAGTTTATTTTCACTTCAGATTCCCTTTTAAAGGCAACCTTGGAATAACAGCTCTGAAAAAATAAGGGACCATTGCAAAAATGATCAGTTTCAGAATCAGAATCAGAATCATCTTTATTGTCGCCAAGCACACCGATTGGTGAGCCCGGAATTGCTTGTGGTTCACATGGCAAGTGGCAGTTCAGGAACATATAAAATACATAACATACAACACCCGGCAAACATATACCACTCGGCAAACATAAGCAAGGCAAAGCAAAGCATACATGCAGATATATGGAGCAACACAGTTAGAGTCTTCAAGGGGTCAGAATTAACAGCTGTGGGGGGGGGGGGGGGCGGTTGCCCTGGGGGGTAGAGTGTCCCGGTGGTGGGGGGGGTCTTGAGTTCAGTGAGTTCAACAGGTGGACTGCTTGGGGGAAGAAGGTGTTCATGCGCCTAGTGGTTTTGATGGGGATGGATCTGAGCCGACGTCCCAACGGAAGGGTCTCGAAGTAGCGTCTGCCCGGGTGGGAGGGGTCGAGTAGGATCTTGGAGGCCCTTGTCTTCATTCTCATGGTGTAGAGGAGATCTAGCGAGGGCAGGTGGGCGCCGATGATCTTTTCTGCTGCGTTTATCACTCTGTGGAGTTTGTATTTATCCTTAGCAGTTGTACCGGCGTACCAGACGATGATGGAGCAGCAGAGGATGGATTCGATGGTCGAGGTGTAAAAGCTGGTGAGCAGTTCCCGTGACATGCCAAATTTCTTCAATTGGCGCAGGAAGAATAGCCTTTGCTGTGCTTTCTTCTGAGTTTTTGTAGTGTTCTGCTCCCATTTGAGGTCGCTTGTTAAGGTTGTGCCGAGGAACCGTACACTTTGAACTCTGGAGACCGCGGACCCGTCGATGAGCACAGGGAGGGGGGCACGGGAGAGTTTCCGGAAGTCCACGATCAGTTCCACGGTCTTTGCCGTGTTGAGAACGAGATTGTTGTCCTTGCACCAATTACAGATCCTCGCAATTTCATTTCGATAGGAGTCCTCCCCGTTTCGGTCGATGAGGCCGATAAGCGTGGTATCGTCTGCGAATTTAATGACTTTGACGGAGTCGGAGGTCGAGGTGCATTTGTTGGTATACAGGGAGAACAGGAGTGGAGACAGCACGCAGCCTTGCGGTGCACCGACATTAGTGGTTCTCTCGCTGGAGATGTGACTGCCAAGCTTGACCCGTTGGGTTCTGTTGGAGAGAAAGTCCTTTACCCACCTGCAGAGGAGGGGATCTACCCCGAGCTGCGCAAGGTTGTCAATCAGAATGTCCGGGCAGATGGTATTAAAGGCCGAGCTGAAGTCCAGGAAAGGACCCTAGCATAGGCCCCTGGTCTGTCAAGGTGTTCCAAGATGTATGCTAGGCTGACATTGATTGCATCATCAACTGATCGGTTTTCCCTGTAGGCAAACTGGTGTGGTTCGAGGAGGGTGCTGGTGGAGTGCTTCAGGTGGGCCAGCACTAGCCTCTCGAATACTTTCATGATGACGGGGGTCAGGGCTACGGGTCTGAAGTTGTTGAGCTCCATGTTCCCTGGTTTTTTAGGGACTGGTATTATTGTGGACCTTTTGAAGCAGGAGGGGACCCCCCCCTCTGATAGGGATCTGTTGAAGAGAGAGGTGAGGATGGGAGCTAGTTGGTTTGCGCAGGTTCTCAGGCAATGTGAGGACACCCCATCCGGGCCTGAGGCTTTCCTGGGATTGAGTCTGCGAAGGTGTTGTAGCACATCCTCCTTTTGCACTGTGGTCAGAGCGGGGGTGCCACTGGCCACTGGAGGGCCCTGGGCCACTGGGGGGCCCCGGGCATCCTTTTTCGCGGATGCCGAGGGATTTGGTGCTGGCTGGGATGCTGGGGCCGTGGGCTGCTTGGGCTGTAGATCAAATCTACAGTAGAACTCATTGAGTTCCTCTGCCAGTTGGGAGCTGGGGGCTGCGTGTTGAGGGGGGGGCTTAAAGTTCGTGGCTGCCCTGAGACCCTTCCATACTTCCCGTGAGTTGCTGGACTGGAGGCTGAGGCCAACCTTGTTGGAGTGGGTCCTCTTAGCAGCTTTCAGTTCTCTATTCAGGGAGTTTCTGGCCTCTCTGAACTCTTCTGGGGTGCCCGACCTGTGCGCCTCCTCCTTGATTTTCCGTAGGCGTCGTAGGTTGCTGTTGAACCAGGGCTTTTCGTTTGGGAAGACTTTGAAGGTCTTGGTTGAGATGCATGCGTCTTCACAGAAGCGAATGTAGGAGAGGACATTTTCTGACCATTCCTCCAAGGTGGGTGCCTCTAGGACCGACCAGTCGGTGCATTCCAAGCAGGCTTGCAGCTTCAGTTTTGCATCCCCAGTCCACTTTTTTACGGTTCTAGTGATGGGCTTTATCGTCTCAAGCTGTCTCCTGTAGGTGGGGATAAGGTGGATCACGCAGTGGTCTGAGTTCCCTAGGGGAGCGCCTCTGGTGGCCTTGTAAGCATTTCTGAGAGCTGTGTAGCATTTGTCCAGGGTGTTGTGGTTCCTGGTGGGGCAGGTGATGTGCTGCTGGAAGTGGGGCAGCTCCTGTCGCAGGTTTGCGCTGTTGAAGTCTCCTAAGATGACGATAAGGGCCTCAGGAAAAGTGGTTTCCCACCCCGAGATATAGTCGCTCAGTGTTCTCAGGGCATTTCTGGTGTTGGAATCCGGGGGGATGTAGACCCCCACCAGAATGAAGGAGGAGAACTCCCTGGGTGAGTATCTGGGCCTACAGTTGATGGCTAGGAGTTCAACATCTGGTGAGCAGAACGTGCCGAGGGGTGTTATGTTGGTGCACCAGTTGGAGTTTACGTAGAAGCATATGCCACCACCTCTCATTTTCCCAGGGAGTTCTTGGTCCCGATCTGCACGAAAGAGGAAGTAGCCTGGCATCTGTAAGGCCTCGTCTGGGACATTTCTGTTGAGCCAGGTCTCCGTGAAGCAGAGCACTGGGGTGTTCCTGCTTAGCGAGAGTTTGCGGCCAAGCAGTAGGAGCAGTTCGTCCACCTTGTTTGGAAGAGAGCAAACGTTCGCTAGGAGTATGGCCGGTATAGGAGTGTGTAGTCCCCTTCTCTTCAGTCTCACCCGAGCCCCTGCCCTTCTCCCCCTGTGGCGACGTTTGTTTGGAGGGCCCCTGTCGCTGCTAGTCAGGTGCACGATGTGGGCGCTGACTGTCTCCCACAGGGAAGAATCAGAGGGTCGGTCGCAGCAAGCAAGGGGCTCCCATTTCAGGAGTTCAGTACGGGATAGGAAGCGGATGGGATAACAAGTGTTATATTTTATAGGTGCAAGTATTGAACTGAACAGCTTTGCTATAATTTTTAAGAACTGCTGACAATATTTTTACTAATGTCCAAATACAAATGTTGCTCTTTAGAGGATAGTTTTAAAACAAATGACACTATATTAAAATAAGCGAAATTAAGCAGTTTTTGCATGACAACATGGCAATATAGTTTTGCCAAAAGAACATGTAGAAATACGTATTGCAATAACAGCTTTCATGCATTTTGGCATGCTCTCCATAAGTTTACATTGCTGTTCTTCACTTCATAAGACCACTCTTTTCAGCAAGAAATCAAACACCTCAGCTTTTGCTTCATGATTTGTGACCATCCATCTTCCTCTTGATATCATTCCAGAGGTTTTCAATAGGGTTCAAATATGGAGATTGGGCTGACCGAGACAGACTTGATTTGGTGATCCTTCATCCAGACCTTGGTTCCTCTAGTTGTGTGGCATGGCACATTGTCCAAGATGATCAGGTGTTGGGCAAAGCTAACAATTGGACTTATCAGAGAAGATCACCTAACTCCATTCCTCTAGAGTCCAATTCCTCTGGTCTTTAGTAAACCTCAGCCTGACTTTGCATCTCACTGATGAAGGGCGTTTTTGCCATGCACTCCACCCCAGTCTCAGTTTGTAACTGTGTTTGATTATCACATGATGTCAGCCTACAGTTCTTGTGTGACGTTCAAATGAACCTGAGGTCATCCCTCTTAGTGGTAATTCATTTTTTATCTTCTGCCAGGTTATAGGCCCATATGCAATTCACTTTTTCTTCTGAGTTTTCAAACTTGTCAATAAAATGCCTTTTAAGCCACCAGTAAACAAGAAAGTGCTCAAAATAAGTTTGATAGTACTTTTCCGCCTACTTTTCAGTACTTTTTCAGTTGAATAGTGCTGGAAAGATATTTTAAATAGAAGATAAAAAATTATCTCCTAGGAGAAAACTCAGGAGAAAAAAAGTTAATTGCATATGGACTATAGCGTTGCTGTCCCCAGTGTCAGTTGCTTCTGTACTTTTCCTCATTAAATAATATTTGAATCAGGAGTTCACCTAAGCAATACATCAGAAAGCAGATGGCAGTACGCTTATATAGGCATTTGACAGACAGTGGCATGGAATGGGTGTCATAATCATAGAGATGCTGTTTAGAAAACAAATTACAGTGGTCTTTGATTTTTTACAGATATATACCATGTTTATTTGTGACAATATGAAATTGTCTTTATTCGGCTAATGACCAAATGGCGCTGTGGATTCCAATTTTTTTGCATATTGGCATGGATGAGTTTATCTATCCCTATGAGTATTTTTCTCTGGATTTTATTTTTGGATTTCAATGAAAGAGGAACTTCAGCCTAAACAAACATACTGTCATTAAAGGGATACTGTAAGGGGGTCGGGGGAAAATGAGTTGAACTTACCCAGGGCTTCTAACGGTCCCCCGCAGACATCCTGTGCCCGCGCAGCCACTCACCGATGCCCCGGCCCCGCCTCCGGTTCACTTCTGGAATTTCAGCCTTTTAAGTCTGAAAACCACTGCGTCTGCGTTGCCATGTCCTCAATCCCACTGATGTCACCAGGAGCGTACTGCGCAGACACAGACCATACTGGGCCTGCGCAGTATGCTCCTGGTGACATCAGTGGGATTGAGGACACGGCAACGCAGGCGCAGTGGTTTTCAGACTTTAAAGTCTGAAATTCCAGAAGTGAACCAGAGACGGGGCCGGAGCATCGGTGAGTGGCTGCGCAGGCACAGGATGTCTGCGGGGGACCATTAGAAGCCCCGGGTAAGTTCAACTCATTTTCCCCCGACCCCCCTACAGTGACCCTTTAAGTTATGTTAATTAAAATAGATAGGTAATATAATCTCTTACCCACCCGGTTTTAAAAGAACAGGCAAATGTTTGTGATTTCATGGGGCAGCCATCTTTGTCATGGGGGCAGCCATCGTTTTGGTTGAAACTTGAAAGGAGGAGCCAGGGAGCATGAAACACAGTTCCAATTGTCCTGTGCCCTGATCACCGCTCTCAGCTGTGCGCGTTAGGCTTCAAATCTCAAATTCAAAAAAAAAAATATTTGCTTTAAAACAGCAGAGCAAGAACAAAAATATCAGAAATCCCATCATGCTTTGCACAGCCTCAGGGGAAGAATGCCCGGGCAGTTTTCTTCTGTGCAGCTAAAAATGAGGCTTGGGTAAGAAAAGCAAAGTTCTGATGCTGTAAAACTGTTAAAGAAACACAAAGCCTTTTCAGTGCTGCTGAGTAGATTTTAGTCTGGAGGTTCATTTTTATACAAAGTGATGTCATAGCTCCACAACAAAACATATGACAGCTGAATTGCTTTTACACGATGTTCTTTCTGCTTCTGCGAGAGCTGGTCAGCAGCATGCCAGGCTGTACAAGCATATTGATTTGATGGAGACAACTGACAGTGAATTAGTGTAACACATAGAGAGGAGCTCTTGGAATGTGTGACTCAAGATAACAGTTATTGCATTCATCTTCGGAAATGTGTTGACCTCATTTTATAGGCAGAACAAGCTATTTTAAAGGCAGAAAAAGCTTTTTCGTTGCTTTAAGCTACAAGTAGAGTTATTATAGTGCCACAAAGCCCCAACTACAGGGATATGAATCATTTAGCTCTGCCTGTTGTTTTTGTGCTAAACTGTACTGAAGAGAGGTAAGGCACAGAGTAATCCATAATTCACCCTAGTAATACTTTAATTGGCAGAACACATATTTCATAACACAGTATCAAGTAATGACATGAATGAAGTATTTTAGTCATTAGTAATTGAATGATGAGCGGCTTTAATATACTGTAGTTCCAGAATTTTTGCTAATAGACTTTAAAGCAGTTTGCCAGAGAATACTACTGAAGCCACTGAGAGCATATTGCTGGAGGGATGGATAACATATATTACTATTATTTGCCCATGTCATGTGTTTGCAAATATTTCAGTGTGCAGTGCCATGGAAGATGTTGGCACATTATACATTTATAATACCAATAATCCTTGTTTGTATTAGACATTAAAGGACAACTGTAGCGAGAGTTACGTGGAGGCTGCCATATTTATTTCCTTTTAAGCAACACCTGTTGCCTGGTAGCCCTGCTGGTCTATCTGGCTGCAGTAGTGTCTGAAGCACACCAGAAATAAGCATGCCTCTAATCTTGTCAGATCTGACAAAAATGTCAGAAACACCTGATCTGCTGCATGCTTGTTCAGGGTCTATGGCTAAAAGTATTAGAGGCAGAGGATCAACAGGATAGTCAGGCAACTGGTATTGCTTAAAAGGAAATAAATATGGCAGCAGCCTCCACATACCTCTCACTACAGTTGTCCTTTAAGTATCGTAAAGAAAACCTGAAGTGAAAATACATTTATGAGATGATTCATTGTATGTGTTTTACTATGTTTAATGGAACATTGAAGTGAGCCTTATATTTTTATTTTCAATTTAAGGACTTCATTACATTGTAAACAGTAGCTGTGACAGATCTACCTCGCTGAGCTAAAAACAAACAGAAGTAAAGACCCTTTTGAAATCTCCAGCACTGAAACCTTATCTCAAGTGTTTTCTCACTCACATCAAGCTATTTTGGCTTCTATTTACTTTTCTTATTTCCCTAAAGGACTGCTTAAAAGCAAAAGAGAAAACAACAGAATCAAGTGGACCCATTGCTACCGTATAGTTACACTTCACACACGCCCATGCTGAAAAGGCAGCTACAAGAGTGAGGGGGAAAAGATTGACTGAGACTACAGACGGATGTCGGCATCCACAGAACAGTGCTTCCCGCCGCCTGACTCCCAGAGCCCGGTCCCTGGCAACAAGTGAGATGCAATCGATGACTGACTGTTACTTCCCAACAGCCCACTAATTCAGAATATGATCAGAATTAACCAGAAATGTTGTCAGAATAATTTCTCAAGCCAATAGAGAAGAAGGATATTGTTACAAATTGCACCAGAACTTTAACCACTTGAGGACCCACCCTTTACCCCCCCTTAAGGACCAGCGCTGGTTTGATTGATCTGTGCTGGGTGGGCTCTGCAGCCCCCAGCACAGATCAGGGTGCAGGCAGGGAGATCAGATTGCCCCCCTTTTTTCCCCCCTATGGGGATGATGTGCTGGGGGGGTCTGATCTCTCCTGCCTGCTGTGGGTGGCGGGGGGGGGGGCACCTCAAAGCCCCCCTCCGCGGCGAAATCCTCCCCCTCCCTCTCCTACCTGGCCCCCTCCTGGAGATCCGGCTGCACAGGACGCTATCCGTCCTGTGCAGCCAGTGACAGGCTGTCTCCTGTCACATGGCGGCGATCCCCGGCCGCTGATTGGCCGGGGATAGCCGATCTGCCTTACGGCGCTGCTGCGCAGCAGCGCCGTACAAATGTAAACAAAGCGGATTATTTCCGCTTGTGTTTACATCTAGCCTGCGAGCCGCCATCGGCGGCCCGCAGGCTATTCACGGAGCCCCCCGCCGTGATTTGACAGGAAGCAGCCGCTCGTACGAGCGGCTGCTTCCTGATTAATTAGGCTGCAGCTGGCGACGCAGTACTGCGTCGCTGGTCCTGCAGCTGCCACTTTGCCGACGCACGTTATGAGTGTGCGGTCGGCAAGTGGTTAATACCTGCCTTTAAATATGTACAAATGTATAAATAATGTAGTACATTTTTACACATTAATATATTATGGGTCCGGTGAAATTTGTATGGACATCTTTATTGGTTTCAGGGTATAGTTCTTTGCACATTACATTAGTATTACATATGTAATACATACTGTTTGACATAGCACTGGTGCTTGTCCAATCATTGTTAGAATAATTTGTCATGGTCAGCAGAGTATAGTCAGAAGAGAAACAGTTATACATTCCAAACCAAATATCAGCAATAGAATCAGTATGGAAGTAATAGAATAGCCAGGAGCAAAAGAAACATGAGCAAACCACAATCCAGAATCAGCCTCGTCATATTAGCCTGCAGGCAGGAATGCACAATATGCAGAAACAGTTCACAAGATAGCTGAAGGCTGTGCTCAGCAAGAATGTAAGGTCTTTAGACTCCTTATAAAACCTAGGGCACTTTTCCACTGAAAATAGCAAACGCACTGTGATGTAATCACTGTGATGCAGCTCAATACAATCATAACCTCTCAGCAGCCTTAGATCATGCTGCTCCCCTGACCTTTCGTACCAACCATCGCCCCAACCTTGGCATACTGCCCTCACTAAAAAAAACTACAAAACGAGACACAAGCTGCAGAACGCAAATGGAGGAAATCCCACCACAACCATAACTTCCTGGGGTACAAGACCAAGTTACAGACTTACCATACTGCCCTCGCTAATAACAAACAGAAATACTTCACTGCTCTAATCGCTACCCAAGCCTCCAACCCACGTTGTCTTTTTGTCACCTTCAATGCCCTATTCAACTCCACACCTCCCCCAATCTCCACCCTCTCAGCCACTGACCTATCAAACTACTTTATCAACAAATTTACCACCATCCGGAAGGATATCTCTCTCCTCCACTCCATCGCCCCTTCCTCCTCACCCCATCTTACTCCTGCTTCTTTCCCCACCTTACCTCAATCACTCCTGTCACAGTGGAGGAAGTCAAACAGGTGTTGGCAACTTCACCTGCCACTTCCTGCCCCCTAGATCCAGTACCATCCGATTCCCTCCGCCCACATTTTCCTGATCTGGAGCCTGTCCTCACCCACCTGTTCAACTCTCTCCTTCTCCACCAGCACCTTCCCCTCCGTATTTAAACTGGCCACTGTGCTTCCCCTGCTAAAGAAACCTTCACTCTACCCCGCACTGCCATTCAACTACCGCCCAATTTCCCTCCTCCACTTTGCCTCGAACATTCTCGAACGCCTGGCCCACCAATGCTTGATCCACTTCTTCAGTTCCAACTCCCTTCTCGATCCCCTGCAATCTGGTTTTCGTCCAGCCCATTCTACAGAAACTACCCTCACCAAAGTGGTTAATGACCTTGCCCTTGCCAAAACCAAAGGTAAATACTCCATCCTCCAATCACAGAAAAAATGCAGCTTGCACTGTGTTAGTCTTTTTGGGGAAAATCAAATTGCATTAGTGGAAAAGATATGGCACAATTTCCATTATCTTAAGGTCCGTACACACCTTGGATTAAACTAAAGCTAAGTACACACTCGCGATTATTGTTGCCCATCGGGGATCAGGAAATGATCCCTCGGGTGACAAATTGGGAACTCATGCAGTACAGACACATCTGTAGCTTTCTGGATAGCGATGCATTCTGTTATGGAGAGTGGCTGAAGAATGATGGCCCACAATGGAGCAGCTTGCCACCATCCAGGGGAGCGAAAATAACATTGTAATCACACTTGCACAGGAGTCATTAAGGATTCAACAAAAGGATACTTATAACTTGTATTTACAGCTTTGTAAGTTCAAATGGGTGCTCAAACACACACACACACACACACACACACACACGCACACACACGGTGGGAACACACTAACACACTAGGCAGTGCGGAAAACCATTCGTTTTCTGCATGCATCCCTGTGATCTCGCCGCCGGGAGACTTGGGTGCAGGAATTGCCGGTATAAGGCTGATCCTGCTGCTGCACAAGTTCCCGGTGGCGTTGTTAAATACTATTCCCCCTCCAGGCTGCCATGGATAGTGGGGAATGATGTAATTTGGCTTCCAGCTTTTGCTGGAGGCCGAATTAGTGTTTTAAAAGTAACTTCAGCTCCGTCTTCTGACGGCGCCAAAGCTTGCACCCAAATCTCCTGCGCTGTTATTACAGCGCTCGTTCTGCACTGTGCATTTCTGCTTTTCTTCATTGCATTTTTGGATTTATTTGTGTTTTTTCATGCATTTGTGTTTTTTTTAATACTTTCCCTTTTTCAATGGAGTAAAATACAGTATCATACTTATTTAATAAAAAACACATCAAAAACGCAGGTATAAATGCAGTCCTCTGCATCTCCATTAAAAGAGTTAAGAAAAGGTGCGATTAACCATTTAATTGCAGCATGTGTTTAGGTGTGCGCAGCCTTTCCCCCCACCTTTTCTTAACTCTGTAACTATATAACTATCAGGTTAGCTGCTCCCAGCCCCTCCTCCTGAGTTTCCTGTTTGCATGATAAGTAGTAGCAGATTGCATATGATTTGCATCTGAATTGAATGCGAATGCGAAGTGTGCAGAAAGTCTATTTAGGTGCTGCACACGGAGTTGGTGGTCATTTCAGATGCAGCCTTAAGCTCAACACACACCATACAATCTTGGTTGTTCAATCTTACCACTTTCATGTAGTATAAGAGCTTATCCAATTAATTATTCAAGGTATTTTCAATCTGTTGGCCCTTATACTACATAGATTTGGTAAATCTGTACAACCAAGATTGTATGGTGTGTGTTGAGCCTTAGTGGTATGCGCTGGCGTTCTCCTTGCTGTTCAACAAAATGTAAGTTACACATTTTTTTGCTTAGCTGCTCCCAAGGTTTTAAATTTAGGTTAGGTCACTTGCCCGGAGGTTTGCCTCACCGTGGCGCAAGTGTCTAGTACATTATACTTTGCATGCAAACCATATTGGAAGCTAAAGTTCCTCCTAGTTTAATAAATGTTAGCACTTGTCTTGGATGCAGGGCATGCATTTTTCAGTCTGGCAGAGGCGGTGTATGCCTGTGCGATTACCCATTCAATTGCAGCATGTATTTAGGGATGCGCAGCCTTTCCCCCCACCTTTTCTTAACTCTGTAACTATATAACTATCAGGTTAGCTGCTCCCAGCCCCTCCTCCTGAGTTTCCTGTTTGCATGATAAGTAGTAGCAGATTGCATATGATTTGCATCTGAATTGAATGCGAAGTGTGCAGAAAGTCTATTTAGGTGCTACACACGGAGCTGGTGGTCATTTCAGATGCAGCCTTAAGCTCAACACACACCATACAATCTTGGTTGTTCAATCTTACCACTTTCATGTAGTATAAGAGCTTATCCAATTAATCATTCAAGGTATTTTCAATCTGTTGGCCCTTATACTACATAGATTTGGTAAATCTGTACAACCAAGATTGTATGGTGTGTGTTGAGCCTTAGTGGTATGCGCTGGCATTCTCCTCACTATACGGAGGAATGCTAGACTGCAGTGAAAATCTCACACGGACATTTTAGAAAGTATTAAAGAGCTGCCACTGGCCTCTTATGTGATACCCTTTATTATTTTATTCTATAAAAAGAACAGGTTGGTAACTTCAGGAAGCACAGCTTCAGTAAGACACTTCATCATCAGGATTTCATCTGCTAAATGGCAATTCTTGATAAATGAGGAATTATATGTAATTAGGTCCTGCTGATAAGGTCATAAAATAGCAAAATACACATTGGATTCTGCTGTCTTTCCAGTGATTGTGATCTGTTTCATAAACCACTATAAAGGTAACATAAAATGAATTCTTGTAATGGTGGAAAGGGGCTCTTTTAGACCTGTTTGCCATTTTATTTCTTGTCCTAATGTTTTTGAAGAGGAAACCAATAATGAGTGCCAGTTCATCCTACCTGCTGTCTAAAGATAATAAAGTACCAAGCAGTCAGTTTAGAAACAAAGTTTAGGTTTTCAAAGACACCTGTAATTTAAAGTGGTATTCTTAAAATAAAACTCATAAAGAAACAGAACCAATAGGTTATTGTAAAAGACTGAAATAACCCCTACAATTTTTTTTTTAAATAATGCTATTTTAAATACATTGCACTGGTGAAGGGCAATTTAAGCCAGAAACAGCTATTTACAAGTTGGATTAGCATGGGAAACTCGAAGTCTGACTATATACAAGTAGTCAAGAGGTTCTTAGTTCACCCAAGATAGTCCAGAAGTGAGAAGGCTATACTTGCACGATCATATAATCTGTGTTAGGATATAAATAGTAAACAATGCCATTTGGCTTTCAGTTCCCAAAAAAGGAGTAGATTAGTGAACTGGTAAAGTGGTCTAAAAGACCTCATATATTCGCTCTGTAAACGCACTGATTTAAATACAATGTACTGAGAAGTGGCAGGGAACCATTACAGCTCCTCTGACCTACTGGATTATCTTGATCTAGATAAGGTGGGCAACAAAAGCTTGCCTAGTGCTGGCACCCCACATTTACTTCCTGTCGTGGCCTGAGTGGTGGCGCCAAGTTGGGGTCAGGCCTCAGCAACACCGATGGGGTTGGCCACAGAGCTCCAGAGAAGTTCAGAAAGGCTTGGGGAAAAATGCGATGGCAGTTTTGTCAACGGGATTGGGGGTGGGGTTTAAGAATATTTTTTATGGGCGAGAGGGTGAATACATTTAATTTTTGATAGCTGATTGTACTTCATATGTACACAAAGTAAATTGATTGTTTAGTACACCGTAAGTCCTCTTAACAAGCTGTTTGCTTTAAGAAGGGGAGAAAGGTTCAATGGCATCTTTCTAGGGAGCATAGTGAATGCCACTGTTACTGGACTAATTAGGTGAGGGAAACCACACCCAGCTTTGCAGCCTCTCTGTTCACTGAGTACCTGCACCACATTCAATCAAATTACAGCAGGATTGTTCTTGATTATATTCCTTTGTCCATTCTGCGCTCTGAACTATTTGTAGTCCTATTACAGATACTCCCTTATGTAAAGCACATGACATGAGAACATAGGTATTATTTATTTGGGGGTGTTTAAGTTTTAAGTATAGTTGAGGGGGCCCTGGCTGCCAGCATTTTATTAAACCAATTCAGATTGTTTTGTGTGTCTCAGAGTAAAGCTAGCCATACATCTAGTGATTCTGAATCAATCGATAAAGTGATCTACTTTATTAAGGAATCGACTTCAGTATGGTTGACCGAACATCAATCAACTAATGACACACACACTACAAACGATATCCTATGTGATTCACCTGCGATTCACATTCACATTCGATCTGACCGACGTTGTGTCTCCATACTCTGAATGCAAAATCTATTCGACATTCGATCAAATTACTTGTGAACAGTGGCCGATTCCTGTGCAGTCGACCGATATCTTACATCCTGCTCTGCCGACTAAGCTGGTAGATTCGACATGAAATCAGTCACTTTTCATCGATTGGGAATTCTGGAACACACTTAATTCTCTCTCGATTCTATAAGATGATGGAATTGAGTGGTCAATTGTACAGCCAAATCGCTAGATGTATGACCATCTTAACATGGGTATATGTTGTTAAGTGAATCTTGTGAATCTGTTAAGTGAATCTTCCAAGAGGCAAAATATCTCATTATTTGGTTGATGCTGGTATCCAACATATTCTGCATCCCAAGACATTTGCTGTTATTGTTTTTGTCTTATGCTTTCTAGAAACGAATGGCTTTGAACAGATTTGTAATTTGTACACTGGTAAAAATCAGCAGTATAGTAGGTCATAAAAACGTATTCCTACCAGATTTCCTGTCATACTGTATATGAGTTTATGAGATATGTTTTCTAATAAGGTTTTCCTCAAGTCCCCCCTGAATTTGCCTTTTCTTGCTAGATGTATAAGTTGGGCATTCATATTGTTTTGTCATACAATCATTCAATGCTGTGAAAGTAACTGTCATGAGTAACCCTCTTCTGTAAACCTTGATTAGGTCAGCAGAAAAGCCCTCCAGTTCTGAAGGCTGTCTGGCTGTCTCTGTAGATAGTCTCTGTACACAGAAACATGCTCTAGAGGCTCGAAGAATTTGCCACTTGTCAATCTAATTTGAATGAGAAGAATATCAGCATTGTGTCAACTTCAGAATTCCATTGATGCTAAAAATTTTACTTTAGTTATAATGTGAAGACTTCTCCATTATGGCCTCAATTCACTAAGCGTTATCAAACACTCTATCGAACGTTTGATAAATTACCTCATGAGTAAAATCTCATTTTGAACTTACTAAGGTGTTATAGATTTATTGAATTTTTTATCGATTAAACATTCTATAAATCTATAACACCTTAGTGAATTCAAAATTAGATTTTACTCATGAGGTAAATTATCAAACGTTCGATAAAGTGTTTGATAAAGCTTAGTGAATTGAGGCCTATGTCTTTTACACATACGCAAGGAGAGTTTTATGTAGGATTTGAGCCTTTGATCAAGGTTGGAATCCAAGCTCAAGCCAGTGCGTAAGACAGTAAGGAGTCTTTGGGCAAGGCTACCTATTGATCCTGGTCGCCCGTGGAGCGGCTGAAGCTCTAAAATGCGTTAGGTCCACCAGGAGAAAAGTGCGATGTGAATGTTCTGTGTCATGCTAACGGTGTGATCTGTCCAGTAGTAACGTACGGACAGGGAATCTGCAGCAAACATTTCCATTAGTGCACTATGTTTGCGACATTATTTTTCCCAATCGCAACCGTCATGCCTGAGGAATTTTTCATGCACTTGAGCTCTTGTACTTTGAATCGTCGCGCAGGAAAATTGCAACACAATTGTACCGCAAAATATTTTGCCATCATTTTTTTTCTTCTGTTGGAAATGCAAATGTAAAAATCTTGTTTATGTGCAAATCACAAACGCACCACAATCACGCCGTAGATATCATCACATCAGTCGCATTTGTAAGTGGAAAAGTGCCCTTAGGACGTAAGCTTAAAGGACATCCGAGGTGACATGTGACATGATGAGATAGACATGTGTATGTACAGTGCCATGCGCTCAGATAACTATGCTGTGTATCCCTTTTTTTTTTCTTTCTCTGCCTGAAAGAGTTAAAAATCAGGTATGCAAGTGACAATTTCTGTCCGGGTCGGACTATAACATAATCCTCACTGATATGGAAGCAGCCATATAACACTTTACTGGCAGTAAATGGCTTCTGAGAGTAGGATAGAGATACAAAGGCTCAATAGTTCACAGATTTTAGCTCTGGCATACTTTAATCAATGTGTCATTGAGAAGAGGCCATGAAACAGTAAAAACTTAAAAAGTAGATTTAAATATAAAATAAAACCGTGGGATACCTTAAAAAGTCATTTTTAGAAAAAGGAGGATAGATATAATTGTTTATCTCATTAGTTAATTTTCACCTCAGATGTCCATTAAGGGTTAAACATCTCTTAAAGAGGCATCACAATGGTATATAGTAGAATGTAATACATATAAGAAGCCACCATATTAGGTGAAAGACTGAGTCATTTGTGCTACAATCAATGCTGTACACAAGTGAAGGAATGAGCATACAGGCTCATTTAGTAGGTAGTTAAAAGCATGGGCATCCACCTGGACATTTGAGGCTGATGGATGCTCAGCAGTCAGAAAACATGCAGTTACCGCACAGTGAAAACCACGGCATTTAACCCCACACCTGGATTTGGAAGAATTGTCCTGTGACTGTGTAGGCTGTGCGCCACCACAAATTCTAGCCACCCTCACAATACCCCCCTGACATTGCAACAGCTCACATGTAGTGAATAGGTAGTGAACATAGCTGAATTCACGTGAGGGATTTAAAGTAAAACTCAGGGGAAAATCAAGCGCATGGTTGCTAAAAAGGAAAAAAAAACGTATTAATAAGTCGAAGAAAGCTAGATAGCAGGACTCTCTTAAAGGGGGACTTTAACCAAGGATTGAACATTACAATCAGTAGCTAATATCTCTTTTCCCATGAGAAATATTTATCTTTTCTCAAATAGAGCATCAGGGGGGTCTGTGTGACTGATATTGTGGTGAAACCCCTCCCACAATGTGATGTCGTGGCCATGGCCCTGACAGTTTGCTGTCTGTGAACCTTCTTGCATTGTGGGAACTACAATTGAAGAGAAATCGAGAGCCCAATATGGTGTAGTATGTCAAGACAGATTGAATAATTGAGACAGTGAGATGGTAATACTCACAAACATGGGTTACCGCTCAGGTAACCACTCAATAGGCAGGTGAGGAGATTAGACCTGTCCTCACTCAGGATTCAGAAGTCGCTCTCTGTAGATAGGAGAAAAAGGGTAGATCTTCTTGCATTGTGGGAAATAATGGCTTTTCCCAACTGCCAAGCAAGTGATATCTCCCTCTGTGCATAGAACTCTCAGTAGGGGCATTGCTAGTATCCTAAGAGATCCGGGGCACCTTCGGTACACCAGCCAGAAAATGGGTACTAGTATCCGGGGCACCTTGGGTACTCCAGCCAGAAAATGGGTGTGGTCAAACACCATAATGTAGGTATGGCCATGGGAGGAGTCAAATTTACATGAACTTAACAGCGGTCTAAGTAGGCCTACCCAGCAAAATGTTCGATAAAGCCCTCTCCATTAATACAAAAAAAATTAAAAAATTAAAAATGCAGCATATCACTTGAACAGGCAGTGTCACTTAAATATAACTAGGCAGAGTTACCTGGCTTCTGTGTTGGCTGGTCTGGCTTTCTGCTGGGCAGGCTGGTCTGTTGCCAGGTTATCTGGCAATTCCCCACAGCAATCCCTGACCTTCTACTGGACCCCCAAGAAAACGCTAGCGCAGCCGTGTTATGAGTTATCACGGTTTAGTGAATCAAGCCCTATGTGTGTCTGTATGTGTGAAAACATGCAGGTTTTCTCACTGAAGCTAATGTAATTGATAGAGAAAATGTGTACAATGCTTTACTGCTGTCTGTTTTTATCTGCTTGGGGAAAGCGCATTCAAGTGTGCACTAGCCAATTGATTGACATTAGTTCTGAGTTTTCCTGTGTAGAAAGGAGGGGGGTGTCATCCAAAGTTTCGCAGTGGGGCCCAGTGATTTCTAGTTACACCCCTGATAACGAACATTCCATACAGATCACCTGATCTGACGATCTAAAGATGTCACCACTAGATATGGCCCGAACCTCCGATTTTAGGTTCGTGAACCTACCGCGAAAGTTCGGTTCGCGTGAACTTTCGCGAACCGCAATAGACTTCAATGGAGAGGCGAACGTATTATGCTGGCCACAAAAGTGATGGAAAAGATGTTTCAAGGGGACTAATATCTGGAGGGAGACATGGTTGAATGGAATAGACATCAAAAGTCCCAGAAAAAAATCTGGATTTGACACAAAGCAGTGTTTTAAGGTCAGAAATCTCATTGAATGTTCAATTGCAGGCCTACATTGCTTTACAACATCAGGAAGTGTAATCCTTCCTCCCTCCTCTCGGAGGGAGGAGGAGGGTGGTATCTTCCAGGGAATTGTAGGATTTCAAAAGCCAGCTTACATACATTGGCCGGGAATCAAACCCAGGTCTAGTGCTTGGTAAGCAGCTCTCCTCACCACTATACCACCACCAACACTACATGCTGACGCCAGCCTAGCATGTACCATTATGATATATCCAAGAGAAAAATTAGCTTGCTTAGGGATTTGTAGGATGTCAAAAGCCAACTCACATACATTGGCCAGGAATCGAACCCAGGCCTACTGCTTGGTAGGCTGCTATCCTAACCATTATACCACCAACACAACACACTATGATGCTACATGCTGAAGCTAGCCTACCATGTACCATTATGATATATCCAAGAGAAAAATGAGCTTGCTTAGGGATTTGTAGGATGTCAAAAGCCAACTCACATACATTGGCCATGAATTATTCCCGGCCAATGTATGTAAGCTGGCTTTTGAAATCCTACAATTCCCTGGAGGAGGAGGAGGAGGAGGGAGGAGGGAGGAAAGATAGGGAGGGAGGAGGGAAGAGAGAACTGTTGTGGGATGCAATATAAGGAATAACAATCAGCCTAGGAGCAAGCTAACAAGCCTAACTAAGCTCTCCCTAGCAGAGTCTCTCAGCAGCTGTCCCTTAACTAATTACTGTAGGCAGACGGGTGAGTAAAATGGCTGGAGAACCTTGCCTTTTATAAGGGGGGGGGGGGGGCTCCAGGAGTGAGTGTAGTCTGATTGGCGACAATGTGCCTGCTGACTGTGATGTAGAGGGTCAAAGTTGACAATAATGGAGCATTATGGGGCGAATCGAACTTCCGCAAAAGTTTGCCTTCGCCGGCGAACGCGGACCACCCAAAGTTCGCCTGAAACCGTTCGCGGGCGAACCGTTCGGGCCATCTAGTGATCGATTTCAGAATGCAAATCAGGGTGAACAAAGATGTTACAATGGGAAAACACTGTCTAAATCATTTATAAATGTATATTGTAAAAAAATAAGCAATTGTATTCATTGCTATTTTCTCTACAGTTCCTCACCTGGCGTTCTGATTAAATCGCCAGGGTGGCTGCGGGAGGGTTTTTTTTAAATAAAAAAAAAACTATTTCATGCAGCCAACTGAAAGTTGGCTGCATGAAAGCCCACTAGAGGGCGCTCCGGAGGCGTTCTTCCGATCGCCTCCGGCGCCCAGAATAAACAAGGAAGGCCGCAATGAGCGGCCTTCCTTGTTTTGCTTACATCGTCGCCATAGCGACGAGCGGAGTGACGTCATCGACGTCAGCCGACGTCCTGACGTCAGCCGCCTCCGATCCAGCCCTTAGCGCTGGCCGGAACTTTTTGTTCCGGCTACGCTGGGCTCAGGCAGCTGGGGGGACCCTCTTTCGCCGCTGCTCGTGGCGGATCGCCGCAGAGCAGCGGCGATCAGGCAGCACACGCGGCTGGCAAAGTGCCGGCTGCGTGTGCTGCTTTTTATTTGACGAAAATCGGCCCAGCAGGGCCTGAGCGGCAGCCTCTGGCGGTGTTGGACGAGCTGAGCTCGTCCAGACCGCTCAGCAGGTTAAAGCACCAGCATGAAATGGAGCTAGCATTGGAAGAGACTTCTAAGATTGGACAGGATTTTACTAGTGTAAAGTGAAAAAATAAGCTACTGAGAGACATTACTTTGGAACAAAGACAGTGAGAGATTTAGTTATTACAATCTGAAAAAAACTACTGAACCAAATATAAACAGAGGCAGAGGCTGATGTCACATATCAATAGGAGAGTGGTCCACCATGTATTTCCTATCTTATTTAGATACAATACTGAATTACACCTTTTATAAAGAAATCACTTAAAAACACACAGTGCGTATGCCCACAGGGCTAACTTTTCTTTAGTAATCACCCGTTTAGGTCTACAGACTTTAGTCTTATTTTAGGTGACCAGAAAAGCTGCTAGGAAGAAACTACACCAGTGGGAGCTTCACAGTTATAAAAATCATATAGGCTATAAATAGTCAAGTCCAAAAATAAGTCCTTTAAGCAACAATAATAGAATGAAATAGCACAGTGGTGCTCGCTCTCCTACAGTGTGCACGTCTCTCAGTTCAATAGCAGAAACCTAAGATCAGAGCTCAGCTTCACAATCCTTATTTTTCAATGAAAAGCTGCTCTAAAGTTGAAAGCTATTAGACAGAAGCAAACTGCCATACAGTGCTTCTTGGCCTTTATTCAGACCCCCTTATACTAGGTCTGCATGTGCCTGTGCAGTATTTAAGATTGCCCTTCACCAGTCTGGGCACTTCAGGCTACTTTTGGGGCACAGAGTTTAAAGGCCCATACACACGTCGGATTTTTCTGAACGACGGGTCGTTTGAACGTTCCGTCGTTCAGTCGTTCGCACGCGGAATCAGACGTGCGTACGGACTATCGTTCGCGTGATAAGAGTGGTTTCCTGGAAACCACTCTTATCACCCGAACGATAGTCTGTACACACGTCGGATTTGACGTGCGAACGACTGAACGACGGAACGTTCAAACGACGGGTCGTTCGCAAAAATCCGACGTGTGTATGGGCCTTAAGGCCTCAATTCACAGAGCTTTATCAAACACTTTATCAAACGTTTGATAATTTTCCTCATGGGTAAAATCTAATTTTGAATTCACTAAGGTGTTATAGATTTATTGATCATTTCATCGATAAGACATTCGATAGATCTATAACACCTTAGTGAATTCAAAATTAGAATTTACCCATGAGGAAAATTATCAAACGTTTGATAAAGTGTTTGATAAAGCTCCGTGAATTGAGGCCTAAGTGGCAAAGCATTTCTATTTACCTATAAAAAAAATTATATTGCGCTTTTCTCCTGGCAGACTCAAAGCACCAGAGCTGCAGCCACTATAGGCAGTAGCAGTGTTAGGGTGACTTGCCTAAGTTCTCCTACTGAATAGGTGCTGGCTTACTGAACAGACAGAGCCAAGATTTGAACCCAGGTCTCCTGTGTCAGAGGCAGAGCCCTTAACCATTACACAATCCAGCCACACAGACAGGGGCACCTATAAGGGCCCCTGCCTCTTCCCAGAAGTTATCTCTCTAATACCCGATGGCTTTCATCAATTAAACCCCAACAAGCTCAAAGGGGGGTGTCCTTAAAGCGATAATAAGTATCATAACTTTATTTACATCATAGATCACATGAAAAAATGAATGTGCTCATACAAATTCAAATAGGGCCACTATACAATAAAATACTGGATATATATAAATTACACTTAGAATCAATACATTTAAATGTATTGTGGGGCTTGGATCAGGACAACAGAATACCTAAGAAGCTCAGGGTGACCCAAAACCACTAGGAAAGTATAGGGGACTAAAAGAGACCCTAAAAACCCCTCCTACTAAAAAGCAATGGTTAGTGTGATTTGCCTTAAGAGAAGAAAGAAGGCAGAAGAACATAGAAGACTAGAAAAAAGAAGATAACAGACACAAATGTTTGAAAAAGATGGTATAGATTAGAAGATAGTATACAGATGAGTTCACGGGATGTAAGTACAATATATCAGAAGAGAAACGATTATGGAATAGATGACACAAGTATTCAGATGAGAAAATAAGAATATAGATGAAAAGTACATTTTTGGTTAATATTTTTAAAATATATTTTATTTTCAGATATTTTTCAAAGAAAGTTTTACCTTCAACTATTTTTCATATAAATAGGTTGTGGTTAAAATAGGACCTCCTTTACCAGTTTACTTGGGAGAAGGCAGGCATACCTCAGGGGCTACCCTTATTGTTGACTTCCAGATCCCCTCATGACTCCCTCCAAGAGCCTAGCTTCACATGCGAGGGTCTAGCTACTCCCACCTCCTGAGCAGGAAGAGGGGATGAGCCCCTTGTCCTTGACAAAGAAAAGTTGGCTTTGCAAGGAAGATAAAGTATAAAAGAGTCTCTTCAGACATTCTGTGATGATAGATTATATAATTACATAAGCCGTTAAGGTACATGTTCATCAACCTTGTATAAATCCAGTTCAAAACCCTGAAGAAGAAATTATAAAATGCCCTGGAGAGATATATCTAGCTCTATTTCCCAGAATGTATAAAATATATAAGTGTCTTCTCTACTCCACATTGCAGTTGAATGAATTCACCTGATAGAATATTCACACACTGTGCTTCAGCAATTATAACTAAGGATGTAAGAAACTTGCCCAGTCCTCTTTAACTTTCCATTACTTATTTTGCCTTTATTATCCACTGCATTTCACAACTTAATGTGTATCTCCAGTGGCAGAAATTAAAGAACACTGCTTTCTATGTGGCCAGGCTGAATTTCAACAACTTACTATTAATAAAACATTTTTTTACTGTAACCTGAAATATAGATGCATAAATTGCGGCATGAGTGTTCTCCTTAAAGAGAATCTGTATTGTTAAAATCGCTCAAAAGTAAACATACCAGTGCGTTAGGGGATATCTCCTATTACCCTCTGTCACAATTTCGCCGCTCCTCGCCGCATTAAAAGTGGTTAAAAACAGTTTTTAAAAGTTTGTTTGTAAACAAACAAAATGGCCACCAAAACAGGAAGTAGGTTGATGTACAGTATGTCCACACACAGAAAATACATCCATACACAAGCAGGCTGTATACAGCCTTCCTTTTGAATCTCAAGAGATCATTTGTGTGTTTCTTCCCCCCATGCACTGAAGTTTCAGGCTGCTCTTTTCTTCCTGCAAACAGCTTTGCCCTTGTCTGTAATTCCTCAGTATGTGAAAGCCCAGCCAGCTCAGAGGACGATTTATCCAGCTGATTAGAGCAGCTTCTCTCTTCTCTCTTATCTAAATAACACACAGGCAGTGTGCATAGAGGGGCCAGAAAGGGTGAGTTCATAGCAGAACCACAACACTGAAGAACTTGGCAGCCTTCCAGACACAGGCCGACAAGTCTGACAGGGGAAAGATACATTGATTTATTACAGAGACTGTGATAGTATAAAGTGCTGCAGTAAGCCAGAACACATTAGAATAGCTTTTGGAACTTGTAGGATGATAAAAAACAGGATGCAATTTTTGTTACGGAGTCTCTTTAAGGGGGCCACTAGTGATTCAATATTTTTCATCCAATTTTATCAAATCGATGTAGCATAAGGATAAACTGAGTCACTTATATTACATAAAAATTATAAGATTGGATGAAAAAGATTGGATCATTAGTGGCCACCATTACACTTGTGTGACCATGTAAATTCAGAGAAATACAACTCTAGACCCATCTCTGAACATTGTCTCTTGTCTAATCAATTTTTCACTCATCATCACCTGAGTCTAATAAATCCTTGTACTCTGTTTCTGTATAACTAGGTTGTGAATTGAGCTGTGCAAACAGGCAAACAAACAATGAGGAGTGGGAGGAAGGGAGCATGGGAAATGGAAGACATTTGTGTCATTCCCAGTTTTAGTTTAGCTAAGTTGTGCTGAATTTTGTTTAGATCATGAAAAAGCGATTTGACAGAAAACCATATTTATAACCAATTATGGTTCGTTTACCTTATGCATGGTGAGAATGAAAAAAAAGGTAGAAAAACCTGGAAATAAACCATACACTTGAAATACTCTCGCCACACAGAATGTTTTCCTATTAAAGCATATTGGTATTCCTATTATGTAAGTAAAATCTTCTTTCCTCCATATGCAGCTGAAGTCTTATCTTTGGAGTTAAAAATTTATTTGTCAAACCTTTATAATGACCTTCAACATTTATATATTAGATTGCCGCTTAGCTGTCTTCTTTTCCAAAGTTAATAAATCTAGGTTTTTTCACTTTTTTTTAAAATAAGTTAGAACTTTAATCTGTTTAATTACTTTAGTTGCCTGCATTGAACTCTCTCTAAACTAGCATGTCATTCTTACAGTCTGGTGCCAAGATCTGTTCTCTATATTCAGTAGGTCACACCTCATGAGTCATTTGTAGAGTGGCAACATGTGCTGCTTGCATGTTTTGAACTCTCCCCTTCCTTTTTAATATATCTTTGGCAGAAATGGAAAAATTATCCAAAGACCTGCTTTCATGTCACTGGGTAAGAACAGTTAGGGCCCTTTTCCACTAGCAATCGCTAGCGTTCACGCTGAACGCTAGCGATTGCTGAATCGCAATTAGCGGCGATTCCCCGACGTTCGCGGGCGCGATTTTGCTATGCTATGCACTGCATAGCAAAATCGCGGCAAATATCGCTCCGCCGCACGTTCGCGTTCCCGACAAAAACGAATCGCGGTAGTGGAAATAACCTACCGCGATTCCTATGTTAAAAAGCAAACCGTAGCGATTGTAAAATCGCTAGCGGTTTGCGTTTTTGCAATTCAGCCAGCGCAAACGCGCTGGTGGAAAAGGGCCCTAACTGCTGCTGCTGCTGCTACTACTACTACTCATTTATTGCTGCTTTCCTGCACAAAAATATAACATACACATTGCTGCACATCAGTCCTGTTCCACTGGTAGTTACAAAAAAATTGATATATATATTATACAAAGAAAATAATGATATCCACTTAACACAGGTTCCAGATACCAAGGGAACCCATGCTCAAAAGTCCTAGGTACAATTATACTACAATCATAGTATAATCGCAAACAGAGCATAAATAGTATAGCATGCAAGTCTAAAGCTGGCCATACACTATAGAATTTTTTGAACAGTTAGACTTTCAATCAGACAAAAAAGTCTAATTGGGCAAAGATTATGTTTTCCATCAGCACTGCAATCGATCTGGGAATGACATTAACTGATCGGCAATAGCAGTTCTTGGTGATGTTGACCATAGTGCTGATCCCGCCGCCAATTGTATAGAATATAGTGTATGGTCAGCTTGAGTTACAGCTAAGATGAGGCATATTGGCCCATGTGCAAGTCACTTTTTCTCCTGAGTTTTCTCCATTCTCCAAGTTTATATTTTCACAACTTTTCAATAAAACACCTTTTAAACCCCCAGCAAGCAAGAAAATACACAAAATGAATTTGATCATACTTTTTCTAATACTTACAGTGATTTTTTTTTTTATTGCAAAACACTGGAAAGTTTGTTTTAAAGAAGATGAACATTTATCACCTAGGAGAAAATTAAGGAGAAAAAGTGAATTGCATATGGGCTACAGTTAATTATTTTAACACTGTAGTAATAATTTAGAGTACTTATTTCACTGATGTTCTTTAGTTTATGAGTTACTATGACAGTTTCCAGCATAAACAGAATAATTATTACAGAACGTGCGCACATATCAGTATACAATAATAAAGTAGTACTAGAGACCTGAGCACAGGATTTTTCCCAAAACAGACTTTATCACAGCAGCATAAGATAAATCCACATGTCACGGTGAAGAATGGAAGGGCTTTGCTGTGCTGCAGAAGTTTAGCATTGTGAAGCTAGTGCTTATATACTCATCCTTTGGGTCATATTTTCATGTATTTACCTGTCTTGGTCTCACAGAGCACATTAGATTATATTGAGTTACTTATCAATTTCCCTTACATAGGGGTTAAAGGGAAACAACCTGAAGTGAAAGTAAACTAATCAGACGAATGTATAGTCTTAAACCTGAATAGTCTTAATTAACCACTTAAAGGGAACTGAGCACATTCTCTTTCACTGGAATTCTCCTGGCATAGAAGCTGCCATGTTTCCCCCTCCCCTTCTCACATTCATTATTTACAGAAGTCAGAGATGCTATCTTGACACTTTGACACACACACAATGTCTTTGAAGAAACAGTCCTAATTACTCACCCCCTTTGTTGATGAAAAGGCATTGTTTACCTATTGGTAATTAGCTCAATAAAACAATTAGGTTCCTGAAAGCTCTGCAGATGGGGACGGTCGGGCAGGCCTGCTGAAACAGGCTAATAAAAGTACTTTGAATGTAAAATACAAGGTAAAATGAAAGTTTATTTTAATAATGAAACAGATTGTCGGCATGCATTTTTCATGTGCTATAGAAATGTCCTGAGTGATAAAAAAGGTGCTCGGTTCACTTTAAGTAGTAGCGGTCTCTGCTCCCTTATCTCTGCAATAGCCCAGTATAAAGAAAAATCAAGCTGACAGCTAAATCTGAATGTCTAGTGTGCTCAGCCATGAGAAAAGGGGTTGTACTGGGTTAATTGTACAATATTTCTGCTGCTTTGCTTTTCAGCTTTAGGAATATGCTTTTCTATTGCATTTCCCATCTGGACTAAACTTTAAGTCTTTTAATTTCAGCAAGCTAGTCATTAACATTTACGCTTGGTGTGCGCTTGTAGAGCGATGCCCCGCCCCCGCCGCACCGCACCCCAATGCACAAAACCACAAACATATGGCCCTGAGGCAGAGTGTGCTGACAAGGTCATATGTATAGCACCCCCATGCACGCCCCTTCCCGAGTGACTACTCCCTGCAGGACAGGAAGTACGTCACTGAGATTCCCAGGGATGCCTGTCATATTTAGTCATTCTGCGCATGGGCACCACAATGCTGTTGCCAACCTTTTTAAGATGTATCCGTCAACCATTAACCACCTTAGCGGTATGGACGAGCTCAGCTCGTCCATTACCGCCAGAGGGTGCCGCTCAGGCCCTGCTGGGCCGATTTTGATCAAATAAAGAGCAGCACACGCAGCCGGCACTTTGCCAGCCGTGTGTGCTGCCCGATCGCCGCCGCTCTGCGGCGATCCGCCGCGAGCAGCGGCGAAAGAGGGTCCCCCCAGCCGCCTGAGCCCTGCGCAGCCGGAACAAATAGTTCCGGCCAGCGCTAAGGGCTGGATCGGAGGCGGCAGACGTCAGGATGTCGGCTGACGTCCATGACGTCATTCCGCTCGTCGCCATGGCGACGTAGTAAACAAAACACGGAAGGCCGCTCATTGCGGCCTTCCGTGTTACTTTTGGCCGCCGGAGGCGATCAGAAGAACGCCTCCGGAGCGCCATCTAGTAGGCTTTCATGCAGCCAACTTTCAGTTGGCTGCATGAAATAGTTTTTTTTTAATTTAAAAAAAACCCTCATGCAGCTGCCCTGGCGATCTTAATAGAACGCCAGGGTGGTTAACTCACCTTACTTCCAGTGCCGTGTAATTCCAGCAATAAGCGATGTTGCTCCTGCGAATTCGGGCACTTTCAGCACTATGCAACATTTTAAGTGTGCTAGGCCCCATTGGCCTGCATTGCCATTGTGTTACGCTGTGGTAAAACAGGGTAACACAACACAGGTTTTTTAATGCAAATGTAAAATGTTCCTAAAGTCAGCACAGTAATGGATGAATAGATTTTCCCCACTGTACTTAGTGGCTGTAGTGAAAAATAGAAGTGTCAATTCCCTGAGCCACTAACTCCACAGAGTCTGACTGAGTGTAAACTATCTTTGCTTTTCTGCTCTACTTATTTCCTCCTCTGATAGCTGCATAAAGATTTATGTAGCTGTAACTCAATATAAACAGTTTACATCAGCACATTATGCCAAAAAACAATGCATTCATGTAGTTAGAGTTCACATAAGTGTGCAGGGAGAGGAGTCATGAGAACAGGTTCACTAAAAGGTAAGCTGCAGTCAGCTGAAAACTGAAGTTATTTTAGGAAATGTGACAAGCACTGGCAAAGTGGGGATGACCAAAAGATTTAATTTCAAACATGGTTGCACTGACTACATTTTTAAAGGAATCTTGTTAAAGCCAGATTGGAAATCTGAGGCACAGTTTTATGCCAAGTGGAGGAGAATAGGAGACCTGACAAAATGGGAACAGATAAATATTTTTTCACAGCACTCCACTGCACTTATTCTGCAAAGGGGAAGGTAGGAGGAGCGGGCCCCCAAGGTCCAGGGAAGGGGGGTTTGCAGTGCTGCCTGGGTGGATCAGTGAATAATGGCACACAGCGCCTATGCATAAAAATGGCGCCACATTAAAAAGATACGCTTATTGCTATTTATCGTTAGTACTGCATAATAATGGCGCATAGGGAAAAAAAGTAGAAAAACGGCACACAGTAACCTTATTTATCAATAGCGCCGTTCATATGCCAAACAGCAGACGTTATTGCGCACAGTAACGTTATTTATCAATAGCTAACCTACATAAGCCAAACTGCAGAAGTTATTTAACTGCAAAACGGTGAATGGATTTAATGTAACACTATCAAGGTTAGGGTTAGGCACCACCAGGGGAGATTTAGGTTTAGGCACCACCAGGGGGGTCTTAGGGTTAGGCACCACCAGGGGGGTGGTTAGGGTTAGGCACCACCAGGGAGGTGGTTAGGGTTAGGCACCACCAGGGGGGTGCTTAGGGTTAGACACCACCAGGGGGGTGGTTAGGCACCTCCATGGGGGTGGTTAGGGACCACCAAGGGGGTGGTTAGGGTTAGGCACCACCAGGGGAGATTTAGGTTTAGGCACCACCAGGGGGGTCTTAGGGTTAGGCACCACCAGGGGGGTGGTTAGGGTTAGGCACCACCAGGGAGGTGGTTAGGGTTAGGCACCACCAGGGGGGTGCTTAGGGTTAGACACCACCAGGGGGGTGGTTAGGCACCTCCATGGGGGTGGTTAGGGACCACCAAGGGGGTGGTTAGGGTTAGGCACCACCAGGGGGGTGGTTAGGGTTAGGCACCACCAGGGGCGTGGTTAAGTTTAGGCACCTCCAGGGGGATGGTTAGGGTTAGGCACCTCCAGGGGGGTGGTTAGGGTTAGGCACCACCAGGGGGGTCTTAGGGTTAGGCACCACCATGGGGGGTCTTAGGGTTAGGAACCTCCAGGCGGGTGGTTAGGCACCTCCGGGGGGGGGGGGATGGTGGTAAGGGACCACCAGGGGGGTGGTTAGGGTTAGGCACCTCCAGGGGGGTGGTTAGGGTTAGGCACCACCAGGGGGGTGGTTAGGGTTAGGCACCACCAGGGGGGTGGTTAGGGTTAGGTACCACCAGGGGGGTCTTAGGGTTAGGCACCACCAGGGGGGTGGTTAGGGTTAGGCACCTCCAGGGGGATGGTTAGGGTTAGGCACCACCAGTGGAATGGTTAGGATTAGGCAGCACCAGGGGGGTGGTTCGAGTTAGGCACCACTAGGGGGTCTTAGGGTTAGGCACCACCAGGGGGGTGGTTAGGGTTAGGCACCACCAGGGGGGTGGTTAGGGTTAGCCACCACCAGGGGGGTGGTTAGGGATAGGTACAGACAGGGTTTTGTGTGTTAATGCTAAATAATGATAAGGCTTTAACGTTAAATAGCGATAAGCGACAAACGGATTAGCGGCAACACCGTGCGCCATTATTCGCAGGCGCCATTTTCAGATGGATCCCTGCCTGGGCCCCATGATGATCTGTTTGCTGGGGAACCCAGAAGGGTGTTGCTACGTCACTGTAAGTAAACAAGAACAAACATGTCCTAAGTGCTGATCATGTGGATACAGGATGGTAACAGTGCCAAGTAAATGAAGGACAAATTCATTCACAGATTGGCTTGTGAAATAAGGAGGAGAGGAGCAACCGTATCACGTAAGGTCAGTAATTAGAGAAAGTGATGCTGGAAAGTAAGTGGGTAGTCCTAAGTGGCCATGATGGGTAAATGCCCCTGGCACGGTACTAGATGCACAGCATCTTTATCTCGTAGATGAGAGCCTGCAATGCAAACCAAGAAAAAGGAGTGGCAGCACCGACCTGGTAATGATTGATTTTACTCTATCCAAAGATAGAATTGTACCATGCATGGGCACCATTAGGCCTTTTATTCAATTCACGTTTTCTCCTAATGTTGGGTACACACCATTAAATTTCCCCCAGACCGATGGGTTGAACCGATAATTTCCGACATGATCTTGTCCCGATCAATAATGGTATCGATATTCAGATTACTAGTATATAAAATTGATCCAGTTATCGATCGGAAGCAGATCAGACATGTCGGAAATTATCAGTCGATGTGATGGGAAATTTAATGGTGTACACCTAGTATAAGTGATATTTTCACACCTTATCAATAAAAGAACTATAAATCCACCAGCAGGCAAGGAAATACTCTGAAAAGTTATTTTAAACAGAAAATGAAAAATTCTCTCCTAGAGTAAACTTAGGAGAAAGAGTGGGTCAACCTCTTCACTGTGTTTTCTAAGACCAAACGGTAAGACGTTAAACAGAATAATTAATCTGGCTTGACTACTGTGTTTTCTAGGCTGCTTTCTTTATTTGACATGATTATCCTCTCACTCTTTGTTTTTGTTCTGGTGAGTAAGAGCACACTCATAACAAAGGATTATGCAGGGTATAGAAGAGCGCTTGCAGGCAGGAAGCTCTGTTTAGGCACAATGACTGTAGCTCCTTTATTGACAACACATTACCAATCCGTTTAAAATGGCTTCTCCATCTGCCCTTCCGCTGACACTGTGTAACAAGTGGATATGGAAAATGTTCGCTGAGTAATTCATTTGGCTTTATCCCTGAGTATATTTTTAGCCAAAACATGCCGCTTTACAGTATGTAGACAATCTGTCCCCTTTCTCTGTGCAATTAATAATGTCATCAAATACTGCACATTTCTAAGCCTAGACCAGTCACCCACTGACTAATATGCTCAAGATCCTGTGTTTCTGAATATGGCCAGGTAGGGGTTACATTTTAGAGCTAAGATATGCATGAATCCATCGGAAGTGCTCATTGTTGCTTACGGAGATTTTACATCCTGGAAAAATCTCATTGTTCAAACATCATTTGTCTCATTTTGTCAATAGAAGAGAGTAAATTCCCTACATTAGGTGTGTGTCACATCACATCACTAGCTGGATGCTGGAGGAAAATGATGGTGGCTCTCTGTGATAGAGCTTAAGCAAGACTAATCAGATCTCTTATACTGCCTGTCATTCTCAACAGCAGATTTTCCTGTGATTGGCAGCTTTCTTAACCTTTTATATTAGCCTTACGTTCATCTCCGTATCTCTTGCAAGATTATACTGTCGGCCTGGAAGATCAGTATACAAAGAAGCAGACAAAAGAAACTGTTCTAGCCAGTTACAGCTGCTAAAAATTACTAATGGGAACAGGAACTTTAGCACTATCATTTGCAGAACTGAGTTATTTTCCTGCAGTTTTGGTTAAGATATAATTTACAGAAGTTCCTGTGCATATTATTAAAATAACCAGTGCAAGTCATAAGAAGCATGTTTTGTGGTTTACACTTCATGCGCTTCTAACATGATTACAACTCTAGACAACAAAGTACAACTGTAGACTACAGATTTTTAAAGACCAAATCCAAGAAAAGTTTTAATAGCTGGATGCTATTTTCATTGCTGTCCTATGTCTAGGGATGTAACAACAACACCCACGACTGCAAGGGAGCGTATGGGGGCTATGGCGGCCCACTCCACTTCCTGCTTCTGAAATCTTGCACATGGGAACAATATATTTACTTACTCCTCTGCTCCTCCCTGCAGCTACAGGCACTGTACTGCATACATGCTTCCAGCTCCTGATGCATGTCACCTGAGGCATGTATTCACCATAGAGCACATGGTTGCAGGGAAGAGCAGTGAAGACCAGATACTCCTCTGCTCCTCCCTGCTGCCACAGGCACTGTACTGCATACATGCTTCCAGCTCCTGATGCATGTCACCTGAGGCATGTATTCACCATAGAGCACATGGCTGCAGGGAAGAGCAGTGGAGACCAGATACTCCTCTGCTCCTCCCTGCTGCCACAGGCACTGTACTGCATACATGCTTCCAGCTCCTGATGCATGTCACCTGAAGCATGTATTCACCATAGAGCACATGGCTGCAGGCAGGAGCAGTGGAGACCAGATACTCCTCTGCTCCTCCCTGCAGCTACAGGCACTGTACTGCATACATGCTTCCAGCTCCTGATGCATGTCACCTGAGGCATGTATTCACCATAGAGCACATGGTTGCAGGGAAGAGCAGTGGAGACCAGATACTCCTCTGCTCCTCCCTGCTGCCACAGGCACAGTACTGCATACATGCTTCCAGCTCCTGATGCATGTCACCTGAGGCATGTATTCACCATAGAGCACATGGCTGGAGGGAAGAGCAGTGGAGACCAGATACTCCTCTGCTCCTCCCTGCTGCCACAGGCACTGTACTGCATACATGCTTCCAGCTCCTGATGCATGTCACCTGAGGCATGTATTCACCATAGAGCACATGGTTGCAGGGAAGAGCAGTGGAGACCAGATACTCCTCTGCTCATCCCTGCTGCCACAGGCACTGCACTGCATACATGCTTCCAGCTCCTGATGTATGTCACCTGAGGCATGTATTCACCATAGAGCACATTGCAGCAGGGAAGAGCAGTGGAGACCAGATACAGCTTCCTGTAGTCATAATAATGTGATTACAGCTCAGGGAAAATAAAGTTAGGATTTTTAGTCTCAAAGGGTACATGAAAGGAAAAAAAATCCTTTATGTTGGATACTAACCTCAGTAGAGAGAAGCCTCAATGCATAGGCTTCCCCCATCTCCTTCGACCTCACCGTTCCAGCAATGGAACCATCTGAATACATTAGATTATGTACACAGACTGGATTCCTGCTGCGAAGATTGAGAGGGTCCCAGCAATCAACAAATGGGTACCAGGGGGATTCGAGAAGCCTCTGGATCTTCCAGAGGCTTTCCTCTACTGAGGTAAGTATATAACTTATGTTTATTTTGTTTGTCACAGGTTTGCTTTAAAAAAAAAAAAAACGAAACATTTGTAATGCCATGAATTTTATGCTGGACGGAGTACAGGGCATTCATTTTAGAAGACACTGTATCTGTAGTGACTGTAGCATCGCTTTAAGAGAAGTATTGTGCGGCAAGGGTTAAGAACCAAAAGGCAAACTGAGGAGGCTAATCCTTTTATCTGCTTTAACCCAATTCTA
Source organism: Hyperolius riggenbachi (assembly GCF_040937935.1). Taxonomy (NCBI): domain Eukaryota; kingdom Metazoa; phylum Chordata; class Amphibia; order Anura; family Hyperoliidae; genus Hyperolius; species Hyperolius riggenbachi. The sequence continues at coordinate 319,565,766 of NC_090648.1, forward strand.
TCAATGTGAATGAAGCAATGTGGTTCTGGTGGCATGACACATTTTGACAGAGGCATTCCATACAATGAAACAGTTTTGTTACATCGTTATCTCAGTTGAAAAGCGATGCTCCATCAAGTTCATCCTCTTGTGCCTCTCTGTGCTTTGCTGCAGATGAATTAAAAACCACACGGGTAGCAATTCCCTGGCAGTACCATTAATTGTTCCATTCGAGAGGACTTTGATATACAGTATATGTACAATATAAGCGGGTACACTGTGCTTATGTTAATAGTAAGCAAGCTGCAGTCTGTACTGGTCTCTGCATTAGTTTCATGTCTCACACTTTACCCACTGCTTCTGCAGGGTTAAACTGACTCCTCACACACATAAATATCTATCTGTTCAGGTGCTGCTAACTTTAAACACTGTTATATGCAGAAATTATATTGTTTCACAAAATAGGTCAATGAGGGATACACAAATTATGGTATTATCAGATCCACCTCACCGGCCAAAACTCACTGAACCCACTAAGCAAACCTCTCCTACAATTGTTATGATAGAGGTAGCCCTCCAACATCAAATCAGGCTGTATCAGTGCTAATTATTTCTGAACTCTTGTATGCCTTAAAAACATTGGCCAATGGCATAGCCCCCTATAAACTCAATGGCACACAGCTAGGCTTATCAGTCTTGTAGAAGGACTTGGGAATACTGGATGATGAAGTTGAGCAACTGTATTCAATGCCATAAGGCAACAGCTAAAGCAAATACAATTCTGAGATACATAAAATGAGAAATCAAATGAGATGCACGTATTCTTCTACCTCTGTAAAAATTACTTGTGACGCCACATGTTGCATACAGGACGTTGTTTTGGGCACCACTCTATAGGAAGGACATTTGGGTTTTAGAACTGGAACAACGACCAAAGACAACCACAAAATGAATCAAAAGGATGAAAGAAAGTTTAGAGAAACTCATCTTATTTAGCTTAGTAAAAAGAGGACTTTTGTTTGCACTGCCATTTCATTGCACTTAGGGATTTTGCACTCTCCCTGAGACAGGTGCTCAGGTGTACAAACAGCAGGGCCGCTTCTCTCATGAAGTAAGGTGCAACATTTGCATCAGGCGCAGCGAATACAGGGGCAGCATTTTTGTACTGTGTTCACACTAACAGCAGGAGAGAAAGGTGAAGAGGTCATCATTTGGGAAAAAGCAGCTTGTTGTGCTATGTGAGGAGTCTGACAGTGAGTGAGGAGTGAGGAGGGGGAGGCAGGAGAGCAGCAGTGTTTCATTTGACTTGCTCAGCAGAAGGGAGGAGGAGACACTGCTGTCCTGACTGAGGAGGAAATAAAGTGGCTGTAGGGTGAGCAGTTTGTTCGTCACAGACTCACAGCCAGCCAGTGTGCTATTGTGCTGAGCTGCAGCATGTTATATGATAACATTAAATAAAGCAGAATAAGTGTGTGTGTGTGTGTGGGGGGGGGGGGGGAGGGGGGGGTGCATCCTCACAAGTTTGCCTCAGGCAGGAAAAAGTCTAGAACCAGCCCTGGCAAACAGATCCACACTGGGACCTGGCTGTTTCTCTGGTAGGGACTGATCAATTGGGGAAAAAAGGATTATCATGTCAGCTTGGTTCAGCCTGATCTGGTAGAGCTCATAGACTGTGTATTACGCTTCAGGACAAGAGTTGTGTAAATGAAAATTTGTAGTCCAGGGTGGTACATAAAAAACCAGTCTGTCTGCATGCCATGAGCCTGGTGCTACATGCAGATGCCAGCCACCGTGTCCCCATACACTTGTTACTCTCTCCATGCTGTGTGTGGCCTCTGGCTTTATTGACACCTGTGTTGCCTGCATATGCTGCTGTATGGGTAATGCTCTCATACAGCAGCAAATGTAGGCGAAACCGGCTTCAATAATAAAGCCAGAGAGCAAACTCACAGCACTGAGAGAGTAGTAGTTGCAAGGGGTATCTGCCTGTATACCGGTGTTCGTGGCAGGCAGGTAGGCCACTTTTTCATGCACCATCCTGTATAAGGTCTCATTTGAGTCTATAATGGGGGATTTTAATTGTGTTTTATTTTTTACAGCTTCTTTAATTTAATGAATCCAGCCTGCTGTAAGACATCCTTACCCATGCTTTATCTCGGAATACCTTCTGCCTCTCATGTGCCTATGTTTCTTTGTGCATCTATGCTGAACGACTTGATTTATTAATCTGGCACATGCATGGGAAAACAAGACCTGAATATAAATATATACTTTTATAGGCTCTGCTCTTTCTTGTCTTTGCCTTTCTGGGAAGATAAAAACTCAGGTACATTTCTTGGAATCCTTACACTCCCATCCTCCCTAATATCTTCATAACATGCTAATACACAGCCTGTGCTGATCTTACAATGTACCTGGCATAGTTCACTGAAGTCTCACCAAAGTATGTGTTACATCACACCTGTAACATCTCTTTAGTAACATGCATGCACTGCATTATGCAATAAAGTCTGTGTCATAACAAATCATTGACAAAATTCAACCTAAAGTCTTGCTAAAGAGCCATTATTATTATCAGAGCCATTATTAATTATTATCAGAGCCATTATTAATTTATTAATAGCATTCAATTATGATGGCTTCCTATTCAAATTATTATTAATATTATTTTTAATTAGCACCGTTATATTTCTTATAGTTCTGTGCAGAGTGCTTGAACCTGGCAGGAGCCAAAGATGGGTGTAAGCAATGAAATAATATAACAATACAAAAAGAGGTTCCGTAAAACTTAGGATACATTTTGGAATGGAGATTAGCATTCTGTTACAAATGTAGGCAAGGCTGGTGAGGTGTGTGGCATGTCTGTTAGCTTTTGCCAAATCCCGGGGTTAATGGTATCTCTTATTACACAAACATTCTAATGATCCCGAAAGCGTCAGTAATTAAACAATAGCAGCAGTTATATCTGAAAGGCTGTATTTGTACTCCCCCCTAGCCTCCCGCAGACCATTTTGTTTGTGCAGCTACCTTCTATTTCCAAGGGTAACATCAGGATTGCCAACCTAATTTATAATTTCTCATTGATAAAATGCCCCCAAGAATCTGGACACCCAAAGTTTTGAATGTTTGGGAGGCGGAGCCAGCAGAACTCTTTTAAAGTATGTTGTGGGCGAGACTAAACTGTGGGTGTGAGCTCTTTTTCATATTTTAATTAAAAGCTGCAGCAGGCTACCATCTGGTATTTTCAATTAGTAGCCTCTCTGAACAGTCTGTGCATGCAGCATGTTACTTTTATTTGAATGATATGAAAGCTTCTTGTGTGACGTGACATATGGGCATGTATGGGGACTGCATGAGGTCAGACCTTAAGTACAGCAATTAAATGCTTAAAACATCCTAGTAAGCAAGTCTAGCAAGCATTGTGGCCAGAGGGAGGAGCTGTGGCTTAAAGGTGCTCCAGCCAAACTAAACATGCATGGGTACTAGAGATTCTGGACTGAGCTGATGCGAACATCTACAGAGAATAGAGAAAGTGCAGAGAAGTATGGACAGCCAATTTGTGCCTTGCTTTATACAGACTGTGGCCCATATGCAATTAACTTCTCCTAAGTTTTCTCCTTGGTGATATTTGAAGACTCGTCAATGAAATGTCTTTTAAACCACTAATGAGCAAAAAAAAAGTACTCAAAATAATTTTGATAGTACTTTTTTATCTACTTTAGGTACTTTTTACATAACAAAGTGCTTAAAGTTACTCTAAATTGAAGTTGAAAAATTATCTCCTAGGTGAAATTGCAACCAGTTTTTTTTTTGTTGGGGGGGGGGGGGGGGGGGGCATGATTCATAGTTACGCTGACACAACCCTGACACAACTTGCATTAAAAAAAAACAAAAACCTTAGAACTAAGGCTTTAACCATTAGCAGTAAGTGCAGCAAGTAAATATAGCATAGCTACATTCATTTGTGCTATTATCATGAGTTCCAGCATATGTGGAAAAAATGCTGTATAAAGGACCTTCTCACGCTACAGAACACCAATACACTTGTGGAAATGTAATGCATTCATATGCTTTTTCAAGGCATATTCATACAAGGTTGTTTGCAGTTTTTTTTTAATTCCTCATAGCTTAATGGAGAGAATGATTTCCCTATAGAAAAATCCATGAAAATAGTGCAAGTTCTAAAAATAAAATGGATAGGGCCCTTAATGTATTTTTCCATTTATTTGTGTTGCCTTTTCATTGTGAAAATGATTACATGAATTTCTTGAACAAAATAAAAAGCAATACAGAAGTTATTTTAACCATTTACCGCCATCCTAACGTATTAAAACGTCATGCTTACCTCTATTAACAGCAACATGACGTTTTAATACGTCGCGCATTCCCGCCGCTGCTACCGCCGTGTGCGCGCCGCTACCGCCGCTGTTTCCGTCGGGATCCCGTGCTGAGTGATTGGGGAAGAGGACCGAACGGTCCTCTACCCAATCGCAGTGCCTGGAGTGAATGGACGTGACCGCGAACAGCGGCTACGTCCATTCACATAAACAGGAAATGTAACAATTAAATAAAGTATGTAAAAAAAAAAAAAAGTGAACACTTCCTATAACGAGTGTTCACTAGCGCCATCTTGTGGCCAAAAAGTATATTACATCTACAAAATACATACATTTTCAAGTACATACACTTCATTAATAAAATTACACTTCCAACCCTCCCCCCCCCCCCCCCCCCCCAAAAAAAAACACTTGTAAAAAAAAAATCAGCTTTAAAAAAAAAATAGTTACCTTAGGGACTCAGCTTTTTTAATCTATATTTTATGGGGGTAAATTAATTTTAATTTATTACATAGGGGCTTGTAATTGTGGCCAGATCAAAAAAAAAAACAGAACAGAAAAATAACACTTATATTTCAAAATAATATACTGTCGCCATACATTGTGATAGGAACATAATTTAAACGGTTTAATAATCGGGAAAACTGGGCAAATAAAACGTGTTTGTTTTATCCACAGGAGAATGTTTAATTTTAAAATTATAATGGCTTAAAACTGAGAAATAATGATTTTTTTTCTTTTTTTTCTGTTTTTCTCATTAAAACTCATTTAGAATAAAAAAAATTCTTAGCAAAATGTACTATCCACAGAAAGCCTAATTGGTGTCGAAAAAAACGAGGTATAGATCATTTTCTTGTGATAAGTAGTAATAAAGTTATTAGGGAATAAAAGAGAGGAGCACTGACAACTGAAAATTGCTCTGGTCCGTTAGGATAAAAACCCTTGGGGGTAAACTGGTTATTAAACACAGTGTGCTTTTCATTCTCTGTTGATAAACTAGATCAGCTGTGCCCAACCTACGGCCCGCGGGCCATGTGTGGCCCGCGAGGCCTGTTTATGTGGCCTGCGCGGAGTTGTCCTGCAGAGGGAGAGGATCGGGTGGTTATAGGCTGAGGACGGAGGCTGCACGCGGAGGGAGAGGATCGGGTGGTTATAGGCTGAGGACGGAGGCTGCACGCGGAGGGAGAGGATCGGGTGGTTATAGGCTGAGGACGGAGGGAGAGGATCGGATGGTATTGTTACAGACCGTTATCCTTGCATTGGCATTCGGCAAGTAAGTAGTTCCGTGCATACATCAGGCTGATTCCTATTGGAGGAAGGTTCCTGCAGTAACCAATGAGGAAGGCTTTCTAACTATCCCAGCGCTACCCGGGGCTGAATACGCAGCACACGCGGGTGTATGCACGGAACTACTTACTTGCCGAATGCCGATGCAAGGATAACGGTCTGTAACAATACCACCCGATCCTCTCCCTCCGTCCTCAGCCTATAACCACCCGATCCTCTCCCTCCGCGGGCAGCCTCCGTCCTCAGCATATAACCACCCGATCCTCTCCCTCCGCGGGCAGCCTCCGTCCTCAGCATAATTACTAAAGCACAATACCACCCTATCCTCTCCTCCTCCGCAGGACACCGCGGGGAACCCCCTCAGGCCCACACAGAGCCGACAGCCCCCTCAGGCCCACACAGAGCTGACAGCCCCCTCAGCCAGCACAGAGCTGACAGCCCCCTCAGCCAGCACAGAGCCGACAGCCCCCTCAGGCCCACACAGAGCCGACAGCCCCCTCAGGCCCACACAGAGCCGACAGCCCCCTCAGGCCCACACAGAGCTGACAGCCCCCTCAGCCAGCACAGAGCCGACAGCCCCCTCAGCCCCACACAGAGCCGACAGCCCCCTCAGCCAGCACAGAGCCGACAGCCCCCTCAGGCCCACACAGAGCCGACAGCCCCCTCAGGCCCACACAGAGCCGACAGCCCCCTCAGGCCCACACAGAGCCGACAGCCCCCTCAGCCAGCACAGAGCCGACAGCCCCCTTTTGCAGAAACACGGCCTGAAAATGGTCACAACTTTTGCCAGTACTTATGTCTGTGAGCAAACTTTCTCAGTGATGAAAAGGGCAAAAACTGGCTCACGTTCTCGCATCACAGATGATCATCTTCATTCTGTATTAAGAATAAATGTTACAAATTTGGAGCCAAATATCCAGAAATTGGTTTCTGAAAAACAGCCGCAAACTTCTCATTAAGAAAATGTGCATCAAATGGTGAGTACAACAATTCTTATATTGTCGTTTTCTTTCCATTTCCAACACCATGTTAACTGTTACTAGAAAAACGTTAAAAGTTTTACATCGAAATTTTGTATGCATGTGTTCCGGCCCTCGAAATTTTTCTTGATTTGAAGTTTGGCCCTCGGGCCAAAAAAGGTTGAGCACCACTGAACTAGATGATATGTGCTCATTTTGACTAATGCCTTTTTAGAATCTCAGTTTAATACAACAAAGGGAGTTTAACAGAATTTGTCATTCAGTGTCCAATAAGTACAGATAAACCCATACATGTAGAAAGGGCGCCGGGGAAATATGGGTGCCAAAAATAGCTGCTAGTAGAATATCACTAATTTTACAAATAGTCTACTATTGTACAGTGGTAATTTTACAGATATTTTACTATTGCTAAAACTAACTTTATACCCACACACAAAGCCCTCCTTCTACCAATGCCTAACCCTGGCCAATCCCCCTACTTATGCCTAACCTAAACTGCCCCCCCCCCCCCACAATTCCTAACCGATCCCTTCACCAATGCCTAACCCTAACCGACCCCTCCATGATGCCTAACCGATCCGCCTCACTGATGCCTAACACTAGTCAATCTACCCATCAATGCCTAACCTTAACCGACATTCCCCCCATGATTCCTCACCATAATCGATGCCCTTACCAATTCCTAACCCTAACTGATCCCCCCATTGATGCCAAATCCTATACAATCCCCCAACTAATGACTAACACTAGTCAGTCTACCCATCTATGCCTAACCTTAACCGACATTCCCCCCATGATTCCTCACCATAACCGATGCCCTCACCAATTCCTAATCCTAACTGATCCCCCCATGATGCCTAACCCTAACTGATCCCCGTACTGATGCCTAATCCTATCCAATCCCCCTACTGGTGACTAACCTTAACCAACCCCCATGATTCCTGACCCTAACTGATCTCCTCACCAATGCCTAACCTTAAGCAAATGATAGCAGAGGAAGTGGAAAACGGCACCAGATGTCAGACTGGCAGTTAGGAAGCAGGTAGATGCGAACAACTGTGCCACCGGATGAAAGACTCAACTCCAACATGCATCAAAAAGAAAGGATTCCGGGCACCAGTTGAGCTTGCTTGTCACCTTTTATTTAAATGCTCCCAACACCTTCATAACGATTTGCAATGATTCCTAGCCTTACAGCTGTTTCACAGGGTAACCCTGCTTCTTCAGAGGCAACAGAAATCTGTTGCCTCTGAAGAAGCAGGGTTACCCTGTGAAACAGCTGTAAGGCTAGGAATCATTGCAAATCGTTATGAAGGTGTTGGGAGCATTTAAATAAAAGGTGACAAGCAAGCTCAACTGGTGCCCGGAATCCTTTCTTTTTGATGCATGTTGGCCTAACCTTAAGCCCCCATGATGCCTAACCTTAACCGCTATTTGTAGCCGTAGTTTGCATAGTGGATGGCCCCAGCACCCACTATTTTATTGGGCACCACATGTGCCCAAATATCCCTCATGTCCCAATATTTACTTGGGCACATATGGGGCACCCACATTTCTGCAGATCCCCTGGCACCCACATTTCCTCCTTCCCATATAAACAGATAGGTTTACCTGATCCTCGGAGCCGGCTCTGCATAGGGCAGATGTGCAGTGAGATGTTTTCTGCAAATCTTATTACACAGTGCTCTAGGCAAACCATTATGTTCCCACCTAGGCTGATAACTGTTTAATTCTAGACTCCCTGTGGTCAGGGTGTGGGAACCACATCTATACATAAGTGGCATTGCAGTCGCACATTCTACTCTGTTATTCCAATCATTTCTTGTCATGCCAGGTTCTTACCATATCATGTAACTGATCTAATACAAGAACACTGTAAATTGGATTGAAAACTGCAATTGGATTGAGTCTGAAATTGGTAATCAGATGAAGAAGTTATTAACTAAAGGTGGAGAAAGGGGGGCTTTCTAGAGACAAATAGGATATTGCACAGCTTTAGCAATCCCTTACTGCTTTCAAATAGTTCATTTGAACCCTAACTACAAATAAGCTGATGCTCTAAATATATATCCTGTATGGCACATCATACCTTGAAGCTGATGAAGCTCTGTCATAGAGTGAAACACAATACATTGCATGATGATGCATAGTTGCATACAGTGTCTATATTGTGTGCCCATGTTTGTTCCTTACTTTGTACAGCACCACAGATGGTGATGGCACTATAATACATAATAATAACATGCCAGTTTACCAGAGGGCTCCTTTTCTCTCAGCAGGACTGGGGATGGTGACAGAGATCTACCTCTTCCCCTGGTCTCTTCACCTCAGAAGTTTGCCGCCACACTCCTGTACGTGGATGAGTGTGGCATGATAGCTCTTGCCTGCACAGTAGCAAGGAGCCACGGAAAAAGACAAGCCCATCTGGCTCTATTCTATTGCACAAACGTAAGGGTCTGCACTGTTTGCACCTGCGCAGTGTGCCTGAAATCCATTGACAAGCCCTTATCAGCATGCTTTAGGGGGCCCCAGCGCTGGAATGATAAGGTGGAGGGGGAAAGTCTCTGGATTATCCAGTGGTTTCCCTATACTTAAAGGAATACTATTCATCTATGCATTTATTTTTAAATGCTGTATGTTGTAGCACACATTAGGACAAGTACTAGGAGCAATTTGATTCCTCACACAGATGTTCCTCTCAGCTGTAAAATCCTAGTCAGTTTTAGATACAAATTGTATCTAATACTGAGCTCCCAGAGGGCTAGACAATGTCTCTGCACAGGGGAGATGCTATCAACTCCTCAGTTTATAGTTTAATTTTCACCTTGCTGAAAGAATTTTATTGATATGGTGGTAAGGGGTTAAAGGGAACCAGAGATGCCAGGAAAAAGATTTTATACATACTTGGGGCTTCCTCCAGCCCCATACGCACGGATCGCTCCCACGCCGCCATCCTCCGCTTCCTGTATCAGCCAGTTCCGGGTCCCGTAGTTTCGGCCAGTCGGCGTCAGTACGCGGCCAATTGTCCGCATCACAGGGGCTCCCAGCATACCATTACGCGTGCGGCTGCATACTGCGCAGCCGCACGCGTAAGGGTATGCTGGGAGCCCATGTGATGCGGACAATTGGCCGCGTCCGCTGGAAGTGACGGGACCCGGTACCGGCGGATCCAGGAAGCGGAGGATGGCGGCGTGGGAGCGATCCAGGCTTATGGGGCTGGAAGAAGCCCCAGGTATGTATGAAATCTTTTTTTCTTTTTTTGTGTCCAGCGTCTCTGGTTCCCTTTAAAGAATCTAGCAATGTGTGTTTATTATCTTTGCTTCTTTTGACTGATAAAGATACTAATAATGCTAATTGTAAACAGTGGTCTGCCCCTCTCAGCAGCTTGTAAAGTGGATGCAGCCTGGAGTGAATCATCATCACAAGCAGGCAGCCAGGCAGCCAGTCTGAGTGTAAACACAGACTAGTGTTATAGCTAGTTATATTCCAGCAATATTACAGCTCATTTAGTTACCTGTTACCACCTCAGATCAGCCTATTTCTCCTCATGTCTCCTGCATGCTGTGAGTGGCACAGTGAAATATATTTGTGAGCTGTGTGAGAAATGAATTTTTAAGCAGGGATAGAGGGAGAGAGACCTGGGTTAATAAATAAAGTGCCCCTAGCACTAGTGGTAATGTGTACACTAATATAGAGTATTAAAAAAAAAGTTGTTTCAATCAATAGTATTCCTTTAACCCTCTGGGCGATACAATTAGATGGCCCAGGAGGGGGCGCAGCACTTTTTTTTTAAAATTTTTATTTTTTAAATCATGTAGCGAGCCCTGGGCTCGCTACATGATAGCCGCTGCGCAGCGGCATCCCCCCACCCACTCCGATCGCCTTCGGCAATCAGAGTAAGCTGGAAATCCCGTTCAGAACGGGATTTCCTGCTGGGCTTCCCCGGTCGCCATGGCGACCGGGCGGGATGACGTCACCGACGTCATGGACGTCGTGACGTCAGAGGGAGTCCCGATCCACCCCTCAGCGCTGCCTGGCACTGATTGGCCAGGCTGCGCAAGGGGTCGGGGAGGGGGGGGGGCTGCGCGGCACGGCAGGCGAGCGGCGGATCGGCGGCGAGCGGCGGCGATCGGAAGTTACACGTAGCTAGCAAAGTGCTAGCTGCGTGTAACAAAAAAAAAATGCAAATCGGCCCACCAGGGCCTGAGAACTCCTCCTGTGCGACATACCCCGAGCTCAGCTCAGGATTATCGCCCAGGAGGTTAAGCAAGTATGCCAATTAGGCACTTTTTTCCCCTTCAGGTTCCCTTTAATGTCCTCCAGTGAAAGTCCCCCATTTGCATCTCTGAATCCAGTTATTAGATAAAGCAGCTGAAGAGTTATTATTAGCAATTGATTAAAACACTACAAAATGGTAAAATTGCTGTGGCCCAGATAGTGTTCAACTATTTTGTCTGTGTTACTGGAAGCCGGTGGAAGGAATTACAGAGAAGGGAGCAGCATTTGAGAAGTGAGAAGACAAGTGGATGAGATGAGCAGCAGATCAGGAGGGGTTGGAAATGTGCCAGTCAGATAATTGGCAAGCCGTGCAGGACAGCGCTACAATAGCCAAAACAAGATAAGGTGAGAAAAAAGCATTCAACTGCTAGATGTGCCATTTGTAAAAAAAAAAAAAAAATAGTGAAAGATGGCAGAAATGTTTCCAAGAGCTTATTTGCACACTAGCAGTGTATATGACTACACCACATTGCCATTGCTGTACATAGTGATGCTGGCCTCAATCAGTCACCCAGCCAGCACATGAAAATGTATTCAGCCATGCACAATGCACCACACTGGTGTGAACCAGACGTTGCTGTCTATGCAATACCTGATATACTTGTATATCCCACAGCACTGCGCTGCACTGTGCACTGAAAGAGAGGAATGTAGAAGCTGCTGCTGGTGACTCATTAAAAAAAAAATCCTATACCATAACTATCATTTTGACCTTATGGCCTTAACACACACCTGGGACAACTATGTGGAGCATCCGCATAAACAACTTGGAAGCTGGGGAATGAGGTGGTTAAAGAATGGATGTGAGCAAGTAGAAATAACAATCCTTATCAGTGAACTCAGCGAACTGGAGTTCTGCTTCATCCACATTACCTGTAAAGAGGCACTGGAATGACATATAGAAGAATGCGCTACGTTATTCAGTATACCCAATTTTAACTTTTATTATCAAGGTTTTAGCATCAGAAATACTTTCTATATGTATTGTACAGGACCACTTGGACAGGTCCTGGATGGACGGTACATTTCTCCTGTCTATATTGTTTGGTCTCAGTGAATCCTGTCTGTATCCGGAAATGAGTCCAGGATTTTTGATTAGCAACCAAGGTTGCTCTCTTTGATAGCAGTTTCAGGGCTGGACTCAAGACTGAGAAGGATGGAATGGGTGGGCCTCTCACCCCACCCGGATATAGACCAGATTTTCCTACCTGCCCAGCAGGAAGGCAGGTGATAAGTCAGGTGCAGATCTGTGCATTCTGGCTGAGGGTGTGCAGCAGTGAGCTGCAAGCCTGTGTGTGTGCAGCAGGACTTATCATACACAGTGTCGGACTGGGAGGCGGTAAAGCTGAGGAAATCCCCTTGCTGGCCAAGCAGCAGTAGTCAGGTGTTGCTGCTCACAGTGAAGACTTGCTGCAGGTCTCTACTGGGAGTGATAACACAGGGTTTCTGCTGCTTGGCCAGCAGGTGCATTTCCTCAGTTTTCCCACCTCCCAGTCCAACACTGTTATCATACCAATATCTGGAGTAATATTCCCAGCTTTCTGTGGGGAAAAAAGGCTGGACTGTGCAGGATTTGTGGACTATTTTTTTCCTGTGGACTATACTCTTGCTGTGGACATTTGGATGCTCTTATGTGGCTGAAGTAAGCCTATTTTCCTTTGATATTTGATGCTGATTCATGAAGCCTGTTTGTTTTGAGCATTCAATAAATTAACTGTGCTTTGAACTGACCGTCTCCTGCGTGCTGGCTGCGAGTCCCAGTCCCCCTGAATATCACAGTATATATTACTGTGTATTAGTATTTAGCCCCATCCTTCCAGTGATGTTTAGCCTAGGCTATTTAGTTATGCAGCCTATCTCCCTCAGCGCTCTCTTGGAGACCAGGGCCCCTATGCAATTAACTTTTCTCCTAGGAGATAATTTATCTTTTTAACAAAGTAATTTTCCTGCACTTTGCAAATGAAAAAGTGCAAAAAAGTAGGTAAAGGAAATATCAAATATATTTTGACCATTTTCATGCTTGTTGGTGGCTTAAAATGTATTTTATAGATAAGGGGCTTGATTCACTAAACCGTGACAACTGATATCACGGTCGCGATAGAGTTTTGCGCGCGTTATAACGTTACGCGTTAGTGCACGCAAAACATTACGTGCGCAAAACGGTTCACAGTTTAGTGAATCAAGGCCAAGGTGTGAAAATATCTCTTGTTAGAAATCTCAGGAGAACAATTGATTGTGTAGGGGCCCAGGTGTTCTTTCTGCTTACTGTGGAACACACAATTAACATAGGGGACTAACACTGACTACATTTTTTTTAAAGAAGTTTTGTAAAAAATAAGCAATTGTATTCATTAAATTATATTTAGTATCTAGTTAACTAGTTAACACAATCTGAATGTACCGGTACATCCAGATTGAGCCTGAGTAACATAAACAGGACTACTGGTATGCCCTGTCAATCAACGGCAGCTTTGTGCATGCTCCTGCAGCTCTTTCATGGCGGGATTTACATTTCGGGGATTGGTGAAGGGAACATATGTTCCCCCGAGCCAATCGAAGTACCTGGGAATAAATAAACATGACTTCAATCAGGAACCATGTTCATTCATAAAAATGAAAGTAAAAAGTAATGGTAAAGAAAATGATCAAACACTTCCTGATAAAGCAGGATAGTGTACAGCACTATCTTTTAAAATTCCATTATAAATATTACTATAGCTATTAACCCCTTTCTAACCCCCTCCCCCCATAGTTATAATATTATTACAAAGCACTGCACAATAGGTAAATGGGATTAACATACAAGGTAAGACATACAAGGAGCTCATAACAAAAAACAAGATCATGCAAATGTCTTTGTTAACAGTAGTTCAATGTCTTGAGTAAAAACAGTCTGTTTTAGTCTGCGGAAGAGGTGTCCAACAGTGAGGTTGCATGATCAAGCTGGAAACACTAGGGGGGGGGGGGGGGGGCTGCAGAGTTTTGCAATCTAAAAAGGTGGTGGTGGAGTCACAATAGGTACGTCTGTTGCCCCAAAACACCTAATTTGTGGCAAAAAAGAAACAAGCTATAGGACAATGAAAAAATAGGAATTGTTAGGGAGCCTATATTATCATAGAAAAAAGGCACTTTATTATAAATACATGCAGATAAAATCCCCAAATTCCCTCCCTTTAAAAACACCTTAATATTAATTATGTATATATATTGATTAAATCTTCAGGGCCCCCTTGATAATGTAACAGATAGTAGTAGATCATTCCTCGCAATGTTAGTGTCATGCGACAGTAGCTAGGTTCTCCAAGCAGCCTGTTAGTGCAGACAGTAGAAGCAAGCAGTAGCAGTAGTGGTAACCGAGTAGCAAGTAGCTGGTCGTATGATTAGTCTTGCCACTGAGCCTCTAGTACACCCCTCATTACATGCGTGGCTGATGTGCCACTCGCATACCCGACTGCATAAGTCTGTAGATCGGCGCTCATCAGGATTCACGTGTCCGTAGGATAGATGTTGCGCATTCCTGTTGGGGCGGGTACTGCCGGTGCTATCAAAGCTTGCATACCGGGTTCCCAGCATGCCTCCTTGTAAAGCGCTTCCGGGCGCCGCATGGCGATCTTCTCAGTCGGGGAGTGAGCGGAGGCATTGGAGTTAGCGTGGTCACATGACAGCAGCCCACGTGACGCGTTTCACCCGCTACCGGGTTTCATCAGTTGTGACGTCACAGGCCATCCCCTTCCTTTATACGCATGGACGGAGGTCTGTAGACATTGTAGGAATAATTAAAAACAGGAAGGATTAAGTTTAGAGTGTCCTTACTCGCTCCAGTGGTAGATTATAAGAATACTTTCAGATTCATATCACTATTTAGTCCATTTGGCTGCATAGCATTGCATTTATATATCCAATAGGATTCCTTTTTAACTGCATGTATTTATAATAAAGTGCCTTTTTTTCTATGATAATATAGGCTCCCTAACAATTCCTATTTTTTCTATGATATAAGTTATAGGTGAGACTTTTGATACATTTAGGGTGATATCCCACTTTTGTGTATATATAAGATACAGGACAATGTTTACACAGCTACTTAGACATTATTTGTACATTGACATTTTAGAACACTTGGGCATTGATAGTGTTCCTTTAAGTGTCTCAGTAAGTGTTAAGGTAGCCATACACTGGTCGATTTGCCATCAGATTCGACCAACAGATAGATCCCTCTCTGATCGAATCTGATCAGAGAGGGATCGTATGGCTGCCTGCCTTTACTGCAAACAGATTGTGAATCGATTTCAGCCTGAAACCGATCACAATCTGCTGAGCTGCCGCCGCCCGGGCCCCCGCATACATTACCTGAAGCTTGGTCCCGGGCATCTTCTTCGCATCGGCTCCCAGCATCTTCTCCGCATGGGCTCCCGGCGGGCATCTTCTCCGCATCAGCTTCCGCATCCCGCCCTCTATTTGTACTTCCGCTGTCACTGCAGTGACACAGGAAGTTATGCTGGATGCCGGGATGCAGAAGCTGATGCGGAGAAGATGCCAGCCGGGAGGTGATGTGGAGAAGATGCCGGGGGCCAGCTTTAGGTAATGTATACCTGCGTCGGTCGTACGCCGCTAGTGATGCGCTCCTTACCCGCAGCGATCGACGGTAATTTTCCGCCCGGCGCGATCGACGGGACCGATCTATTTCGGGCCGAAATAGATAGAAAATTAGCGTGTTGCGTGAACGATTTGACAGCGGATTAGATCCCAGTGATCGAATCTGCTGTCGATCGGCGGGAAATCGGGCCAGTGTATGGCCAGCTTTAGGATGTAAGGAAGGACATTCTCCAGGTTTGCTTCTGAGATCTAAACACTGGCCAAAAAATAGTGTATTTTCTTATTAGGGCTCCTACATACATTTTACTTGTTCCTGGTACTCCACTGCAACTTATTGTCAATTAACTTTACAAGTAAATTTTGTGTATTCAGCTTGTCACATCCACTTTAAAAATATTCATGGAAAGAATTTGACCACGAAAATAAATTCTGTGCAGTCTGTAAAAGCTACAAAGTTTTACATTAGGAGACTGGGGTGTCATCATGAATGTGCTTCATTCCTGGAAGATTATACAAGACAGAACAGAGCAATTAGCTTTCACTTATATTTACAGAACAAGGGAAGACAGATTAAGAGGTAAGAGCCTAAATGGATCTGCCAATCACACCAGCAAACAGGAGGTTTTCAAAGCTCAACAGGTTGTCCAGTAATTTCTGATGTGGAATCATTGTATTCAGTGTAAAGGACAGCTATATTTATAGTGCACTTAAAGGGACACTATGGCAAAACATTTTAAAAATTTAAATATATGCAGACATAGACAATAAGAAGTAAGTTTTTGTAGAGTAAAATGAGCCATAAATTACTTTTCTCCTATGTTGCTGTCACTTACAGTAGGTAGTAGAAATCTGACAGAAGCGACAGGTTTTGGACTTGTCCATCTCTTCATGGGGAATTCTTAGGGACTTATTTCTTTTCTAAAAGCACTTAGTGAAAGGCAGTTGCTCTGTCCAACTGCCAAAAAACTGTGTAGCGAGCAGGGAAGTTGGCAGGCATCATTGTTTAAATAATTTTCAGGTAATATCTTTATAAAGAATAAAAGCCTTGCTGAGAATCCCCTATGAAGAGATGAGCTAGTCCAAAACCTGTAGCTTCCATCAGATTTCTACTACCTACTGTAAGTGGCAGCAACATAGGAGAAAAGTAATTTATGGCTCATTTTACTCTGGAAAAAGCGTACTTCTTATTTGTCTATGTTTGCACATATTTAAAATTTTACAATTTTTCG
Source organism: Hyperolius riggenbachi (assembly GCF_040937935.1). Taxonomy (NCBI): domain Eukaryota; kingdom Metazoa; phylum Chordata; class Amphibia; order Anura; family Hyperoliidae; genus Hyperolius; species Hyperolius riggenbachi. Next base: position 319,582,452 of record NC_090648.1, read on the forward strand.
CCATGGTGCCCCTTTAACTGCACTCTGTGTCTGTAACAAGCAATAGAGTGTAAACACGCTCAGCCAACCTAGGCAAAACTAGTGACTGGAGCAGGGACAGTGTCCTCCAGCACCCAAGGCTGAGACACCAAAGTGTGCCCCTCCATCCCTCCCACCCCAGCCATCAATCACTGATTGCTATTAGACTAAAAGGCGCCCCAGGGCCCCAAACACCTTAATCTCTAGTTATCTGGCTTGCAGTCACTGCCATGTATCCCTTTTTCTTATTTCTCTCTGCTTCAAACACAAAAGGGGATTGATAGCTGAGTGAGTTGTTCGCCTCCTACACTGCACCCTGAGGCTGGAGCCTCTCTCGCCTCTGCCTCGGCCCTGCTAGTGACTTCTCTTATTGAGCTAAGCTGTTATCTTTCTCCATTCAGGATAAATAAAAGATCACTTATTCCAATTACAGGGTATGTAGGATATAGCTAGACTGTCTATATCTCCAGAGATCTCCCAAAATCTTCAGCAGGGATATCAGAAGAAATTCATTTTTTCTTTAATAAATATAGAAGAGCCTGGATTTAATCAGGTCTGGTTTTAGGCTTAGGCAAACCAGGCAGATGCCTGGGGGCACCAGGGAGATATTCTCAACACACTGTGCTTCATATAATTCATATATGAAACTGCTGTTTTATATTGATTGTTGCAACTCTTCTTGATTTCCAGGTCAATCTTCCAAACTGTGAAGACCAAGGATGTACACAGACAGTATGAAGTTTTTATGAAGTGGCTACATAACAATAAGGCTTGGTTCTTATCCACTCAGGATGACCTGCACTCTGTTGCATGTCCGCAGCGTCATTTACATTACCTGCCAAAAACGCGTCCAGTCCATCCACATCACCTGCCGCTATCCACTTACACCACTGCTGCTGCCACTGCTCACACTTTGGGTCCTATGAGAGAAAAGCGCTTTACAAATGTGACGTTGTTGTTGCTGACACCCCCACTAGGTCCACAGAATAGCCGGTTTACACAGACCGTAGGTCGGCAGGAACATGGGCTCCCCATTGGTTTACAATAGACCAATTCTCCCTAGCAGCCGGGAGGATTTTCATTGGTCCTCCACGAACCAATGAGAATCCTCCCTGTTGATAAAGAGGTTTTCCTGGGGCGCACTAGATTTCTGCCAGGTTCTGGTCTGTTCATACCAGCTTCTCCCCTGCAGTGCACTGAGCAGTGGGTTACAGCAGCAGTGGAATCAAATCCATGGGACAGGTAAGTATTTGCCTTTCACATGCTGTGACCAGCCTATTGAGATGAGAACAGACACTGTTATTTCTCATAGGCTTGCATTGCTTCTGTGCAACCGGTGTTATGGGGTCCTGTAACGATCGGTGAAGCACAGAGAGGATCTGATTACCGGTGATCTGCAGTATCACTGGAAATACAGATGTATACCTGATTATAAGTGATCTGCAGTATCACTGATAATCCGATATACCAGCTAACCTCTGTTCACCTGAGTAGAGTGCAGTGTTTTGGTGTAACAGTAACACTTTGAGGACAAGCCTCAGCGCAGTCAGGAGTACTGCACAGATTCCTTCCGCAGACCCGGACTCTCCAAGACGGGAGGAGTCGGGCTGACAGCAGGAAGGATTGTCTGAAAGTAACCCTCAGGAGGAAGGGTCGCTAACAGAGTGAGGAACCACCTCTAACGGTAAGGTCGGTTCTCGAGGTCGGACAAGCCAGGTCGTACACACACAGACAGATACAGTACAAGATCAGGAGACAAAGGCGGAGTCTAAGTGCAGGCAGGGTTCGGCAACGGGGTATCAGATATATCGAGGTACAAAATCAGGAGGCAGAAACAGAGTCTAGGGACGAGCCGGGGTTCGGCAACAGAGTATCAGAAATATCGAGGTACAAGATCAGAGTTCAGGAGGATAGTCAGGCAAGCAGGAAGTCATAACAGATAATCACAATCAAACTAGTACTTTAAGCTATCAACAAAATCTAGCTAAGTGTAGGATTACAGCTCCAGCTGATCCCGGCACACTTGCGGATCTGACTACGGATCTGGGTGCTCCCACGTATGTGATCGCAACGCCAGACACCCAACAACTGAACAGCTGGCAGTATATATACACGGAGGCCTCTCCAGCACCTCCTTAAGTGCTGGACCAATCAGGAGGGGAGCCAGGGTCAGCTGACCAACCTGGTCAGCTGACTCATTTCTGGCTGGCATATATGCTCTGCCTCAGTGCGCGCGCGCGCGTCATTCTTAACCTAGAGGGACTACGTGTCCCAGCCACCCCAACACCGCTCTGCGGTGTAACAGCCAGAGGGCCATGCGCGCTAACCGCCGCGTCCAACGCGGCGGTTTTCCCGCGCTCCGCCAAGCCCTGCACGGGGACAGCTGCCTCAGACTGAGTGGAGGCGGCTGACTCCCCGTGCTCTGCCACGCTGGATGTGGAAGCAGCCGCCCCGCTCTGAGAGCGAGCGGCTGCGCTTCCACGCTTACTGACAGTACCACCCCCCCCCCCACTCCCCCGAGGAGTGGACTCCGGACAACTCCTTCCAGGTTTTTCTTGGTGCAAAGTGTGAAACTCCCTTTTTAACTCATCAGCATGCATGCGAGTCCCTGGTACCCATTGTCTCTCCTCAATGCCGTACCCTTTCCAATGCACTAAATATTGTATCGAGTTCTGAACAATGCGTGAGTCTAATATTTTTTCCACCTCATACTCAGGTTGGTCCTCCACCATCACCGGAGGGGGAGGAGAAGGACTGTGATCGTGTGTTCTGCCCCCTCTAACCAGTGGCGCCATTCCTCAAACGCCAATTTAATGGCCAGAAGTTCCTGGCTGCCTATATCGTAATTTTTCTCTGCAGGTGAGAACCTACGGGAGAAGTAAGCGCACGGGTGTAATCTGCCCTGCAAGCCAGACCATTGAGACAGCACCGCCCCCACCCCAACCTCCGAGGCATCAACCTCCACGATAAAGGGAAAGGACTTGTCCACATGCCTCAGAATTGGTGCTGAGCAAAATAATTCCTTCAAAAGAGAAAATGCTGCCACGGCCTCAGGGGACCAGTGGTTGGTATCCGCCCCTTTTTTCGTGAGACTGGTAAGGGGGGCAACTAACATGGAGTACCCCTTAATGAACTTCCTGTAATAATTCGCAAAACCTAAAAATCTTTGTAGGGCCTTTAACCCCACTGGCTGTGGCCACTCCAACACAGCTGTAACCTTGGCAGGATCCATTGAAAGGCCTGAGGTGGAAATTACGTACCCAAGGAACGTGACAGTGGTCACCTCGAAAATACACTTTTCCACCTTAGCATAGAGCCTATTTTGTCTTAATTTGTTCAAGACAAACTTCACATGGACCCTGTGCTCGGAGAGGTTATTGGAGTAGATTAGTATATAATCAAGGTATACCAGCACGAATCTACCCAATACCTCCCGGAATACCTCATTGATTAATTCTTGGAAGACGGCTGGCGCATTGCACAACCCGAAGGGCATCACTAAGTACTCATAATGCCCGTCGGGTGTGTTGAAGGCCGTCTTCCACTCATCGCCCTCTCTAATGCGGATTAGGTTGTATGCCCCCCTCAGATCCAACTTAGAGAAGATTTTTGCGGCTGTGACCTGCGTGAATAAATCGTCTATCAAGGGTAACGGATAGCGATTTTTCACCGTGATCTTATTGAGGCCCCGATAATCAATACAAGGTCGAAGACCTCTGTCTTTCTTTTTAACGAAAAAGAAACCGGCCCCAGCAGGCGACCGGGAGGGCCGGATGAACCCCTTGGCCAAGTTATCACGAATGTATTCCTGCATAGCCATCTTCTCTGGACCGGACAAGTTATACAGGTGACCCCTAGGGGGCATACAACCAGCACGGAGATCAATGGGGCAATCGAACGGGCGATGAGGAGGTAATTGATCAGCAGACTTGGGACAAAATACATCAGAGAACTCAGAGTACTCTTCGGGAACCCCCTCCACACAAATCTTGGTCTGACCCAATGTCACCTTCCCTAAACACTGTTGGTGACAATGATCGGACCATCTGGTTACCTGCCCCGTAGCCCAGTCTATTTGTGGAGAATGGACTTGTAACCACGGCATGCCTAGGATGATAGTGGAGGTTGACATACGCAATACAAAAAACTGTAGTTGTTCCCCATGCAGTGCCCCTAACGTGACTTTCACCTGCGGGGTCTGTGACAGAGGACGATTCCGTTGCAGAGGGGAATCGTCTACTGCCGTGACCTGAATGGGAGGACTCACTGGAGTGAGAGGAATACCCAACTCCTGGGCAAATTCAATGTTCATAAAATTAGCCGCTGAGCCAGAATCAATGAAGGCCTCAGTGGCTACCGACTTATTCTCCCATGTAATCGTACAGGGGAGAAGCAATTTTTTCTCTTTTTGGGGTGAGAAAGGTGTGCCTAGGGTGTCACCCCCCACTACTCCTAGGCAGACTCGTTTCCCGGCTTGTTAGGGCAGTTTCGCACTCTATGCCCCGCTTCAGCACAGTACAGGCACAATTGTTCAGCTATTCTCCGCCTTTGCTCCACCTGGGTCAGTTTTGATCGACCAATCTGCATTGGCTCGGGTGGAGGCAGGGCAGGAAAGGAAAGGACCGACGGAGATGTCGTTACTAAGGGTGCAGCGGAAGGTGCCGCATAAGATGTCACCCTGGCACGGTGACTGCCCCTAGTCTGCCTCTGATGGCGTAGCCGACGGTCGACTCGAATGGCCGATGAGATGGCCTCATCGACTGTCTTGGGCTCGGGTAAGGTTAACATTAGGTCGGAGACCTCCTCCGACAACCCAGACAGGAAGTAATCCATCAGGGCATAGGTGTCAAATCTGGCGGTAACTGACCACCTACGAAATTCTGCCGCGTAATCCTCGACGGAGCCTCTGCCTTGCCGCAAAAGTTTGAGCTTCCGCTCAGAGGTTGCAGCAAGGTCAGGGTCGTCGTATATCACTGCCATAGCCTTAAAAAATTCCTCTACCGAGGTCAGAGCTGTATCTGTGGGAGGTAGATTGTATGCCCAGGACTGAGAGTCACCAGTTAACAAAGTTTTAATAAATATGACCCGTTGGTGTAACTATTGTGGAATCGTCTCCGTGGTCAGCGCACCAGACGTGCGCTGACGCGGCGGATTTCCTCCACAAGCGTATTATTGCGGACACCCAGGCTAGGTGCTATGCACCCGCAGAGGGCAATTCCCACCGGCAGATGGCGCTATGGAGTGCAGGTGAACACAGCCGCTGCACAGCCACAGATGCCAAATGGGAATTGTACAGATCCGGGACAAGGTACAATCAGGCAGGGCTGGATAGCCCACAGGGAACAGAGCAAAGGGACAGAACCAATGTGTGCCCACCAAATTAGTCGCCACCCAGCGACGGCGAACACACAACGGCAGAAACGAAGTAGGAAACGCAATCGCAAGAATGGCAATTGCCAATAGCGACACAAGACTGAGCAGGACAGAGCACAAGGGTAGCAAAGGCACAGCAAATAATACAATAAGGAGACACGGAAAATAACAAACGCTAGCTAACCGCGAACACCGCACTCATTCGCAACAGTGCACGCGGTTATGCGTGGTCTCCACGTGATAAGCACAATAGAGACAAGCACGCCTAACTAACCATTAACAGACAAACATGAAACAGAGGACGCGAGCGCTTGCTTAACGGTTACCTCACCGAGCCTCCAGCAAGCGTAGCAGACAAGGCAGACACACGAAAACAGGGACAAGCGAGAGATAGGATCCACAGCACTAGCGAAAAGTGGCTAGCGCGATCCAGGTACAGAGTAGCAGAACAGAAGGATCCCCAGCGCTAGCGAAAAGTGGCTAGCGCGATCCCAGAAGACAGAACAGAAGGATCCCCAGCGCTAGCGAAAAGCAGCTAGCGCGATCCCAGAAGACAGAACAGAAGGATCCCCAGCGCTAGCGAAAAGTAGCTAGCGCGATCCCAGGAGACAGAACAGAAGGATCCCCAGCGCTAGCGAAAAGTAGCTAGCGCGATCCCAGGAGACAGAAAAGAAGGATCCAAACACACGGCAGACAGAACAGATGAGGTAGGCAGAAACAACCGCTGTTCCAACCTACACTCCAGACTCAATCAGAAGGATCCACAGCCGCTAACGCTAGGGCTTGTGCGATCCAAACACAAGACAGACGGAACAGGCAAAACAGATAATGCAATCCTAACTGCACTAGGGAACTGCCTAGTGCATCCCCACGAATTTCACTAAGATAACTTCAACAAACGAGAATGGCTGACACTCCAGCAGTGGCCATCAGGAACAGACCATGGAAGGGAAATGACCAGCAAAGGACTGTGGGTAATCCCAACCTTTATACTGCCAGTCATCACAGGAGGCAGGTAGGGGATTTGCATAACGAATGTATGCAAATTCCTCAGCAGCAAGCTGCAGAACTGACAAAAGGTCTCTCTTAAAGAGACCTGCAGAATGCAGACGTGAACAGTGGTCAAAACACTGCCTGTCTGCACAGGCAGCTGAGCAGATTCTCACAGTTGGGTCTCAGTTCCCGAGGATCGGGGTCTCAACTCGAAATATGATAGCACTCTACTCTTAAAATTCCGAAAGTCAGATTTGTTGCCGGAAAATTTATCAGGTACGGGCATACGTATGTCATCATTAGGAGGGGATCGCACCGAATCAACTGACGTCTGAAGGGTTCGCACAGAGCCTGTTAGGGCATCAATTAATGCTTTGTGCTGGCCCAGTGCTTGATGGATGTTATCCACCGAAGTGGCAAGCACATTCAGAGGGTCAGAGGGTGCGTCCATTTGTTTTTCGGTCTGGCGTTCTGTAACGATCGGTGAAGCACAGAGAGGATCTGATTACCGGTGATCTGCAGTATCACTGGAAATACAGATGTATACCTGATTATAAGTGGTCTGCAGTATTACCGATAATCCGATATACCAGCTAACCTCTGTTCACCTGAGGAGAGTGTAGTGTTTTGGTGTAACAGTAACACTTTGAGGACAAGCCTCAGCGCAGTCAGGAGTACTGCACAGATTCCTTCCGCAGACCCGGACTCTCCAAGACGGGAGGAGTCGGGCTGACAGCAGGAAGGATTGTCTGAAAGTAACCCTCAGGAGGAAGGATCGCTAACAGAGTGAGGAACCACCTCTAACGGTAAGGTCGGATCTCGAGGTCGGACAAGCCAGGTCGTACACACACGGACAGATACAGTACAAGATCAGGAGACAAAGGCGGAGTCTAAGTGCAGACAGGGTTCGGCAACGGGGTATCAGATATATCGAGGTACAAAATCAGGAGGCAGAAACAGAGTCTAGGGACGAGCCGGGGTTCGGCAACAGAGTATCAGAAATATCGAGGTACAAGATCAGAGTTCAGGAGGATAGTCAGGCAAGCAGGAAGTCATAACAGATAATCACAATCAAACTAGTACTTTAAGCTATCAACAAAATCTAGCTAAGTGTAGGATTACAGCTCCAGCTGGTCCCGGCACACTTGCGGATCTGACTACGGATCTGGGTGCTCCCACGTATGTGATCGCAACGCCAGACACCCAACAACTGAACAGCTGGCAGTATATATACACGGAGGCCTCTCCAGCACCTCCTTAAGTGCTGGACCAATCAGGAGGGGAGCCAGGGTCAGCTGACCAACCTGGTCAGCTGACTCATTTCTGGCTGGCATATATGCTCTGCCTCAGTGCGCGCGCGTGCGTCATTCTTAACCTAGAGGGACTACGTGTCCCAGCCACCCCAACACCGCTCTGCGGTGTAACAGCCAGAGGGCCATGCGCGCTAACCGCCGCGTCCAACGCGGCGGTTTTCCCGCGCTCCGCCAAGCCCTGCACGGGGACAGCCGCCTCAGACTGAGTGGAGGCGGCTGACTCTCCGTGCTCTGCCACGCTGGATGTGGAAGCAGCCGCCCCGCTCTGAGAGCGAGCGGCTGCGCTTCCACGCTTACTGACAGGTCCATTCTGAAAAAATGCTGCAGGTCTAGAATCTATGTTCCATTGGCCACAACACACCAAATGGGTCAGTTTTTTCAGAAGTAGAAGTTTTTTCAGAAGTAGAAGCAGATCCTACTTATAACAATAGGATATGCTTCTGCCTTTCTAGGAGGTGTAGAAAATGTCACGAATGGGTATGTTTTCTACACAAGCGGGAACCAAGCTTTACAGAAAGGGATTGTTATGTGGGGTCAGCGAGTTTGGTCTGGTGACATGTATCTGACCTAATAATGTAAGGTACAATCTTTTTACTCACAAGACTGAGGATGGGAATGGAAGAGGAGAAAGCAGAAGTTGCTTTGCCTAGAGGACAAAAATGGTCAGAAACGGCACATGATGGGTTTACTACAAAAACTTCTGTCTGCAGGATCTGGCATGGGGCTGCAATCTCATAAATGCTAATTTACTAACCTTTTAGCAAAGTGTGGGCTGCAGTATTTACAACAATATCACAACAATGTCTAAAAATCCAGTCCAGGTTTGCTGGATCACTTTTGATTATCCAGCTGGAAGCTGTCAGATTTCTAGAGATGCTTTAGTAATTAAAGCCCTGTCCCTCTATTATAGTAAAAGGAGATGAGGTCTGCCTGTACCCTTATTTTATTCTGTGGTAGGTATTTAACAAAGCAGTTGTGTGCTACTTATATAGCAAGCCATTTGTAATAGATTTGCCCTGATAATGTGATATATGAGGATCCATGTAATGTAAGTTCCACGCCACCAGTGATTGATTTGCAGTGCAAGTAGGACCAGAAACACACTTAAAATTAGGATGCTATACTCGTACGATTCTTATTTCAGCACATTGCTCAGGACAGTAGTGGAGCAGGAGATTTATTAAGCAGGCTGCACTGCCATTTACAATAAGCTGCAGTACAATCTGGCTCTTAGGTTGGCAAGGTATGGGGTGGGGAGATTAATAAATCAACCTGTTAGTTTTCAGGGGGTCAAAGCATTCAAATTATTTTCTTCAGAAAGAAGGATGCTAACAGCTAGGCCCAGGCAGGAATTGTCCTGGATCTTTCAGGTCAGGTGAGTGAGATTATTCTCTTCATTCAAGTCTTTATTTACACTGAGCAAAAATATAAACACAACACTTTCAGTTTTGCTCTTATTCTGCATGAGCTGAACTCAAAGATCTGAAACATTTTCTAAATACATGAACGAGACAGACTGGATTGCTAATGAATGTAACGGGGCCTCTTAGTGAATACCGCTTCCAGTGGCACCCTGCCTCCCAGAATCATGCAGACACCAGTATCAATGCAATATATTTATTCCCCACAGACCAACGTGATCTAATGGGGTGACGTAAGCAATAGAAAATATAGCACTAATCAAATACTTGTTACGGTAACTCAGCAAGGTCATAACAATAAAAGTAATATGCTTCACACATTCAAAGTACATCAAAAGTGTATGTCCAAAGTAGCCACCTCCTGCGCCCCTCCAGTGTCACTCTAAACAAGTGTACACTAGACTGGCGCAGAACGCACCGCAGCAAAGGGACAAGCTTAATAAACTGCAATCAACACACGGTAGTAACCTCTTGCACCCCTCCAGTGTCACTTTAAAGAAGTGCACACTACACTGGCGAAAGACGCACAACCATAGCAAAGAAACAAACTTAAGAAAATGCAATCAGTAGCACAACCTTATTTAACTCCCGACTGGCCAGTGGGCTATAGTGCAGTTTTGCACTCGGGGTACCCCTTTAAGGAACGTTATGTGCACAGTTGGGCGCCTTGTGAAGAAGGTGCAGCAGCAAGAAGACTCCTGATGCACTCAGCAATAACAGCATAGATGCCAGTGATGTGAGAGGGGACAGGTAAACCAGGCTACAGTTCAGAATGGCAGGCTATGGCAAACAGTCCTGACATACACTGTCCACAGTTTGTTGTAAGAGGAGTGGTATGAAGCCTAAACCTCTCAGCCAGGTTAATGCCCCTCTATCACTGCAAAGATAGTTCCTACCATGAGGTGCAAGGCCAGTCCCTGATAATGGTCACTCAGCAGGTGTAGAACTCGCAGGCCAGCATGAAGTGCAGAGCCAGTCCCTGATAATGGTCACTCAGCAGGTGCAGAACTCACAGGCCAGAAGTTTTGACGGGACTGTGATTCACAAACTTTGTAATCCAGCTAAAATGGTTCCTTCTGAAGTCCACACGGCTTGTACAATCCAGACTCCACCAACCTCACAAGTTCACACAGTTCTGGTCCGGCAGCTGTATCCTTTCTCCAAGATTCAGCTCAGGGTGCAGCAATCTGTGTCACAGGATCCCTTCTTCACACTCAAAAATCAAATGGAATCCAGTCTGATGGATTTAGGCCTGAAGATCCAGTACCAGTCACTCCAGACCTCACTCCCAGGCTCTAGGCACACCAGCCACACCTCAGCTCCCAGCAGCCTCTGCTCACTCCAGCCCCTCTTCCAAAATTCTCTGCAGTCTTAAAGGACTTACGAGGCGAAATAGTCCAAAAAAGTTAAATGCCTGTATGAAATATCAATGCACGGAGGGCGCCGTTCCGCCGGGTCCCCGCATCTCAATGTGCACCCCCAGCAGGTCCCGACCCCACAGCCCGGGTCGGGCTCTCCTTCCTCCACTAAGATGGCCGCCGGAGCTGGCCGTGGCTGCGCAGCTCTAGGGCCTCCCCCCCCCTGATCCACGCTATAGGCCATCTCCTGTTGCATGGATCGGGGGAAGGCTCTAGAGCTGCACAGCCGCACTTGCGCATATGCGGACTGCACAGCCGCGGCCAGCTCCGGCGGCCATCTTAGTGGAGGAAGGAGAGCCTGACCCGGGCTGTGGGGTCGGGACCGGCCGGGGGGCCACATTGAGATGCGGGGACCCGGCGGAACGGCACGGAGGGCGCGGACGGCGCCCTCCATGCATTGATATTTCATACAGGTATTTAACTTTTTTGGACTATTTCGCCTCGTAAGTCCTTTAAAGGAACTATGCCCTCTAAAGGTAGCAGTATATAACATAACAATAACAGCACATTATATGGTGTTACATTCACATTACTCTCAAAAATGTTTCACAAATCTGTCTAAATCTGTGCTAGTGAGCACTTCTTGATTGCCGAGATAATCCATCCCACTTCATGGGTGTGGCATATTAAGGAGCTGCTTAGACAGCATGAATAATGCACAAGTGTGCCTTAGTCTGGCCACAATAAAAGGCCACTCTGAAATGTGCAGTTTGATCACGCAGTACAATGCCACAGATGTCTCAATGTTTGAGAGAGCGTGCAATTGGCATGCTGAGTGCAGGAATGTCTACCAGAGCTATATGTCCATTTCTCTATAATAAACCGTCTCCAATAGCGTTTCACAGAATTGGACAGTACATCCAACCGGCCTCACAACCGCAGACCAAATGTAACCACACCAGCCCAGGTCCTCCACATCCAGTATGTTCACCTCCATGATCATCTGAGAATAGCCCACACGGACTGCTGCAGCAACAGTCGGTTTGCATAACCAAAGAATTTCTGCACAAACTGTCAGAAACCATCTCAGGGAAGCACATCTGCATGCTCGTCATCCTCATTGAGGTCTGGACCTTATTACAGGTCTTAACTGACTTGAGTGGGCAAATGCTCACATTCAATGGTGTCTGGCACGTTGGAGAGGCATTCTGTTCACAGAGGAGTCCTGGTTTTCACTGTTCAGCGCAGACTGCAGACAACGTGTGTGGCATCATGTGGACGAGCCGTTTGCTCACATCAAAGTTGTGGATTGAGTGGCCCATGGTGGTGGAGTTATGGTATGGGCAGGCGTATGTTATGGACAATGAACACAGGGGCGTTTTATTGATGGCATTGTGAATGCACGGAGATACCATGATAAGATTCTGAGGCCCATTGTTCATCAACAACCATCACCTCATGTTGCAGCGTGATAATGCATGGCCCCATATTGCGAGGATCTGTACACAAATCCTGTAAGCTGAAAACATCCCAGTTCTTGCATGGCCAGCATACTCACTGCCAGACTTGTCATGCATTGAGCATGTTAGGGATCAGGACGGATCTAGGGGGGGGGGGGGGGGGGCAAGCGGGTATCTTGCACCAGGCGCAGTTTGTTTAATTCTTAAAAAGGCGGCAAAATGAATGGCAGTTTAGGCGCCAAAGCCTGACCTTTAGGCGCCAAAACCTGACCTTGCCCCAGGCGCAACTTGGTCTTGATCCGTCCCTGTTAGGGATGCTCTGAATTGGTGTATACGACAGCGTGTTCCAATTTCTGCCAATATTTAGCAACGTCGCACAGCTATTAAAGAGGAGTGGACCAACATTCCACAGGCCGCAATCAACAACCTGATCAACTCTATGCGACGAAGATCTGTTGCACTGTGTGAGGCAAAAGGTGGCCACTCCAGATACTGACTGGTTATGGGCAGGAACACTGCTCTGTCATTGGGGCCAATCACTGCACTTGCTCCATAGCTGTGACCTATCAGATGTTAAACAACAATGGAACGACACCCACTGACATCTGATAGGTCACTGCTACTAAGCAAGTGCAGTGATTGGCTCCAATGAAGGAGCTGTGGTCCCGTCTGCAAATTGGCAGCATTGATTGGCACAATCAGTATGCACTTGCGGGGGGGGGGGGGGGGGGGGACACCTTCGGACCATAAGACGCAATCTCTCTTCCCCCCCCCCCCCACATACACACACACTTTTTTGGGAGTCTTATGGTCCAAAATGTGTAGTACTGAATAGATTTAATTAATAAATATCATTTGTCACCCAACACCTACTAGCTCATTCCTAATTTCCTATATCTGTTTGAATATTTTAGACACACAGCTGAAATGTTTAACTGATGCCAATGGAATAATTATATTAACTGTAATTCTTTTTTGCTTAAGTAAATCTATGTAAACGTTAAAAAGCAGTAACATTAAAAGCAGACTCAAATGTAAGCAATACCAAAATGAACACTAAAATAATATGCCAGGGCTCTTTTTTGCCAAATACAAGTTCTAAAGATAGTCTTATAAAGGCACAATATGCAAACTGAAATAATAAATCCAAATGAAATATCACTTATCCTAACAGATTAACAATCAACCCAGACCAGCCTGGCTGGGGTCCCAGGAGGCAGACTACAGAAACACTTGCTTCTAAATTGAATCCATGTCTTTTTCTTCCAGAATACATTAATACTGGACCTGTCACTGGATATGAAGAACATACTCATTTTGATGGAAGAGTTCGAGCCCAGCAGTTACACGGCTTAAAAATAACAAAATTACCAGTACTTTACAGTACATGCTAGCCTAAAAAATGTATTTGCAAAGCAGAGTTCTTGTGGCCCTCCAGATCTGCTGTACTTTGTGACAGCACGCCAGCAGAACGACCACAGGATTTTGGAAATCACCATTCCATACTTCAATCACTATTTTGCTTTTTTAGATTACTAGTAAAGATCATTATTATTATTGCACATTACAAACCTGATCTATGCATACCGATTGTTTTGGTGTCTATCAACAGATTTTATGTGAGTACACCAGCTTAATACGCTAACTTAAAGAGGAACTGTAGTGAAAATAACATCATGAGTAAAATTGCTTATTTTGTATATTATTCATTAATACATGATTTAGTGTTTGCCTGTTGTAAAATCTTTTGTCAATTTATCACATCTTTAGTCCTGTCAGGTGAGTTATGCGGAATGTTTGTTTACTGAGAGTGATAAAGCCGGTAGAAAATATACCTGGTCTCCCATAATGCTCGGGGGGGGGGGGGGTGAGAGAGATTCTGCATATCTAACCAGCCTAGGCTAAGCCTCAACTCGGAGGGATAGGTTACATACCAATATAACAGGAAAATGTAATACTCACCTAAAGATAATCTTTGAAGTGCTTTAAATATTGAGGGGAACCCCTCCCACCAACATCTGCATGCTCCGCCATACATCGTAGTGTTGCCCAAAAGCAAAATGGCATCTGTACCCACAAGAAGGGCAAAACTTGTCACGCCTGACTACTTCCGGTTCAACCCGGAAGTCATACTATAAGCTCTGCACACTCGCCCAAGCATAGGAACCACAGAGAAGATGCTGCACATACCATAGCCGTGACGCTAAACCCAAGCCTGTATCTGCCACAAAGATCTGGCAAGAAAATAGTAAAAGTACTATTGCACCCACGAGCAGACTACCTTACTTAAAGGTAATTTACTAACTTGACTCGGAAACAGTCAAGCCGAGTATACTGATAAAAGTTGTTTAAGCTTCACACACAGTATCCACCTGTGGGAAAGGGATAAACCCACTGGGAGTGAATACAAGAGCCCAGCTAAATAGTCTCTGCCCTGAAGGAGTACAGAATTAAAAAAATTTACAGTCAGTCTGGCAGTGAACAGCTTTATAGTTAATCTGTCCTATGGGGTTAGGAGGTGGAGCTAATTCAATGAGTATGCTGCCATGGAGGCACCTGGAAACAGCAATATATAGACATATGAAGTGTTCCTGATGTTGAAACGCAGTAAATTACCATAAAAGTGGGTATTCTAAATAATTCACTGTGTTCTACTGTATGTACAGTGCCTCTTTAAGTGAACAATGATTAAGTCTAATTTTAATTAAATTTCCAACACCTTTTCTTTGGGCTGGAAAAACTGCTTTTAGGTTAATAATACAGAAAGATTTTATTTTCAAAATGAATGAATAGAAATTTAAGCTTGTACATTAGCAAGAGAATGTAGTGTTTACTGCACATTTAATTATCGCTCCTCTATTAAGTTAGCTCTCCCTCCCACATGCAACCTAAACTATAGATTTGGACTGCTTTGAATCATAGGGCATTGAGAGCGGAGAGGAAGCATAAGCCAGTGAGATTAATTCATTAAACATAAGAAATGTACTTAAAGCTCCTGAGAATTTCCATTTTCTCCATCCTGTATCTCTTCTTCTTTCCCATAGCTGATTTATGATGTTTTTGTACCTGCATAGGATTTGGAATCATGCTGATGATGCCAGCATTGAAGTGAGAACTGGAATAATTTACAGCATATTTTAGGTGATCTGCTGAAATCTACCTCAGCCTCCCAGCTATAACTGTTAACCATCAGAAATAAGCCAAATCTAGGTAGTTCTTTGTGAGGAGGCGCTTGACCGGCCAGCTTAGTGGGGGTCACCGACGCTGGCCAGAGGGTCTCCAAACAGGCACAGGATAACTCCAGGGGGCTGCAAGAAGCCCCAGGTAAGTTAAACAATATTTTTTTTTTTATGATGCTTTAGATTTCCTTTAAATCTGTCCTGATGGATTTATTGTAAACTAGTAGACCTAAGCCCGTTAATATAATGGGCTCTAGGTCTCCCTCACAACCCCCCTCCCCTCCCGCCCCTGCGACCGCTGCCACCACCGCATGTAAGCTAGCATGCCGCATGTCAGCACACGCCCACCCATTCCCCTGGCCCGTCCTCTTCCTGTCCCAACAGCTGTCCGTGCTACACATGTGCAGTAGCGCGTACGCACGGACACAGGGACAGGGGACGCAGAGACACTTGCTGATTATTATATAGGATATGTAGTAGTTAAAAAAAATATTCAGCTTTCTATTTTGTACAGAATTTAATCTTAAGTTAAACTATAATGCTGTGCAGGGTTGCTCGGGTAGTCCTTTTTAATACCCGCCCGGATCCGGGTACCCAGATACCCGGACCCGACCTTGCGGGTATCCGAGTGAATTTGGATATCCGCCCAAATTACCCGCGGGTACCCGGATAGAAAAACCGGAAGTGCTCTTTAAATAGCTTTAAAAAGGGGTTTTAGGGTAAATGATGCATGTAGAATCATGTTTTTTTAAAGGGAAACACTAATTTATTATTTTGTTAACATAAATTGAAAAAAAAAAGGGCCTGTAAATTATTAACTTCAGGACTAGATTCCAGACAGCGGTCGACGGTCGTGCAGCCCACATTGTGTCCAAAGTCCAACCGCACAACTGGGACATGACAGTTTTCAGCCCAGACACCTCCAAAAAATGACACCGCACTTGATTGTGTTTTGGATTGAATATAGGTGGTGGTATCAGCAGCAGTGGCCTGTGGCACCGTGGCGGTGGGAGCCAGCGCCAGCTTGCTTCAGCCTCTTGAACTACTCATGCTCATCCCTCCTCAAAACCCAGAACATCCTCCTCAAACTCCATGTGGCTAACAGCCCTGCGTTCAATCCATCATGGCGCCTGGAGCGAAAAGCTCGCTGACTGAGGGTAGGCTGCCCGCTGGGGTCGACACTGACACGGCAGACCTTCTGAGGGTGGCCGTAATGTTGCTCCCTGTCCTCTTGCCCTAGCTGCCCCTCCCTCAGCAGACATAGTACAACTTATACGTGATGATGTCACCAGATGATGTGGGGTACTTTTACTTTAATAAAATCGGGGTTGGACTTTAATTCAAATCAGCACGGAGTGACAGAACGCAGAGTAGAGGACAGACAGTGCACACTATCTGTCTAATGGTGGGTACACACGGTGCATTCCCACACTCGATTTTCCGCTCGATTCTCGTCAACTCGATTATTTCCGACATGTCCGATTTGCGTTTCGATGGATCGTTAGGTCAATTTGGCATACTTTACATGCGAATCGACCTAACGATCCATCGAAACGCAAATCGGACATGTCAGAAATAATCGCGTCGACGGGAATCGAGCGGGAAATCGAGTTCGGGAACGCACCATGTGTAACCACCATAACAACTAACTGCAGTAGTAACTACAATACAATAACACAGTAATCCTCCTATTCCCTATACTGTCCTGCTGGCCTGCACAGCACACACAGAAACAGACAGGACCTAACTGAGTGAATGAAATCAAACAATTACAAGCTAGCTAGCTAAAAAAAAAAAAAAATAGAACAATAGTGTAGTGAAGGTGTTTAGCACTCAAAACTTTAGGTTTATCACTGTATACAGCACTTGCTAAGCCAACAGCACTGGAGCAAGTCTGTCAGTGAGCAGCCAGCCAGCCACACAAGCAAGGACGCTCTGTCTCATCATGCCAGCCCTCCTTACTATACAGGGCGGTTGGCCAGAGTTCCCTTCTGTGATTGGGTGCCAGGGCTTAGGCTGGGAGGCCTCTGATTGGCTCAATGAGGTCAGGTGGGGCTGGCCAGGGTTCCCCTCTGTGATTGGTTGCTAGGGCTTCTGCTGGGAGCCCTCTGATTGGCTCAATGACATAATCTCCTTACTTTCACTATCCGTCGGATATCCGCGGGTACCCGCGGGCACCCGGGTTATGCGGCCAGATACCCGCAGATAGCTATCCGGATCTGGGCCCAGGTATCCGGATCCGGATCTGACCCGGATAGCGGAAAAATGTTCGGATACCCGGGTTTACCTGGGTACCCGGATCCGGATGAGCATCCCTGATGCTGTGTTTGATATCCAGTCTTCTTTCTTTTTGGACAGCTTTACTCTGGAGCAAAGTTTACTTTATGTAATCTAATCATGTGTTGTGAGACAATGGTTACAGTGCTTCAACAAATCATTATGGGCAACATTGATTAATCTTAATAATCAAATTAAAATAACTTTCTAGCACTTTTCAACTAAAAAAGTACCAAAAAGTAAATGAAAAAGTACTATCAAAATTATTTTGAGCATTTTCTTGCTTTCTGATGGCTTAAAATGCATTTTATTGACAAATTTAAAAATATCACCTAGGTGAATAAAACTCAGGTGAAAAATTGCATATGGGCCATGGACTGAAGACAAAGATCTCTGTCTCAATATCCCACCATAGTGACAAAATCAATAGTTAAACAAACCTGAACTACAAAAATAATGTTACGAGATAATTAATTGTATGTGCAGTAGTATTAGTATGCAGAACCTTCCAGCAGTTTCATAATCGTATTTTCATTTTAAGAAGTCACAATTGAATGCATTTCAGTATGGCCTACAATCTGGGTCATTCAGCTGCCAACAAAAATAAATAATGAACATTTCAAATGATCAGCCCTCTTTTGTTAGATCGGAACCTGTAGGGCTGATTCACACAGGCAGCAGCAGGTATTCGCAAGTGCTTGCAGGGAGTGGGGAGGCCTCTGGCTCCGGCTCATGGAGGCACATCTGAGCACAGCTGCAGTGACATTATCATACCCGGGAAACTGCACTGTGTGTCGAGCAGTGGCACATGGGTGGTTACGAATGCTGACATTTGGCTGCATTAAATTGCAGCTCCAACATATTCAGCGGTTGGTGCATCGGAGGCTGAATTGCGCACCAAGCAAGCAGTCCAGCTGTCTGTATGAAAGAGGCTTAAGTATGACAAAGTCTTTTGACTGTGCAAACAGCGTTGTTGTTTTAAAGTGAAATGAGATGCTAGGTGACTTCCTCTCACGGAACAGAGATGTTTACATAGACTCCATGTTGAAATATTGTACTATAGGTTAACCTGTGTTTAAACATAATTAGTAGCTAGTTTCTAAAAAGCTTGTTTCGAATGTTTAAAGTGAGTCTACCATGATGCAGTATTTCTGAATATGAGAGGCTTCCTAGCAGGTCTGAGGGAGGAGTGACACAATTACATTACCACACATTTTTCAGCTATGCAAGCGTAGAGAATCAGTCTAAAGTAAATAGCCTTACAAATCACCAGGCTGATGGAAACACTGCTGATAACTTATGTGTGATATTGGCTCTCACAACTCTGTGTCTCCCTGTTACTTGTGGAACTGGAGCTGTCAGCACACTGCAGGGAATTGTAAAGGTTGGCAAAAGCTGACAATTAGCTGTGGCCCCCATTATTAGTTGTGGCAGGGTGGAAAGTCTGGTGCAATTACCAGAGTGAAGATATGGTTCCATCATGACTGTGGCTGGCCCTCCAATCACATGTCCAAAGTCTGATCTGGTGTGGAAATACATCAGCTTGAACGATTCAATGCCTAAGCCTTGTACACATGCTAGATGGTTCTTATCCAAGGAGGCTGGTCCTCTGAAGAGAATCTAACATGTGCACAGCAGCACTGAATCTCTCCGCTTCACCGGATCCAGATGGCTCCGCTTCACCGTAACTGGATGGCTCTGTGCAGATTGGCAAACGGATTGTGAAAACTGATCTGATCACAGATGGATCGGATCGGTTTTCACTCCATTTGCCAGCAAACACATACCTGTGGCAATATATGTCAGCAGCAGAGGCTTCCTCTTCTTGCACTGTGATTACACGCAGAAGAAGACAGATGCCTCTACCGCCGGCATTTAGGTATGTATAAGAGGCCCGGTTCACCCTCGCTCACCACTCGCCCGGCTGCTGCACCCTCCTTCACCCTCCCCCGGTCAGGTTCGCGTCGCTACATCCCCCTATCCCCTGTAGAATGGTCCGTCTCTTCACACTAGTTCCATTCCCCATTACCCCAATGCAACAGCATTTTTTATCCAGTTCCGCTGGGCAGAATGGTCCAGAAAATTGGAGCCTGCAGCATTTTTTTGGTCCGGGGAACAGAACGTACGAAACGTACCCGTACCAACGGACGCATGTGAACGGTCCAATAGGTTAACATTGAATCCTTTCACATCCGTTCCGTTTGTACAGTATATGTTCTGGTTACGTTCCGTAAAAAAACGTAGATGTGAACTGGGCTCTAGTGCTTTGGCCATCTTATCCAAGAACTGACTCAGGGCATTGTTTTCTTACTCTATTACTCACCCCACCCACTCTGTCAGGTGCAGCTCTGCCAGCTCTCCTTTCCTCAGCATTGCAACAGAATGCGCTGCTAGCCTGGAGACTAGCAATGCATCTGTACAGCCTACACCCCTACTGTCAGCTGAGGGATTCAGTCCCAATCCCAGCCAGGCAATATTCCTTGTATGTGTGTACAGGGGTTTAGAACCAGTTTCAGCTCTACTTTCCACACACTCTGTTTAGAACTTGTTTTTTCACAATATGTGTATTAGTATGTTTTTCTATATGTGCTGTGCATGCCTTTAAATATGCATAGAACCCTTTCTTCATAACACACAATAATAACATTTACAATACGCATTGCATTTTTGGGAGTTAAGAGCATGTGTGTTTTTTCCCTATTTGTAGCCTTGAATAGGAAAAAAGATGCAAATGCAAAAAACAAGAAAAACAAGCCGCCATGGAAACCTGGCCTGATGAAGTTGGTCGTATGTACTCTCAAAAGGGCTGCATTAGGGCAAGTAAACTACTTCCTTTTCTCATAATCTGTGGTGTCACAGAGGTAAATCTTTCTTGGATTTGAAAGAGAATCTGTGACTTTTATGAATTAAAAAAACCTGATACTTAACTTGGGAGGGGGAAGCCTCTGGATTCAGAAGAAAATAGCCAAGCTTAATCGGATCTGCTCTGCTGCACAGGCGGCTCATGTCTGTGCAATAGAGTGGACCCATATCGGTCTCTGCCACTTTTGCCTGAGCAGGAACCTGCCAGTACACCTGCGCGCAGTGCCGACAAACCCTTGTTGCTAGACTTTTTGGGGTAATATGTCGGCGCTATATAAATACTGAAATAAATAAATAGGGGCACTTTTTTCATTTCAGGATCACTATAAGGATTTTTAAATGACAACTAAGAGAGAAGAACATGGAGGCTGCTATACTTATTTACTTTTAAAACATACCAGTTGCCTGGCAGCCCTTCTGATCCATTTGGCTGCAGTAGTGTCTGAATAACACCAGAAACAAGCATGCAGCTAATCCAGTCAGATCTGACAATAATGTCAGAAACACCTTATCTGCATATGCTTGTTAAGGGCTCGTTTCCACTAGTGCGGGGTGCGTCTCGTAGACGCACGCCGGCACTGAGCGGGTGGGCGGGATCGCAGGCGAATCCCATGAGCCGTGCCATGCACGGCTATGGGAATCGCAGCCTCCGCCGCAAATTCTTTAGGGGGTTCCGGCCGAATCGCTACTGCAAGTGATTCGGCCGGCGGCGCAGTTATCCCCTATGGCAGAGTTTCCCCGCGCGATTTGCCTGCGGGGAAACTCTGCGGATTCGCGGCCGTTTCCGCGAGAGTGGAAACGGGCCCTCAGGGTATATGGCTAAATGTATTAGAGTCAGAGGATCAGTAGGATAGCCAGGCAACAGGTATTGTTTAAAAGGAAATATGGCAGCCTCCATATCTCACTCATTACAGTTGTCCTTTAATGTATTTTATTATCTCTGTGCGCCTCTTTCCCCCATTGTGTATGTTACCCTCCATTGAAGGCCAGACGTTCACAGCTGCCAGATTCCAGAGCGACAGAGGAGATCCCTGTACCCGTGTGGAGACAGTTATTCTCCAAAGGCTATATTGGTTGGTTGCCCTTTATAGCAACCTCATTTTGTGAGTTCCCTGCTCTTCTATTGTTATTCCATTGCCTGAACATAGAGCACTGCCTGGGCTCTCCTCTCTATGTTTGTTTTTTATCTATTGTCTTTATCTCTCAAAACCTTCTGTTTCAAGGCCATGTTGAACTTTGCTTACAATTATAGATAAACCAATTTTGTCTTAAACATAACTACACATATGGGTTTGTTTAGATTAAGCTACGCTCACTCAAATATATATTGTTGTAAAAATGATTGTGTATTTTGTCGTTCTGGGAGCTCTGGGACTGAGATGCAAACACTGTGTAGACATGTGGCTACAGAGACTTCATCTGTTTTTCTTTGTGGGCTGATAGTAACTGCATTTTACTGTTAAAATGTCTGCACTGGGCTTCTGGTAGGTTGCAGTAAACTTCGAATATCCTGTTTGATAAAATCTATCATCTGAATGGCATGTTCATCCTTATTTATTATGTTATCTCCCACTGCAGAGCCTGTGGGTGGTGGAATGTACTGTATCTCCTTCCTGTGACTGGGGAACACAATTTGTAATGTCTTTATGTTGAACCAAGCCTCTTATATTAATTACATTTTCTTTATTCAGTCCATGTGGATTACTCCAGTGACTTGAAGCCTAGTACACTTATTCAAGTTAATCTTGCTTTTATTGCAATAGATTATAAATAAATGAGTTATACTGAGATAGTTACCATAATAATGCATCATGTATATTTGTGGAAAACAAACAGCGATAAGGGTGATGTGATAACACATGTACAAAATAAAAATATTGTGGATTGAATTTCTTATATTGCTCATTTTATCAAAAGGCAGTTGCCGGGTCATGTACGTTTAAAAAAGACAACAGACAAAGATGCTAGTGGAATAGCAGTAAAATTACAGATATTCCACTACTTATTTCCAATAGTAAAATATCGATAACTTTTGCCAGTATTTTACTATCATCTAATCATGTTCTCACAAAAGCCTACTGTAACGATTGTGAAATTCTCTCCGTGGTCAGCGCACAGGACGCGCGCTGACACTGCGGAAATCCTCCACAAGCGTATAATTTGGGAGAACCCAGCAAAAGGTGCAACGCACCTGTAGAGGCAGATTCCTGTCGGCAGATGGAGCTGCGGAGTGCAGAGGAACAGATCCTCTGCCCTGCCACAGACGCCAGATAGGAATTGTACGAAGGGAACAACGCAGGGCAAGATAGCCCTTAAAGAAAGAGAGTAAAGCGACAGAGTGTATGTGTGTCCACCAATCTAGTCGCCACCCAGCGACGATGAACACACAACCATGAAGATCAGGTGAGAAGGCAATCGCAAGAGATGGCGATTGCTAACAGCGACACAAGACAGAATAAGCACAGAGGAGGAATGTATGTGTGTGCACCAATCTAGTCGCCAACCTGCGACGGTGGACACACAACAGAGGAAACCAAGTGAGAACGCAATCGCAAGAGAAGCGATTGCGAATGAGAATGAGCACAGGGACAGAATGTACGTGTGTGCACCAATCTAGTCGCCAACCCGCGACGGTGCACACACAACAGCAGATACGAAGTAGGAATGCAATCGCGAGAGAGGCGATTGCCAGAGGTGACACAAGGCTAAAGTAAGACAGAGCACGAGAGTAGCAAAGGCACAGCAAATCATACAATGAGAAGATAAGGAAAATAACAAACGCTAACACCGCACTCATTCGCAACAGCGAACGCATTTACAGCGCGATCTCCGCACGTTAAGTGCAGCAGAGACAAGCACGCCTAACTAACCCCTGCCACCCAAACACAAAACAGAGAACGCGAGCGCTTGCTTAATGGTTACCTCACCGAGCCTACAGCAAGCATTCATATCAGACAAGACAGACAGACAACCGGGAAACAGGATAGGAAAGATCCACTGCTCTTTCCGCCAGAGCGAGTGCCTTCCAAGTAAAGCAACAGAGCTTAGCAGGATCCACTGCTCTTTTCGCCAGAGCGAGTGCGATCCAAGTTCAGGGACAGGAAAGATCCACTGCTCTTACTGCCAGAGCGAGTGCGATCCGGGTTCAGGGACAGGATCACAGATCAGAAGGATCCATAGCCGCTACTGCTAGGGGCTAGTGCGATCCAAGCAAAACAGGCAGATGAGATAGCCGGTGGCAACCGCTGCCCCAGCTATACTCCAAGAAAGCAGATCAGAAGGATCCACAGCCGCTACCGCTAGAGGCTGGTGCGATCCAAGTAAGACAGATGAAACAGAAGGGGCTACTAGTAGCAACCGCTGCACTGGTTAGCACCCACAGACAGACAGGACGATTTCCTATCGACCACCATTGGCGACAGGACAATCACAGCAGAGAGGCAACATAGACAAAACAGATAAGCAGGCTAACTGCACTAGAGGAGCTGCCTAGTGCAATCCCCAGAATTACTCTAAGATACCTATAACAATCCAACAGGGAAGGCTGACACTCCAGGAGTGTATTTAACAAACCGTTATGACCAGCAAAGCCTTCTGGTCAGCAGAAGGCTTTTATACTGCCAGCGCTCAAAGAGACAGCTGGGCAATTTCCATGTATGCAAATCCCTCAGCAAAGCAACTCTGAAAGTTGCCAGATGAAGCCAGGTCTCTTTTCCAGAGACCTGCATCTCTCAGACATAAGGAATGGTCAAACAGCTGTCTGCCTGTGCAGCCAGCTGAGCGGATCATTACACCTTCCTTTTACTGATGCCTAACCCTAACCAATCCCCTGCTTCAAAAATCGTCAATATTTATGCCTAACCCTAACCTATTATCACTCCACTGATGCCTAACCCTAGACTGATCGCAAAATGCCCAATCCTAACCAACCCCTAACCAATGCCTAACCCTACCTGACCCCCCCCAACCTATTTGTAGCTGCATTTTGTATAGCAGCCAGCCTCCGGAATCCAAGTTGCCACTTATAGTTGCTAATCGCAGCTATTAACATAGGTGCAAATAGGCGATGCCCAAACTACCATGGTTCCTATTACCCAATTCAGGCCAGGTCCTTGTGAGGAAACGCGGAAAAGCCGCCATCTCTCATAGTGAGGCGGCTGTTTCCGCGTCCAGCAGGGCGTCACAACGTGGGAAAACCGCCGCATGCCGCTTAGGCGGAGCGGCGGAATCCGCATTGGGAACGGCGGAATCCGCATTGAGAACGGCGGAATCCGCATTAGAGGCGGCCCCCGCGAGCGGTTCACATGATACATTGCAAGACAGTACTGGTGTGGCTGGGACTGATAGTCCACCAAGGCTCAGAGTGACACGCGCGCGCGCACAGAGGCTGAGTTTAAATAACAGCCAGAAGTGAGTCAGCTGATCAGGCGGGTCAGCTGACATTTTCCACAACTCTCATTGGTCCAGCAATTAGGGAGGTCCTGGAAAGGTCCTTGTGTATATATACTGCTGGCTGTTCACTTGCTCTTTGTCTGGCGTTGCGATCACATACGTGGGAGCACCCAGATCCGTAGTCAGATCCGCAAGTGTGCCGGGACCAGCTGGAGCTGTAATCCTACACTTAGCTAGATTCTGTTGATAGCTAAAGTACTAGTTTGATTGTGATTATCTGTTATGACCTTTGCCTGCCTTGACTACCCTCCTGAACTCTGATCTTGTACCTCGATATTTCTGATACTCTGTTGCCAAACCCCGGCTCGTTCCTAGACTCCGCCTCAGCCTCCTGATTCTGTACCTCGATATATCTGATACCCCGTTGCCGAACCCTGCCTGTACTTTGACTCCGCCTTTGTCTTCTGATCCTGTACTGTATCTGTCCGTGTGTGTACGATCTGCCTTGTCCGACCTCGAGAACCGACCTCACCCTTAGAGGCGGTTCCTCGCTCTGTTAGCGACCCTTCCTCCTGAGGGTCACTTTCAGACTTCCTTCCTACTGTCAGTCTGACTCCTCCCGTCTTGGAGAGCTCAGGTCTGCGGAAGGAATCTGTGCAGTACTCCTTGCTGCACTGAGGCCTAGTCCTCAAAGTGTTACTATCACATCAAACACTACACTCTACTCAGGTGAACAGAGGTTAGCTGGTATATCGGATTATCGGTGATACTGCAGATCACTTATAATCTGGTATACATCTGTATTCCCAGTGATACTGCAGATCACCGGTAATCAGATCCTCTCTGTGCTTCACCGATCGTTACAGTCCTCTTCCTAAAGCAAACGTGTTATTTCTTAAGGATCTAAAGTAACAGTCCATAGTTAATTTTCACTAATTACACCGATAGTGGCTGATTATATTCTTAATCACCCCCTTAGTCTAATATTTACAGTATATTTAGCTAAATACAAGGGTTTGTAATGCACTCAGTGTGGGAAATGGAGAAATCAGTGGATAGTGACAGATGTACAGTATACAAGGAAAGATGTGTTAAGTATGACAGCATGTCTTCTGAACACTGTGTTTATTCTGGAATAATGGAATAAGCATAATTTTGTTAGCTGTCAGCTGTTTGAATATAGATTGTGGGAACAGGACTGTTAAAGCTCACCTGTTCAGTTGTCTGCTATCTCTATCCCATTGTTCTATAACTGTCTATAGTTTGTATGCTTTATTGTACAGTGCCATGGGAGATGTTGAAGCCATATAAATCCAAAATAATGGTAATTATGAATTATCATTTATTACAGCTTGTATTTAATACAAAATAATTAAATAAATAAAGCCATAGTCTGTTATGTATATTTTTGCCATGTGAGAGCAGTGAGATTGTAGTAGATCCAGGTCAGGTTTGCAGGATGACCTATACTCTCCAATGATCTCAGGCTCAGGAGAAGCATAGTAAATTAGACAATATGGGCCTGATGCAGTAAACGTCAGTAAAGTTGCCTTGCACAAGTAGTGCAAGGCAATTTTACCATTACTAGTGCAGGGGGAGCATCGGTCATTAACCCTTCCTGCCACACACATTACAGGGTTAATACACGTGTCGCTATAGTAACATGCAGTGTAACATGTGTTACCATAGCAGCGTGCGTTACCATAGTAGTAATTTGTGTGGCACTAAGGGTTGATGGCTGGTGCATCCTCTGCACTAGTAACAGTAAAATTGCCATGTGCTCTCTGTGCTCCCTCCCTCCACCGACCATGGCTTTGACCATAATGCTCTTCTGGCCGTGATAGACGACAACATTGCTCGAGATGAGGATCTTACATAGTGTTGGGCGAACAGTGTTCGCCACTGTTCGGGTTCTGCAGAACATCACCCTGTTCGGGTGATGTTCGAGTTCGGCCGAACACCTGATGGTGTTTGGCCAAACCGTTCGGCCACATGGCCGAACTAAGAGCGCATGGCCGAACGTTCCCCAAACGTTCGACTAGCGCTGTGATTGGCCGAACGGGTCACGTGGTTCGGACCCGAACGCGCTCTGATTGGCCGAACTGTCACGTGGTTCGGGTAAATAAATACCCGAACCACGTCATATCTCCGCCATTTGTCCGTGGGTTTAGCTTTGGGTAGGCAGGCAGGGTAGTTCGCGCTCCAGCCACGCTAGCCAGGGTCCCCCCAGTCATTGTGTCGCTGCTGGGAATAGTAGTACACCGCTCGCTCAGCCACACTATATAGCATTCTGTTTACTGCCACTCTGTGTACCTCGCTCAGCCACACTATATAGCATTCTGTTTACTGTTCTGTGTCTGCTGGGAATAGTAGTACACCGCTCGCTCAGCCACACTATATAGCATTCTGTTTACTGCCACTCTGTGTACCTCGCTCAGCCACACTATATAGCATTCTGTTTACTGCCACTCTGTGTCTGCTGGGAATAGTAGTACACTGCTCGCTCAGCCACACTATATAGCATTCTGTTTACTGCCACTCTGTGTACCTCGCTCAGCCACACTACATAGCATTCTGTTTACTGCCACTCTGTGTCTGCTGGGAATAGTAGTACACCACTCGCTCAGCCACACTATATAGCATTGTGTTTACTGCCACTCTGTGTACCTCGCTCAGCCACACTATATAGCATTCTGTTTACTGCCACTCTGTGTCTGCTGGGAATAGTAGTACACCGCTCGCTCAGCCACACTATATAGCATTGTGTTTACTGCCACTCTGTGTACCTCGCTCAGCCACACTATATAGCATTGTGTTTACTGCCACTCTGTTTACCTCGCTCAGCCACACTATATAGCATTCTGTTTACTGCCACTCTGTGTCTGCTGAGAATAGTAGTACACCGCTCGCTCAGCCACACTATATAGCATTGTGTTTACTGCCACTCTGTGTACCTCGCTCAGCCACACTATATAGCATTCTGTTTACTGCCACTCTGTGTACCTCGCTCAGCCACACTATATAGCATTCTGTTTACTGCCACTCTGTGTCTGCTGGGAATAGTAGTACACCGCTCGCTCAGCCACACTATATAGCATTCTGTTTACTGCCACTCTGTGTACCTCGCTCAGCCACAGTATATAGCATTGTGTTTACTGCCACTTTGTGTCTGCTGGGAATAGTAGTACACCGCTCGCTCAGCCACACTATATAGCATTGTGTTTACTGCCACTCTGTGTACCTCGCTCAGCCACACTATATAGCATTGTGTTTACTGCCACTCTGTGTCTGCTGGGAATAGTAGTACACCGCTCGCTCAGCCACACTATATAGCATTGTGTTTACTGTCACTCTGTGTACCTTGCTCAGCCACACTATATAGCATTGTGTTTACTGCCACTCTGTGTCTGCTGGGAACAGTAGTACACCGCTCACCCGCCACTGTATAGCATTGTGCTCTGTTTCGCTGCTGGGAATAGTGGTACACCGCTCACCCGCCACTGTATAGCATTGTGCTCTGTGTCGCTGCTGGGAATAGTGGTACACCGCTCACCCACCACTGTATAGCATTTCTGTACTGCCACTGTACTGCTGCCAGTCAGCGTGTACTTTAAGGATAAGTGAAATGAGGAAGAAATCCGGTGAAAGAGGGAGGTGCAAGGGAAGAGGTGTTTCCCCTGACGGTTCACGTACAGGCCACAGGGGAGCACCCAAGAAAACCCACTCAATACCGCCCATGTTGTCCAGGACAACAACCCTCACAAATCCAAAAAAACAGGACCAGATAATTACTTGGATGACCTCTCAAGCGTCCAGCAGTGGGTTAAGCAGCACCAGCACATCACGCACGAGGTCCGAGTCCTCAGCCAGTTACAAGGAGCCAGTGGGCACAAAGCTGACACAACCGGCAGCGACACCACGCACACAACTGCCAGATAACCAGTCCGATGAATTACCTCAGGACACAATGGGGTATTCGCAGGAGCTATTCCCAGCCCAACAAACTTCCACCTTTCAAAGGTCAATGGAGGAACAGCCAGAAATGTTGTGCCCGGATTCACAACCATTAACTGTGGGAAATGCACCGCGCACTGAAATACAAGGCGAGTCCGAGGAGGACTCGGAAACCCAAATCCCAGAGCAAGTTGGGCAGGAGGGGTTGCAATTGCAGGAGGTCGGCCAACAAGATCTGGAAGACGACGTTGGAGTGAGCTGCGCATAGGTTGTTCTGGGGAGCTCTACTCCACGGCGGCGGCCCCCCACAATGACATATGACGAGTTTCAGGAGATGGAAGAGGAGGGTATGGACAATGTGGACATAGACCCAGATTTTGTTTGTGAACGAGAACATTGCCGTCGTAGCAGCAGCACAGATGAGTCTGTTAAAGAACCCACTGCTGCACGAGTTCGCCTTGTGCCACAAGGTAGGCGGCGCGCAATTTCAGGCACCACAAGCGTGGAAGTTCAAGTGAGAGGCAAAAGAGGCGCAAAACAGAAATCGCGAGCAAGCCAGGTGCTCCAAAGTCTGGGCTTTCTTTGAAGACTGCACTGAGGATGGGACTATGGCGATTTGCAAGGTGTGCAAGACCCGCCTGAGCAGGGGGAAAAGTATTAACAACCTCTCCACCACCAGCATGAGCCGCCACATGCTATCCAAACATCCCACTCTGTGGGCAAACGCGGCAGGACAGGGTACCAGCAACACTGCCTCCCTTGGGGTCACCAGACTCACCACCAGACCCGCCTCAGCAGCAGCAGTAGCCCAGCCATTGCGTGGTTCACAACATTCACAAACATCAGACGCTGACACTGTCACTTTCCGGAGTAGTGCTCTTGAGGTCTCCCAGTGTTCATCAAACACAACAACCAACAGCCCTTCAGTGTGCAGCCCTACGATTCAGTTGTCTGTCTCGGAGATGTTTGATCGCAAGAGGAAATTGCCAGCAAATGACCCCCGGGCCGTGGCAGTAACAGCCAGCATAGCCAAGCTTCTGGCCTGCGAAATGCTGCCATATCGAGTGGTGGAGACAAACAGCTTCAAGGGCATGATGTCAGTGGCCATCCCACGTTACGTGGTTCCCAGCCGCTACCACTTTGCACGCTCTGCAGTGCCTGAGTTGCATGAGCACGTGGTCAGCAAAATAACCCGAAGCTTGAAGAATGCCGTTGCCTGCAAGGTTCACCTCACCACTGACACCTGGACGAGTGCGTTCGGCCAGGGTCGATACATCTCCCTTACCGCGCACTGGGTGAACCTTGTGGAGCCTGGCAGCGATTCCTCACCTGCTACGGCGCGGGTGTTGCCCACGCCGCAAACAGCTGCACCGCCGTCCCTCCCACTGGATAACAACAGCAGCACCTACCTCTCTGACTCCTTCTCCTCCAACGCATCTCAAAGCTGTACCTCATCCGGAAACGCTAACCCAGCAGCAGTAGGATCGTGGAAGCAGTGCAGCACAGCTGTTGGCATGCGTCAGCAAGCGTTGCTGAAGCTGATCTGCCTTGGGGATAAGCAGCACACAGGGGAGGAAATTTGGAGGGGAATAAAGGAACAGACGGATTTGTGGCTGGCACCGCTGGACCTGAAACCGGGCATGGTTGTGTGTGATAATGGGAGTAATCTCATTCGCGCTTTAAGGTTGGCTAAGCTGACACACATCCCTTGCCTGGCGCACGTGATGAACATAGTAGTTCAGCGGTTCCTGAGGACATACCCAGGCGTGGCTGATCTTCTGTTGAAGGTGCGACGAGTGGCCAAACATTGCAGAAATTCCAGTACTGCTTCGGGGGCACTCGCCAAGATGCAGGAGCGCTTCAATCTCCCCCACCATCGCTTGCTGTGTGATGTCCCTACGCGCTGGAATTCTACGCTGCACATGCTAGCCCGCTTTTGCGAGCAGAAGAGTGCAGTGGTCCAGTACATGACGGCGCAGTACCGAGGCGCATCCGGACAGCTGCCAAGCTTCTGTGGATCCGATTGGGCCAACATGTTGGACCTCTGCCAACTCCTCCAAAATTTTGAGCAATCCACGTTGCTTGTGAGCAGTGACAACTCTTCAGTCAGCATTACCATACCACTGCTGTGTTTACTGAAGAGGTCAATGTTGAAAATCAAGGAAACAGCTGTCATGATGCAACTGGGGGAATCTGAAGGAGAAAACGATCAGCGTGATGGTACCAACATTAGGCCATCCGCATCAGGAAACGCTGGCCCCAGCAGCTATGACGAAGAAGAGAAGGAGGAACAGCTGGAGTTGGAGCAGGAATTTCCTGCCACCACTGACGAGGGCCAGAGCGGTGCACGTTGGACTTCCACAATTCAGCGCGAATGGTCAGCAGAAGCAGACCAGGAAGAAGGTGACGACTATGATGCATCACAACAACTATCACAACGCTCACAAGAGGATGATGAGGATTCTGGCAGGACTCTGGCACACATGGCTCAATTCATGCTAGACTGCATTGAACGCGACCCACGCATTGTGCGCATTCTGGACAACACCAATTACTGGGTTTATACCCTTCTGGATCCACGGTACAAACACAATGTTCCAAAACTGCTTGAAGAAAGAGTCAGACAGGTCAAAATGGAAGAATACCAGCAGGCCCTTGTGGAGAC
Organism: Hyperolius riggenbachi; assembly: GCF_040937935.1. NCBI lineage: Eukaryota > Metazoa > Chordata > Amphibia > Anura > Hyperoliidae > Hyperolius > Hyperolius riggenbachi. The sequence continues at coordinate 319,613,717 of NC_090648.1, forward strand.
TTTAGAGAGGAGATTGACATCCTCCCCCTCCTCTAGCCAGTTGTACGCCGACAGACTGACTTCCGCAAACCAAGGACGACCAGGAGGGCAGCAAACAACACAAGCCGCAGCTAGTGCCCAAAAGGGAATGGTATCGGCAGTGTCCTTGGAGTGGGAACATTTTCTGACACCCATGCAGCAGCAGCCCACAGAACAGCAAGCGTGCAGATCCACCTCCAACACCGATCGCCTGGAGAAGATGGTCAAGGACTACATGTCAGATGGCATAGCTGTGTTGAACAATCCATCTGCACCCTTCAACTATTGGGTATCGAAGCTAGACACCTGGCACGAACTGGCAATGTACGCAATAGAGGTGCTGGCTTGCCCGCAGCCAGCGTTATGTCGGAACGCTGTTTCAGTGCTGCCGGAGGCATCGTCACAGATCGGCGTATCCGCCTCTCCACAGAAAATGCAGACCGTCTGACTCAAATTAAAATGAATCAATCCTGGATTGGAAACGACTACGCAACACTCCTGGACCCCAACCAAGTAACATGAACAATGACCATCTGTAATGGGTTAGCGTTTCCGGTCCCTGTTTATTGAACCTCTTATCTGTATTACATTTATGACTGCATGGCGGCAAAAAGCATTGCTATATCCACACGCTATTTGTCCTCATGCAAGGCCTGGGATGCTGTGTCTCAAAAAGCGTGGCCTTCTCCTCCTGCGCCTCCTCCTGTTCCATCACGTGTGCTGCTGCTTCTGCTGCTGGGTTAGCGTTTCCGGTCCCTGTTTATTGAACCTCTCATCTTTATTACATTTATGACTGCATGGCGGAAAAAAGCATTGCTATATCCGCACGCTATTTGTCCTCATGCAAGGCCTGGGATGTTGTGTCTCAAAAAGCGTGGCCTTCTCCTCCTGCGCCTCCTCCTGTTCCATCACGTGTGCTGCTGCTGCTGCTGGGTTAGCGTTTCCGGTCCCTGTTTATTGAACCTCTCATCTTTATTACATTTATGACTGCATGGCGGCAAAAAGCATTGCTATATCCGCAAGCTATTTGTCCTCATGCAAGGCCTGGGATGCTGTGTCTCAAAAAGCGTGGCCTTCTCCTCCTGCGCCTCCTCCTGTTCCATCACGTGTGCTGCTGCTGCTGCTGGGTTAGCGTTTCCGGTCCCTGTTTATTGAACTTCTCATCTTTATTACATTTATGACTGCATGGCGGAAAAAAGCATTGCTATATCCGCACGCTATTTGTCCTCATGCAAGGCCTGGGATGTTGTGTCTCAAAAAGCGTGCCCTTCTCCTCCTGCGCCTCCTCCTGTTCCATCACGTGTGCTGCTGCTGCTGCTGCTGGGTTAGCGTTTCCAGTCCCTGTTTATTGAACCTCTCATCTCTATTACATTAATGACTGTATGGCGGAAAAAAGCATTGCTATATCCGCACGCTATTTGTCCTCATGCAAGGCCTGGGATGCTGTGTCTCAAAAAGCGTGGCCTTCTCCTCCTGCGCCTCCTCCTGTTCCATCACGTGTGCTGCTGCTGCTGCTGCTGCTGCTGGGTTAGCGTTTCCGGTCCCTGTTTATTGAACCTCTCATCTTTATTACATTTATGACTGCATGGCGGCAAAAAGCATTGCTATATCCACACGCTATTTGTCCTCATGCAAGGCCTGGGATGCTGTGTCTCAAAAAGCGTGGCCTTCTCCTCCTGTGCCTCCTCCTGTTCCATCACGTGTGCTGCTGCTGCTGGGTTAGCGTTTCCGGTCCCTGTTTATTGAACCTCTCATCTTTATTACATTTATGACTGCATGGCGGAAAAAAGCATTGCTATATCCGCACGCTATTTGTCCTCATGCAAGGCCTGGGATGCTGTGTCTCAAAAAGCGTGGCCTTCTCCTCCTGCGCCTCCTCCTGTTCCATCACGTGTGCTGCTGCTGCTGCTGCTGGGTTAGCGTTTCCGGTCCCTGTTTATTGAACCTCTCATCTTTATTACATTTATGACTGCATGGCGGCAAAAAGCATTGCTATATCCGCAAGCTATTTGTCCTCATGCAAGGCCTGGGATGCTGTGTCTCAAAAAGCGTGGCCTTCTCCTCCTGCGCCTCCTCCTGTTCCATCACGTGTGCTGCTGCTGCTGCTGGGTTAGCGTTTCCGGTCCCTGTTTATTGAACTTCTCATCTTTATTACATTTATGACTGCATGGCGGAAAAAAGCATTGCTATATCCGCACGCTATTTGTCCTCATGCAAGGCCTGGGATGTTGTGTCTCAAAAAGCGTGGCCTTCTCCTCCTGCGCCTCCTCCTGTTCCATCACGTGTGCTGCTGCTGCTGGGTTAGCGTTTCCAGTCCCTGTTTATTGAACCTCTCATCTTTATTACATTTATGACTGCATGGCGGAAAAAAGCATTGCTATATCCGCACGCTATTTGTCCTCATGCAAGGCCTGGGATGCTGTGTCTCAAAAAGCGTGGCCTTCTCCTCCTGCGCCTCCTCCTGTTCCATCACGTGTGCTGCTGCTGCTGCTGCTGCTGGGTTAGGGTTTCCGGTCCCTGTTTATTGAACCTCTCATCTTTATTACATTTATGACTGCATGGCGGCAAAAAGCATTGCTATATCCACACGCTATTTGTCCTCATGCAAGGCCTGGGATGCTGTGTCTCAAAAAGCGTGGCCTTCTCCTCCTGTGCCTCCTCCTGTTCCATCACGTGTGCTGCTACTGCTGCTGGGTTAGCGTTTCCAGTCCCTGTTTATTGAACCTCTCATCTTTATTACATTTATAACTGCATGGCGGCAAAAAGCATTGCTATATCCGCACGCTATTTGTCCTCATGCAAGGCCTGGGATGCTGTGTCTCAAAAAGCGTGGCCTTCTCCTCCTGCGCCTCCTCCTGTTCCATCACGTGTGCTGCTGCTGCTGGGTTAGCGTTTCCGGTCCCTGTTTATTGAACCTCTCATCTTTATTACATTTATGACTGCATGGCGGCAAAAAGCATTGCTATATCTGCACGCTATTTGTCCTCATGCAAGGCCTGGGATGCTGTGTCTCAAAAAGCGTGGCCTTCTCCTCCTGCGCCTCCTCCTGTTCCATCACGTGTTCTGCTGCTTGTGCTGGGTTAGCGTTACCGGTCCCTTTTCCTGGAACCTCTTCTCTGTATTACATTTATGACTGCATGGCGACAAAAAGCATGTTACCTGTGCAAAGAAACATGACATTTTCCACATTTAAAAGACGGTTTTTCCTTTGAAACTTTACAATCAATTTTCTCAAAAACTATAAGCTCTTTTTCAAATATTTTTTTTCCTCTTGTACCCACTCCCAAGGTGCACATACCCTGCAAATTTGGGGTATGTAGCATGTAAGGAAGCTTTACAAAGCACGAAAGTTCGGGTCCCCATTGACTTCCATTATGTTCGGAGTTCGGCGCGTTCGCAAACCCAAACATCTAGGTGTTCGCCCAACACTAATCTTACACAATCAATCGCAGCTTCCCCCATGTAATCTGCCGATATCTTAAGGTCTTGTAACGCTGCTATAAAATCCTCCTTACTTCCGACATAACTGCGTCTTCAACATTACAGGACCAGTTCTTCACTGCCTTAGCTAAAGCTGTCAAAACTATTGTTGGTCTGCAAGCACCACCTGATGACATGTAAATTTTCTTCAAATCACCATCAATCTTCCTATCAAGTATATCCTTAAACGAGACTGCGTCGTCCATTGGCAGTGTTACATGTTTTGCTAATTCTGAAACTGAAGCATCCACTGCTGTTGTATTCATCAATGAAAAGGCTTCTTCTTGATTTAATGGATACATCTTACTTAATTTACTTTACAAAGATGGTTTCTTCTCTGGTGTCTTCCACTCATCTTGTATCAGATTCTTAATTTCCGTCATGAAAGAAAACATTGGCCCCTTTTTTGTAGGTGCGGATAATACTTTGCTTGATTTTCTGCCTCAGTAGCATCCATCTGTGGTTCTTTCCAGTTTATCGCTTCTTTAACTGCCCAAACTAACTTTGGTTCCAATGCAAAATCGAAACTTCCAGAATCTTCCTCTTCATCTTGAGTTTGGATAATGTTGCCATCCTGCCAATCCTTTGGAGCAAGTTGCTTCTCTTTCTCTAACTCTTCTCTTACAGCCTTTCTAATTAATTCTAAAGCTTCCGCAGAATCTTGTTCTTTTTGACCCTAAGCGTCTTTAAGACATCTACCTTACAACTTTTTATCTTGCAGGGCTGGATCATTACATACCCAACATAAGTTTACTTGTCTTCTTAAAGGTGAACAAGATATCTCCCTTGTCTCCCGTCTTGAAACACTTCTCCTAGGAGATCGACCTTTCTCTATAATAATTGAATGATAAGTATCTTCTTGATCGAGAGCGAGAGTCTCTTCTATAACGATCTTCACTATCAGACCGTCTTCTTGATGGAGAACTATACTCGTTCTGAGTAGTCTTCCACTTATCAGTCGTATGATTCTTAGACTTGTCCGCAATGCAAAAAAAAAAAAAAGCAGAGCGACAAAGGTAATTACCCTAATATATATATATATATATATATATATATATATATAAAATTTTTATTTATTTATTTATTTTTTTATATATACATATACATATATTTTACCTACTTAGGCTCTCGAGCCTTGAATCTTTTCAGAGAGACAGCTTCAGCCTCCAGTCTCGAGACTGAACTGTCCCGCAGTGCATTTTATAGCTGCAGGACCTCCCACTGGTCCTGAGCATGCTCAGAGCAGTTTCCTGCCCATAACAAAGATGGCGGAAACCACTCATTGAGGGCAGAACTCTGGAGGAAGTGAGGGAACAGACCCTCACTTCCTGTGACATAAATAAGACTGTCCAGTCTCTCGCACGCACTAGAGACAGTCGGGCGGCGGACAGCGGCCTGGACATGCTGACGCTATCCCTCCATCCTCACCCGAGCATATGCCAGACACCGGAAGCACCCCAAAGCAATGCAGGAGGCTGCAAACCGCCGTATGCGACCACATCTCTCTGACAATAAAACAGAACCGCTGGCAGCCACACAAATACGGTAAGAGGACAAAATCTTCACCCACAGCACAGCACACCTCATGAGTCCAGCCACATTGTGAGCTTATTCCTCATGCAGTCTGGTATCAGGGAAGCCAGACACTCTGCTCAAGAGCATTTAGCATCTAACGCAGAGTCCTCCAGCAAGAAAAGGTAAACCTGCTGGGAAGGATATAGCAGGGACATAGAAATCAGAAAAAACCTCTGTCCTGAGGGAGGGCAGAAAAAAGAATGTGGGCTGCACGTTTCGGGTTACTAATATAGAAATCTCTGTCCTATGGTGGTTAGGGGCGGAGCTACCCAGCTGTTTTGATGCCTTGGAGGCACCAGGAAAAAAAAATTTGTGCACAAGACTAAAGATGCAGTTCATTAGATAGGTGTTGCTAAGCATTCCCCAGCAGTAGCATGTGGAATAATGTTATCTGCTATTGTAGGTATGTTTTAGCAGCTGACTGAAAATCCGAGCTTTCAAGAACACTGAAGGCTATTTTTAAGCAAGCGTGACTACTGCAATATAAAACTTTAGATTGCAATGTGGAAAAGAAAGATGTAACAGGAGAGATACTAAAATATCTGGGACTGTGTGTGTGTTTTATAAAACCGCATTATTCTGTAACACATGGCTTTACGTACGTTATTTTAGCACACTGTGCATGCATAACTGCACTGCATATTTGTTTGTAGAGCCTTATGGCTCTATAAATACATAATGTATAAAATAATGGGCGAGCAAGCAGATAACACACCAGCATTTACAAACACAGCACGTGTTGTCCGCTCGCCTGTGTGTTATTGTGGTTTATATTTAAACGATATTATGTTTTGAGCAGTAAGGTTTCATGCCCATAAAGCCATTATGCATACGCAATGTGCTACAATAAAGTGCATAAATCCATGCATTACAGCGTAGCATTGCTTGGTGAATCAACACCAAACTGACTTAAGAAACAGAGAAGGTGATGCAGACATAGGTGCCCATATGCAATTCACTTTTTCACCGGAGTTATCTCCTAGGAAATAATTTTCATCTTCTCTTTCAACTAACTTTTGTGCATTTTAATATTGAAAAAGTGCCCAAAAGTTGGTGAAAAAGTGCTATCAAATTTATTGTTAGTATTTTCTTGCTTGCTGGTGGCTTAAAATGCATTTTATGACAAGTTCTGAAAATATAACCTATGAGAAAACTCAGGTGAAAAAGTGAGTTGCATATAGGCCTGGGGCTCTATTCAATTCACCTTTTCTCCAAACTTTTCTCCTAGGTGATATTTTCACAACTTATCAATAAAATGCCTTTTATGTCACCAGTAAACAAGAAAATACTTTTGGTACTTTTTCAATTGTAGAGTACTGAAAAGTTATTTTAAACGTATTTCCTAAAAGAGAACTTAGGAGAAAAGGTGAATTGAATAAGGGCCCTAGAGAGAGAAAAAGAAAGTGATGCGGAAAGATGAAAGTGAGTCAGAGAGAGAGAGGGAGAGAGAGAGAGAAACAGAAAGAGAGAGACAGAGAAAGAGACTAAACTAGCACAGAGACAGAAATATACCAAAGTGATGCAGTGAGAAAGCCACCCAAGTGGTGCAGAGAGAGTGACTGGTGGTGCAAATTAAGAGTGCCAGGCTCATACCACTTCTGTTGCTCTCCAAGTCAGTGGGCCCCTTTCCAGGGGCGTAGCAATAGGCCCTGCAGCGCCTGCGCCCGCGGGGGGGCCCGGCCCCCCCCGGGGCCCGCTCGGGCCGTTTTTTGGGGGCTGGAGGGGTGGCAGCATGAGGGGAAAGCCTTGCCCACAGTCGGCGGGGAGAGGGGAAGTTCCCCCCTCTCCCTCACCTCGGGGCTCTCCCCTCTGCGCCCCCCTCCAGCTAGTGAATGTGTGTGGGCAGCGGGCAGCAGCGGCGGCGGGATACATACCTTCTTCATTGCGTTCCATCGCCGCCTTCTCGCTCTAGTGGCTGACGTCACTTCCGGAAGCGGAAGTGACGTCAGCCGCTAGAGCGAGAAGGCGGCGATGGAACGCAAGGAAGAAGGTATGTATCCCGCTGCTGCCCGCTGCCCGCTGCCCACACACATTGACTAGCTAGAGGGGGATTTTCAGGTGTCTGCTGCCCACATTACGATTTTCAGGTGTCTGCTGCCCATATTACGATTTTCAGGTCACTGCTACCCACATTGTGATTTTCAGGTGTCTGCTGCCCACATTACGATTTTCTGGTCATCACTGCTACCCACATTGTGATTTTCTGGTGTCTGCTGCCCACATTATGATTTTCAGGTGTCTGCTGCCCACATTACGATTTTCAGGTGTCTGCTGCCCACATTACGATTTTCTGGTCACTGCTACCCACATTGTGATTTTCTGGTGTCTGCTGCCCACATTATGATTTTCAGGTGTCTGCTGCCCACATTACGATTTTCTGGTCACTGCTGCCCACATTATGATTTTCAGGTGTCTGCTGCCCACATTACGATTTTCTGGTCACTGCTGCCCACATTATGATTTTCAGGTGTCTGCTGCCCACATTACGATTTTCAGGTGTCTGCTGCCCATATTACGATTTTCTGGTGTCTGCTGCCCACATTACGATTTTCAGGTGTCTGCTGCCCACATTACGATTTTCAGGTGTCTGCTGCCCACTTTATGATTTTCTGGTGTCTGCTGCCCACATTAGGATTTTCTGGTGACAGCTGCCTACATTGCGATTTTCAGGTGTCTGCTGCCCACATTGCGATTTTCTGGTGTCTGCTGCCCACATTACGATTTTCAGGTGTCTGCTGCCCACATTACGATTTTCAGGTGTCTGCTGCCCACATTACGATTTTCAGGTGTCTGCTGCCCACATTGCGATTTTCAGGTGTCTGCTGCCCACATTACGATTTTCAGGTGCCTGCTGCCCACATTACGATTTTCAGGTGTCTGCTGCTCACATTACGATTTTCAGGTGTCTGCTGCCCACATTACGATTTTCAGGTGTCTGCTGCCCACATTACGATTTTCTGGTGTATGCTGCCCACATTAGGATTTTCTGGTGACTGCTGCCCACATTGCGATTTTCTGGTGACTGTTGCCCACATTGCGATTTTCTGGTGACTGCTGCCCACATTGCGATTTTCTGGTGACTGCTGCCCACATAAGGATTTTCTGGTGACTGCTGCCCACATTAGGATTTTCTGGTGTGTGCTGCCCACATTATGATATTCTGGTGACTGCTGCCCACATTAGGATTTTCTGGTGACTGCTGCCCACATTACGATATTCTGGTGACTGCTGTCCACATTAGGATTTTCTGGTGACTGATGCCACATTGCGATTTTCTGGTGACTGCTGCCCACATGGCGATTTTCTGGTGACTGCTGCCCACATGGCGATTTTCTGGTGACTGCTGCCCACATTGCGATTTTCTGGTGAACTCTGCCCACATTACGATTTTCTGTCCCACATTACGATATTCTGGTGAACGCTGCCCACATTACAATTGTCTGGTGAATGCTGTCCACGTTACAATTTTCTGGTGACTGCTGCTCACGTTACGATTTTCTGGTGACTGGTGCCCACATTACGATTTTCTGGTGAACTCTGCCCACATTATGATTTTCTGGTGAACTCTGCCCACATTATGATTTTCTGGTGAACGCTGCCCACATTACGATTGTCTGGTGAATGCTGTCCACGTTACAATTTTCTGGTGACTGGTGCCCACATTACGATTTTCTGGTGAACTCTGCCCACATTATGATTTTCTAAAGGCCCACATTACGATTTTCTGGTGAACTCTGCCCACATTACGATTTTCTGGCCCACATTACGATTGTCTGGTAAAATGCTGCCCACTTTACAATTAATTTACAGTGAAACGCTGCCCCATTACGATTATTTGGCACCTATTTGGGGGGGGGGCCCATCCAAATATTCGCAGGGGGGCCCAGTGATTTCTAGTTACGCCCCTGCCCCTTTCCATTGCCTCATTGATGGTTAGTGGCTCAAGTTCCTGCAGCACTAGTACAGAGAGGCTGAATACACTGGATCCCACCCATCAGTGTTAATTAACTGGTAGGTAGGTAAGTCAGAGTGGTGCACCTTACTTGGAGTCCAGGGTGAATAACCTAAGTGGCAAGGTAAGCCACCAAACATCATAGTAACATGTCCAAGGTAAATTAGCATACCAATGTTTTTATAACGAAGCGCAGTTTATTCCATATAATATCAGTCCACAAAAAAGTAGCTGACAATTGTTTTGGGGTCACAGAGATTCCCCTTCATCAGAGAATAATGTAGACTATTACCATATGTTAATTAACTGTGTTAACCCTCTTTACACCCCTGTTGGAAGTGATGCTGGAAGCACCACTGCAGCAGTAGAGCTGGTTCCACTGGCCAATAATGGAGTGAGGAGGATGAGGAACAGTGCTGGATGGTGATAAAGCAGTGAAAAAGAGTTCCCAGGGAGCCTGAGGTTCCACATTGTCATTGGGTCCAGTTCAGGAGTGTCTCCTGTGCCCCCATCTCCCTTACCTCAATGTGGGCCTGGACTAGAGGTGTACAGTAGTGACCAGGAAAGATATGTAAGGGCTCCTGATTGCTCTTTCACTGTATGTACATTTTGATGCCCAATTTAAGGCATCTTTTCCCCCCTACATTTTGTAAATAGGGGGATCATAGCTTGAATCAATTAGTTTTGCAGGCACCAGCAACAAATGGATAGTTTATATACAGAATGTCATATCTCAAAATAAGTCAATAAATGATTATAAAGCATTACTAGACCAGATACAGGTCACCCAAAAACAAACTAATGTAACACACCCATCCTATAATTGTTATGAGAGGTATGTAACCACTTATACTGTTTATGTGCAGCCTGGACCTTTACAGGTCAGAATATTGTCCCAGAAATCCAGAGTTGCAATAATTCAAATAGAACAAATTCAAATAGTTACAGTTTTGCACATTAACATCACCTGCCATAGTTTTGTTCTGCAATTCAGAAGTTTCCATTTAAAATTACCATCAATGCTTTTCTCAGGGCCCTTTCACACCAGAGGCTAGTTTTGGCGTTTTACAGCCAAGGCCATAGTTGGCGTTTTCCAAGGTTAAATAAAAGTCCATAGACTTTCATTTTACCTTTCACACCTAAAGCAGCTTTTTTGGGCGTTGCATTTTGAAGCTCCCAGGAGCTTTTTCAGGGCGGTTTACAGCCGAAGTTGGCTGTTGGCGTTTCAATGATAGTCAATGGAAAACGCCAACTTCAGCGTTTTCAAAGCCTTTTCAAAGCGTTTTACAGCTGACTTGTTCACTTATTTTTTATAGAAAAAAAAAGGACGTTTTCATATGAGCTGTAGAACGCTTTGAAAACGCTATGTATTGGCGTTAAGCAAAAGGCTGAGTTTCAGCCTTTTCTACCGCAGCCTTTAGTGTGAAAGAGCCCTCAGAGGAGTTACCCTATGCCTAAAATTTTCACAAAGCACAATGTGCTAAGAGTAGTTCTATGGGGCCTCACACTAAGCTGTTGCCTGGTTTGACTATGCTTAAGATGAGAAAGTTGTTTTCCAGTTGTTAGCTACAGCTACACATGCAGGATTGTCACCTTAGGACCATCACCTCTTGTCTGTGGACAGTGTAAGAAGTAGTAAACAACTGGCAAAATAATGAAATGGGAATTGCAGTGGATAGAGGCATTAGGCGTTTATATCTCCTAATATAAATTTTGGGTTGAAAAGAAGATGAGTTTTGTCAGCCATTTAAATGTTAGTCAAAGGGAAACAGGATACATAACGTGCCAAAAGAAATGTTGTTGCTGCTTCTGAGATAATGCAAATTATTGTAGCCCTGTTAGTGCACATGTAGCAGCAAAACAAAGGTTGAGCCTGCTTGTTATTTTAGTACATGGATGACAAGAGGATTTTGGTAAGATAGTGATAGAGTCTGAAGAGTACCAGATTTATGGTCATAAAGATATCAGGTGTGAGGATAGATTTTATGTTTAATGCTGGGGATACATGGTACGTTTCTGTACCGTGTATCATCCAGCTGATCCGGCCAGCTGATAATATACAGCTGGCCCGATCATGCCACTCGACCCGCGCCCGCTCGATTCCCACCGGCGGACAATGGCAGGGAATAGAGTGGTGATAATGAAGCGCCGGCGGGGATGAGCGGCAATCGGCAAAACGAGCCGTGTATGCTCGGCATTAGACATCCATGAGTTCTTCCAATCACAAATATTATGCCGGGCATACACGGCTCATTTTATGCGCCAGATCGAGCCAGCGGCTCGATGCCGGCGCATCCCCGCTCGTCCGCGCGTGCACGCAGATCGATTGCCGCTCGTCCCCTTCGGCGCTTCCTTATCACCGCTCGATTCCCTGCCACCCGAGCGGGCGCGGATCGAGTGGCATGATCGGCCAGCTGAATATTATCAGTTGGCCGGATCAGCTGGTCGATACACGGTACAGAAACGTACCGTGTATCCCCAGCATAATACACAACTTTGCAGAAATTGTGCTGCCTGTTTACAGTGCAGGTCACAGCTAATATGGTACTTCCACAAACTTGTGGACTTAGGGCTTTTGCACAGTTCATATGATGTGCATTTTGCTTTAATATAGCAATAACTATGTGTCATTGGGACACTTTTCTGAACTCTTTTAATTTATTTCTTATAAATATGGCAGGAAGTGTTTACATTTCACTATTTGCAAATACAGATGTTCCTGGCAATCAGATTTCTTTCTTATCAGGTGAAGACCAAGTCGGGCAGTATATTCTACAAAAAAAAAAAAAATTCAATTACATTCAGATGTCATGTGTGATAATTTACGGCAGAGGGTTTTGGAGAAAGTGCAGTTTCTGAAAAAAAAAAAAAAAGTATATTCTGGCACATGATATGAACAAATAATTACTTAGTTGCTCTTAGCCATATCCCTGCCTTGCCTGCAACAGTACAGGATGATGGCTGTTTACATCAGCATTTATACTGAGGGAGACTAGTTTCCTATCCTTTAGTTTAGCCATTCACTGATGCACTGACTCGTACTTTCCCAGTATATGATGCATGTCTTTTCAGGGTTGTGTTTAGAGAGAATGCTGCCCTAGGCACAGGTAAATAATGGCCTGAATATTCTTGTATGCTGCATAATAAATATATAGATGGAAAGCTTGGTAGAGAAAAATGGAATATTGCATGGGAATATAAAAGCAGACCATGTGCTTATACTATATTCCTAGAAATTCAAAATTCACTGAATTTCTAGTATTATACTAGTAGTCACACTAGCAGTCATTCTGATACTAGTAGTCATTACTTTGATAGCTGGTGGGTGGAAATTAGAAAATATGGCTTTCAAATCTTCACTACCTGTGTCACATAAAAAACCTCAATACATATTTTCAGCTTTAAAGTTCTTAAAGGCTAAAACACAGACAGAAGAGCTATTGCTGACTAGTTCAGCACTGCCCTGTATTTCAAGCCTCCTTGCACTGCTATTTCCCATAGTGAAGTTATGAGCAGCTGTCTCCTCTTCTATTGTTTTGTTTTTAATCAGATCTTCAAAAACAGGTCTGCTGCTGCTTTTGGCAGTTAGCTCTCCAGAGGTTTATAGCAAATGTTGCATGCAATGCACCCTCACCATCTAGCAATAACTGACCAGTGGAAGCAGCAGAAGAGCTGCAGGTAGAGCTCTGATTTAAAGTCAGACAACTATGGAGGGGATGAGGCTATGGATATGCTACCCTATAGAAAATAGTAGTAAAGGGATATTACACATCAACCCAACATGTGTACAATCTGTTTCAGACTTTCTTTTTTTCATCAGTGCATGACATGGATTGATATGGCTCTATAGGATAGAGCTTGGGCCAGTACTAAGAAATACCCAAGTATCTCATTGTGACCCCAATATAGGTTCCCTATAAACCAGTGAGCCTTGCTTTCTGGGGCATAAAGAGATGATTTGCACACAGCATTGTGGGAAAACCACAGTTCTTAGTGTCTGTGATCAATGATCACCAGCATCAATGAGATGCCAGTAGTCATTGACTAAAGTGAAGGTAAAGCACACACACATTTTTTTTCCTCTGTGTACTGTACACAGGAGGAATAAAGTGGAGGGGAACTCAAGTGGCTAAATAGTAAAATTACACCTACATACATTAAATTAAATAAAAATACATAAAATACCCCATTGATTAACTCATTACCTTCCCTCCCATAGTTACCAAAATAAAACACTTAAAAAACCATTAAAAATACATAAATAGTTACAGTAGGGATTTTTTTTTAAATATGTGTGTCATGTATATTAATGTTATTTTTGCAAATAAGGGCTTTTAATTAGTAATGGATGCAAAACGAAAAAAAAATATACCTTTATTTCCAAATAAACTATTGTCGCCAAACATTGTATTAGGGACACTTTTTAAACGTTGTAATAACTGGGACAAATGGGCAAATAAAATGTGTGGGTTTTATCCAGAGTAGCACGTTTTATTTTAAAACTATAATGGCTGAAAACTGAGAAATAATACATTTTTTCTTATTATTCCTGTTAAAATGCATTTTGAATAGATATATTCTTAGTAAAATGTACCACCCATAGAAAGCCTAATTGGTGGTGAAAAAAACAAGCTATAGGTCATTTAGTTGTGATAAGAAGTGATAAAGTTATTGGCGAATGAAAGGGAGGAGTGCTGAAATTGGAAAATTGCTCTGGTCCATAAGGGGGAAACCCTTTAGTGGTGAACTGTTAAAGCAATACAATCAGTCAGGAAAATTGATTCGATTTAAAAAACAAAACAAGATTTTACACAGGAACATAACCCGTGTCTATTTCCTGCCTTCATGAAGCAGACAAAATGTTAATATCCAGTGTTTATATATTGACTTTGTCTGCTGATGACTGACAAATTTCTGTGCTGACAGTTGAGAGACCAAATTACACTTGTGATTACTTACAGATGAGGGGGAATGAGACATGAAGGCAGGCTCTTCTCTCTAAATACATACAGGGTGCATCTCTCATAAGTTTAGACCTAGACTCATTATGATGAAAACCAAAGAAAAACAAATGTGGCACTTATTTTTGCATGAGAATGTTAGACTTTACATTAAATGCAAAACACACAGATTTTATTTATTTATTTTCATCAGGTAAATATGAAAAATTACATTTTAAAGTACGGTATGTAACATTTTAGACGGCAGGTGGAGTTTGAGACAAGAAGGGCTCAGATCTGCTACTTGGTCCAAAGACACTCCCTCCAACATTACCTCAAAGCTGAGACAGACTTATTTACAGGGGAAGGATGAGTCACACTTTTATCAATTAATGCTGCATAGTGTGATGACCTCAGAAGTACAGTAAGATAAGATGCTATAAAACCATAAGGCTAGTGGAGTTGCGTGGTTTTCAGAAAAGGTGGCCTAGCTCAGTCTCTCTCTCTCTCTCTCTTTCATACACACACTCACACTCTCATACACACACTCTCTCTCTCTCTCTCTCTCATACACACACTCACACTCTCATACACACACTCTCACACATACACACACTCACACTCACACTCTCATACACACACTCTCACACATACACACACACACACACACACACACACACACACACACACACACACACACACACACACACGCCTGAATGCGTTGTGTGTACAGAAATGCATGTCACAAGTAAATAATAATGCCTAGTGTTGATGGTAATAGGCTATTTCAGTTTCATGAATTTTCATGCAATTTTTGCAATTATAATTTTGATCGTAATTACGATTTCAAGAGTAATCTTGATTTTGCATAATTTTTACAAAGTATGTTAAAGTACGCCCGTGGTAAGTGTGACATGTTTACTGAGCATGCTTGAGGAACATCAGTGCAAACATTCAACTTGTATTACACAACATAGCTGCAAAAGAGAAGAAGACAAGTCTGAAGCAGAAGAGCAAGCAGCACCAGAGTGCCTGAAAGGTGGCTACTAGAACTTCCAAAGAAGAGAAGGTGTGCATCATAAAGGAATCTGTGTAAGGTCAAAAAGATCGCACATCTTTTAGGGAATGTCCGGGATCCCATTTAGAAATCCAAATAAAGGAAATGAGGTTCTGCACTCTGTGATCAGGATCAATGATTTATTTTCCCAACATGCACCTGCAATCCTTGTCAACCTGGTAGCAAATTACTGTCCACCTCTCTTCTATAGGCACAATACAGTAAAAAGCAGGAAGCAAGCACATGTGCATTTCTGCAGTTTATCCTGCATTTGCATTTTTTCAGTTGCTTTTTATGTGTAATTTGCATACAGTAAGGGGAAAGAATGAAGTTGCTGAGCAACCTAAAAATGCATTGAAAAGCGCATACCAATGGTTTTTTGTGCAGCACATAGACACATATATTTTCAACTTTCATTCGATTCAATCATTTGGATCGAATAAATGGGAAAATCGAAAATTTTTATTGTATCGTCTATGTGCATCATTAGACTGGGATTTTAGGAAACTCCTACTTAGTCATATGACTCTACATACAATTGCTTATCTCCTGAGGTTTTTAGGTGTTTTTTTTTCACTTCAGGTTTGATTTAAATTGGTTACATTTAAATATTAACTGGTACAGTGTTGATGCTCGTTTATTATTATTCTACAATGGCTGGACAGCTATTTTGTTGTGTTACTTTTGTGAGTGTTCATCAGACAATTTAATAAAAATAGGAAGTGAACAACTTGTTCTGTAGCATGTTATCCCAGTGGATAATAACTTATTCATACTGAATTCTTATGTAACTCTTCATGTTTTGTGAGATTAGCTCAAAGCTTTTAACAAGTAGTAATTGAAGCTTAGGTTTGTTAGTTCATTAAAGATCCAGGTCAGTTACCAAATCTAATAAAGAACAGGGTTAGCGATGAGCAATATGAGGAAGGCCTCAAGTATGAAGGATGAAAGGATTTATATGGAACGGCTGCTCTTTTGATCTGTAAGTGTGAAGCTATGTGCACCGGTATTCAAAGCCTGCCTGTAATTCCACAAAAATTGTACTTGGCTTATTAAATGCAAACAGTTAAAAGGCTATTTACATGTAAAACTGAAGTATGTTCTGTCAATGTAAGAATGTAATGACATATCCTATGTATTTATGTAGAATGTTCATTGCTTAGTTTTTTTTCACATAGATACAGAGCCTGTGATTGTGTAAGCACAATGCACATTTTCCACCAAGATGAATGTCTTCTGCATTTAGTTTGTATCAACAAGCTCAATATTTTGCCATGCATGGTAAAATCTGAATACATGTAGACAAGTTTAAAGATAAATTGAGGACTTTATCTTTACTTAAGAGAGAAATCAGAGCCTGAAGGATAACACAGGAACTTCCTCAACAACTGGTCAACCAGATTTCAAAGAGGTTACAGAAATACAGCATGATGTGTTTTAGTGTACAGGGCTGGTCTACATCTATTCCATACTGAGGTCAGTTATGCAGACATGTATTGCTAAACTGAAAGGACAGCCCACCTCTAGCAAACTTCTTGGTTTTACAATGCAGTCATTTCAATGATCTCTCCTCCCCAATTCAGTTTTTGTCCGCCTGTATCTCACTGACCATCCCTATTTGTAAACAGTGAAAGGTATACTAATCTTTATATATTTCGCTGCTATTTGGTGGTAATTTATGTTACGTATTATTGTAGTAGAGGTCCTATACAGATGGGACTTTCCATGTGTTATATACCTGTAAAGATAATTTAGTATTGCATAGTGCTTGAAGAGGAGCGCAGTCCCAATCAGATTACCAACTGCAAGGACTGGCAGATCTTTTGTCTTCCTTCAGTCCCAATGCCCAAATTTGACACCATGCTCTTCACCTAAAGACAAGCCCCCGCATAAACGGGAGGCAAAGTTATGCCTGCCTGACTATGGTTACTACCAGGACTTCAACATGCAAGGCATAGGAACTGAGGCCAGGAAGACTCAAGTACCACCAGATGCTGGCAATTATCGTAGTCAGCAAGCCAGAGGTCATACACACAAACAATACCAGATACAAGGGATAAGAAAGAAGAGTGGTCAAAACTATCAAAGGTCGGTCCAGGCAGCAATTCAATAGAGTAATTTCAATATAAAATGAGCGCCAGCTACAAAACCTAAAAGCAGCTGAACGAGTAAGCAGTGGTTGCTAGTTCAGCTGCTTTTAGGTTTTGTAACTGGCGCTCATTTTATTTTGAAATCCATAAAAGTAGTCAGAGTCCAGGCAATAGTCATAATGGAAGATCATTAGCAATCAAAGCACACCCAGCAGCTAGTGAAACTACCGCTATCAGGGGCAATGAGTGAGAGTCAGGAGCAGCTTATATACCACAGCAAATGAATCACACCAGATCACACCTCCCAGCAGCCAAACAGAAACCATTTCCTGCTCATCATTCATGCCATAGCAATTATCTAATAATTGCTAGATAATAAAAAATAATAATCAGCTGTCAGTGTCTGTGACGTAATGCACAGGAGGGAGGAGTGATCATGCATGCCCACTTCTTAGAGCGGACGCCATGTGCAGCTTTCTGCGTATCTACAGGAATATAGGTAACTCCATCTTACAGAGCCTGCTCACAGAAATTTCCAGACTGTGCAGGATCTTGCAAGTCTGCAGGGGTGCTGTGGATGCCATCTGAAACCTTAGAGGAAATCAGACTCTCACACTGACTTCCTGGACTGCTAGATAGCAGGCTTGCAGAGCAGGTGAGTTCATGGCACCAACAAGCCTTTGTGGGTAATTTTTTGGGGGTCCGTGACCGGCATCAGGGGACCGGTGTATGCCATGGGAAGCTCTCAACTGGAGTGCCACTTAAAAACCCCTCAGGGGTTCCTTGACATTTTGCTATTTTTTATGGGACAAAACAGTCCTGTTCACCCATTTTTTGTGTACAAAATTGTCCCACCCTTCCCCTGATGTGGCCAGCGGATTGACTCAATCTGTGGCGCATCACGCTGCTCTCTTATTGGACGCTTTACACGTCCCTTCTAGTTTGAAGAGAGTGAGTATGGAACTAGTAAGATGGACATGAGCATCAAGGAGTGCGGGAGGCAGCATTTGTTCATGGAGTGAGCAATGGAGCAACAAAGGAGAGGTGACATCTAGGCAACAAGGGCTCAGCTCTGAGGACAGAAGCAGTGGATGGTGAGTATGTTGCCTTTTTGTTTTTTTACTCCCGCTGACCACCAATGCTTTCTTTATATGCATTACCAATGATGGACAAGTATGTGTGTGGGAGGGAGACCCACTGAATGATGTATTTGAGGCTGGGGGGTCTACTGACACTGATGTATGTGTGTGCGTGGGGGGGGGGGGGGGGACACCAATGATTTCCTATGTGGATGATTGCACTGTATATGGCAGTAATGGTTGCTTTTTATAATAGGGAATACTGCTGCATTTTATATGTGAGGTGATTGCACTGCATATTGTAGTGTTGGCTGCATTTTATATGGTGAATTATTGCTGTGGTTTATAAGTGAGGTAATTGCACTGCGCATGGGAGTGATAGATGCATTTTATATTGGATCATTGCTGTATTTTATGTGGGGGGTGATTGCACCGCATATGTGGGTAATTACTGCATTTATTGTGTGGTATATTTGCTGCATTTCCTATGGATGTTGATTGATGCATTTCATATGGGGGGAGCGGGGTAATTGCTGCATTTGTAACTTGGGATAGCAATTGTAATATTACAATGGTACTATTGTTAACTAAGAGGTGTATAATAGGTGTATAATAGTAGGTAGAAGGTAAAACTCATAAAAGTGGTTCGATTTTATGAAGGGGTCCCCCAAGACCCAAAACATTTTGTAGGGGTTCCTCGACTCTAAAAATGCTGAGAAAGGCTGCTCTATAGGATACAGAGGATCCCCTCTTCTTAGGCAGGTTTGTGATTTTTGACCCTCATGTACACTTGACTTTAATTCTGTCCTTGCAATCTCCAGGGACTTCCTTGATTTGACAACAACCATGCTACTCTTAGAAGGAAATAAAGAATCACAAAAATATAAACTCTGCAAATTGCTGCAGAAGATGTCAGCACTATATAAAATCATATTAATAATAATATGCCCGCTGAAATGAATGATATTGACCACCTCCCAGTGCATGGAAGAAAAACAAGTTAAAAACATAGCATGAAAAACCTCCCACATAAAAGGTATCCCATATGTACTCCAGTACAAAGTGATTATGCATTAACAATTAAACTGCTAATATCAAACTTCTAGCTCTATAGTATTACATTTGAAAATCATTTTGGCTTAAAAAATCAACATGATTTGATCCTCCCCACTGAAGCTCAGTAATTTCCAAAATTACAAAATTACAATAAATTGTATTGTAACGCAAAGTGAGCTAACAAGTATAAAACAAACATTCCTTGTAGTAAAAATGCACTCATACACCCATCTTTCCAATTATCTGGTTGTTCTGGCTACATACGGTAAGCCGCAGGGGCAAGCAATAAATGAGAAGTCACATGAAATATATCACTTTATGTTATATTCCTAGAAACAACCTCATCCCATTTCCTTTGATTGCTACAGCACATTTTACAGGCACAGCAGTTCTTGCACATAAAAATATCCTTTTGGTAATCTTTCATTTATTTCTGAGTCCAGTGGATACAAAAAACTTCCTGCTAGTTTATCTTTTGAAATCAGAGCTTTTCAAAAACTATTTCAAGAACTGCTAAAACTAGATAGTTCAATTTTTTTACAGTGGACAGTTTTGTTTTTTTTATGTATATTGTATAATGGATTTATCTTTGCTAACTCTTTGGTTGAATTTTGTTATAAATAGGCTTTGCTTAATACAAGTGTGTGTCTTCCTGCCTCCAGTACTTTGCCCCGAGTGCTAACTAGTCTGCTCAACTGGTCAAAGAAATCTTCCAATACATAACTGATTATGAAACTGCGCCAAAACTGTTTTCTTGGGATATAATATTTTAGATGAATACATAATGTTAATTCTGCCTATAAGGAACTTGCTTGTTAATCATACTGTTTCCGCCGAGACCCAGGTGGAATCCGCTGCTTCCGGATCTCGGCGCTTGTTCCCTGCTGATGATGCAGCTGCTAGAACGCAGGCCGCATATTCTGATAGGCAGAGGGCGTGTTCCCAGTATGCCCTCCGCAGATGTAAACAAAAGTCACCTGACTGGGGTCAGCTGACAGCGCGGTGTCAGCTGACGCTACATCTAACACCTAGGTAGGTATACCGCTGTGTGATTGGATGTGCGGAGTGTGGCCGGCCATTGATTGGATGAAAGTTGTATTTAGGGAGAGTGCTCCCAGTCATTGCCTGTGATAAGCATAGCTGTGGCTAGTTGCTGGGTGCACACTCACATTGTCTGAATTACTGGAACTCGACCTTGGCTTGTAGCTGACCAATCTTGTCTGCTGTTACTAACCCTTGTTTTGATACCTGGATACTCTTGCCTGCTGCCTGGACCGACCTCTGCTTGTTAATTGGATACTCTTGCCTTCTGCCTGGAAAGACCTCTGCTTATTACCTGGATACTCTTGCCTGCTGCCTGGACTGACCCGTGCTTGTTTACTGGACACTCTAGTTTATACCTGGACTGAACCTAGCTTGTTGCTTGGATAATCTTGCATGTAGACCTTGTATGAACTCTCCCACATGCTGCTTGGATTATCCACTGCCTGTTTCCTGAACCATCTGTCTGACAATCAACGCTGAGGGCCTCATCCTCCTAAATCAAGGTACTAGTCCTGTGTCATACTAATGAACTATTGAACTATACTAACTTCCTATCTGGCAGGACACAGCAAGTATGTCTGGGCACACACTACTCTAATCCAGTGCCACTTGCCTATGGAGTTCCACAGGGTTCTGTACTATCACCATTACTCTTTGCAGCCTATATGCTCCCACTGGGCAAAATAATCCAGAACTATGGCCTAGGATACCATTGTTATGCAGATGACACACAACTGTATCTGTCCTTCAAGCCTGGCACCCAAGACCCATCAGCATCCATAAATGCGTGTCTAGTGGATTTACAAAATTGGATGAGCACCAGCTGGCTGAGGCTGAACTCTGACAAAACAGAGGTGTTGGTGGTAGGTGGTCCACACATGATGGATAAAGTTCAAAACGCTCACCACCTCAAACTAGCAATTGGGGGAGATACTGTACAGTATAAAGACACTGTGCGAAACCTTGGGGTGATCCTGGATGGAAATCTAAAACTCAGACAGCAGGTATCAGCTGTCGTCAAGTCCTCCTTCTTCCATCTAAGAAATATAGCGAAAATCAAACACCTTATCCCAGCTGAAGACCTACCTGCCCTGGTTCACGCATTTGTATCCTCCCGCCTAGACTACTGCAACGCCCTGTTCATCGGATCTACAGATAAGGCTCTGCGCCCCTTACAGCTAGTACAGAATGCTGCAGCCAGACTCCTAGCCAATGCCCCCCGCAGCTCACACATCACCCCAGTACTGCAAACTCTTCACTGGTTGCCAGTAAAATGGAGAATCAATTTTAAGATCTGCCTGCTGACATTCAAGGCTCTACACCACATGGGACCCAAATACATAGCGGATCTATTGGAACTTTATGCCCCTTCACGCACCCTCCGCTCTGCCAACAAGATGAAGCTGGTTATTTCCAGGATACACTTAACATTTGGTGCTCGGGCCTTTTCCTACGCAGCCCCTACTCTATGGAACTCACTTCCACAATCAGTACGAGAGGCTCCTTCTCTGGACAGCTTTAAAAAAAGGCTAAAAACTCACCTCTTTTCCCGAGCCTTTGAGACTGCATAATGCAGGGTCACAGCGCTTTGAGTCCCCAGGGAGAAAAGCGCTATATAAATATTATTGTTATTGTTATTGTTATTGAACTGTGTTATACTTGCCTCAGTGGGGTTCTGGTGGGTTATTATCCTCTCTACTTCAGTCTGTATGCCTTGCATGTTAAGACCAGGAGACAAATCAAGTGTCCTGTTCACGCGAGGGCTTGTCTATAGGTGAAGACCGTGGGCCGGGCTCAGAGTCGTGGCAATAGATTGGGGCATAGAGACTGATTGGGGACATAACCTGTCAGGCCTTACACTGCCTCCTTTTTTGAAAAAAGGGATAAAATAAATAAATGGTTGTTTCTCTACAAACCATTAAAACTAAATTGATTGTACTACATTGACATGAAAAAACAATATTTTGAGCTATTATTAATTAAAAAAAATCAATAACAAGTTAAAAAATTCTCCTGCCAAATAAACAATAAATGTATTTTTTTTTCAAAACATTTATTCCTGATGTGTCTCATTACTTTAAAATTGCTATTTCCAAATAGGCATATAGAGATTGGTTAGGCTGGGGCACATGTAACGAAGCAGGTCACCGTGCACTAGTGCGATGCTGCGCGCCCTGCACAAGCATAATTTGGAGATCCAGAAATCGCCAGACCCCCCAATTACATCTCCCTCTGAGTTGCTACGACTCGGAGGGGGAATTGTATTTTATGCCGCCGGGGATTTGAGAAGCAGCAAGGTGAGCTGTCATTCGGCTCATCCTGCGCCCAGCTTACCGCTGACTCAACAATATGTATGCACATGCAACCCCCACAGCCACATCCCTTTTTTTTGTAAGCAAGCAGTATTATCATCAAAAGTTGTTATTTTAAAAAATTACTTTTGGGTGTTTTTACTTAGTGATGATGAGTCATCAGTGTGTAGTATAATAAATCATGCATAAGGTTTAGAGGCCGTTAAGAAATTTAACTGGTAAGAACAAACATAGAATTAGGTCATCTCTGCTTATGAGTTATTAGATTTTGCATTGAAACACAATTACTTTTGGAAGGTAATTCATTTTGTATGCATTGTCACAATAAGTATTTTTTTTATATTACAAATCATTCCAAACTCCTTCTTTTAAATGTTTTGGTTTGCAAATTAATGAGATGCAGCGGAGGGGTAAGGAGCTGTTTCCCTGCATGTGCTTGCTTTAGTTTTTTTCCAATTGCAGCAATGCTGACACAGCCATATAAATCATGGTGCGGTGTTTCCAGCAGGGTAAGGTGATTTAACACAAATGCAGTTTGAGCAGTTATGTTTGTATTTATAAGAGCACAAAAAATGCATAAAAAGTCAGTGCTACTGTGCTACGTGATTTTCTTATGGAATTCCCTGCTTTCATGTTATGTCCCTAGCAAATCTAACTGAATATTGCAAATGCAATGGCAAGTTTACGAAGCAGACAAAAATCACATAAAAACACACAAAAAAGCAAATAAAAATTGGCAAAAATCACATTCACATTGCATTGCATTTTCATTTTTGATTTGTAGTGGAAACAGACTGTTAAACAGTTTTAAAGCTAACTCATGATAATTTTGTAATTGGATACATATGGGGTAATGTTTACATGAAAATACTGTAAATAATGTTAAGACATTTTTATTGCATGTGTTGTTAGTCTGTGTAAGGAAAAACAGTAGTGCATATCAACCATGTTTTAGCTTTAATATGAAGTTTGTAGTACCTCAGTTTATTGGAAAATATACATTTTGTATATTTTTGGCAAGGATAGGTGCTATGATTATAAGAAGTTTAGCATGTTTTCTTCAATACCACTACCTTTGCTATACAGAGTTAAATAATAGGGCTCAGATAAAAATAGCGAACAGCTCCAACGGTATAACAATGTTGCAGCATTGAATTACATTATAAAACCATTTATTGGCTAACTAAAAAGAATAAGAATAAGCAAGCTTTCGGCCTTGCAGCCTTCGTCGGGCTTACATCCTGTTTGTTTGCAGGCTGATGGTACAGACAGCTATATACATGCAACATCAAAAGGGAAAACATAGATTTTTTTCAAGCATAAATACAAGCATAAATAAAGGTGGTGCCATAGTGATAATGAACACCAGTGACTACATCCAGGAGGCACAAAGACAGTTATCCAACACCACTCACTATGCCAAAATACAGGGGGACCCCACAAAAGGCTACAGGATGGAACTCAATAGGATGGTTAACAGATTGCCTGCAAACATCAGACAACATGTAAGGACCCTTATCCCTGAAGAGCCTAGAACAGCCTGCTTTTACATGCTTCCCAAGATCCACAAAGAGGGAAACCCAGGCAGGCCCATAATCTCAGGGAGCGGAACTCTTACAGAAAACATCTCAGGGTGGCTGGAAAACATCTTGAAACCTCTTGTCTGTAAAAGACCCAGCTACATACAGGATACCACCCACCTCCTGAACAAACTGACAGCCATCGGCCCAGTACCTGAGGGAACCATACTGGCCACGATGGATGTGGAGTCCCTATACATGAACATCCCCCATGATGATGGTATTGCGGCCTGTCGTAAATATCTTCAGGGTCAGGGCATACCTGTAAAGCCTATTGCTGGACTGATCAAATTCATTCTCACTCATAATTATTTCACTTTTGGACAGGACCTATATTTACAGCAGATGGGCGTGGCAATGGGTTCATGATTTGCACCAGAGTATGCAAATCTCTTCATGGCCAAAATCGAAGAGGAATACTTCAATGCATGTGGCATAAAACTCATGGCCTACTTCCGCTTCATTGATGATATTTTAATCATCTGGTCTGCAAGTGAGGATGATCTTCTCCAGTTCCACAAGAACTTCAATGCCTTCCATAACCAATGTTCTCTTCATGCTTTATACTTGCAAATACATTAAATTATGTATTTAAAGAATGTCAATGATAAATGGATTACTATATGAATCCAATTAATTTTAATGTACATTAGGATAGACAAATAACTACTTATATGCATAAGTACAGTTATCATTTAGGGCCATCTTACCCTGCACCCTCTGTACTGTAACACAGCAGGCACTAGACAGGGAGCAGAAAGGTGGGATGCACAGGCTTTTGCATGGACCTTTCCTCAACAGCCCAATGACATTTGGTGCAGTGCAATACAATGCAATTCAATCTCCACCCATATGCAGATCTCTTTCATCTGCTATGAAACTTCATGATGCAAAAAATTTCTAATGGTAAATCAAAAAGTCTTTTGTTTTTACTAACTGTCATTTATTTTTACTCTCTTTATCCAAACACCATGAGCATTTTAATTTATTGCCAGTCAGATATGAACTTATGAAGCTGGTTGAGTCAGTTTAACACACTGCTCCTATAATCTTATCCTCAACTTATGATTTTATCCTTAACTTTGCAGGCTAGTTTTTTTTTTCTGATGCATACATCTGTCACTGTGTGCTGTGTACACTTTATCTTCTGTCTCAGAGATAAGCTGTTATAACAGCTTGCTTCTATTATTCCATTTGTACAAACTGCCTTTGTAGATGCAGGAAACGAACATAGTTTCTATAGAATTATATGTTGTGTTCTTATCACAGCATAAGTAACTGAAATCTGTTTAAAGAGGAACTCCAGTGAAAATTATGTAATAAAAAAGTGTTTCATTTTTACAATAATTATGTATAAATAATTTAGTCAATGTTTGCCCATTGTAAAAGCTTTCCTCTCCTTGTTCTACATTCTGACATTTATCACATGGTGACATTTTTACTGCTGGCAGGTGATGCCGCTGGAAGTACCTGGTGCTTGCTTTTTTGGCAGTTGGAAACCATTTCAGCCCGCGGGGATTTTTCACCTTATGAACAAGAGGAATTTTCACATTTCAGTGCTCCTCCCTTTCATTCCCCAATAACTTTATCACTACTTATCACTAAGAAATGATCTATACCTTGTTTTTTACGCCACCAGTTAGGCATTCTT
The DNA here is from genome assembly GCF_040937935.1 of Hyperolius riggenbachi. Taxonomy (NCBI): domain Eukaryota; kingdom Metazoa; phylum Chordata; class Amphibia; order Anura; family Hyperoliidae; genus Hyperolius; species Hyperolius riggenbachi. Next base: position 319,639,551 of record NC_090648.1, read on the forward strand.
TGGATGGTACATTATGTTAAGAATTATTTTATTCTAAATGCATTTTAATGGGAATAATAAGAAAAAAAATTGAAAAAATCGTTATTTCTCAGTTTTCGGCCATTATAGTTTTAAAATAATACTTGCTACCGTAATTAAAATACACAAATTTTATTTGCCCATTTGTCCCGGTTATTGCAACATTAAAATTATATCCCTAGTATAATGTATGGTGACAATATTTTATTTGGAAATAAAGGTGATTTTTTTCAGTTTTACATCCATCACTAATTTTTAGCCCATACATTAATAATAATATGCCCTCTTGACATACATATTAAAAATTTGTATTCCCTGAACACAGTAGGTGTAATTTTACTATTTAGCCACAAATTGTCCCCACTGAGCGCTTCATATTCGCGTACAATATGTACTGTATAGGAAGCAATGTGTTGCTACATTGTAACTAGGGTAGTGACGTAGGCATCAATGGATGCCTGCGATCACGGTGGCCTACAAGGAGATAAATGAATGGGAACTTTGTACCCATTCATAAATCCAACAATCGGCAGCAGTAAGAAGCAGAAATCATCGGTGGGAGGAAGCGCGGTGGTTCTATTTAAGAATAAACACCGTTTTTGAACAAAAAACAGTGTTTATTCTCGGCGGATGAGAACGTGTTGGCTCAGGGGATTTTTGTCCCTTGCAGCCAATCCCTCCTGCTCCCGGCAACAGCGCGATTATGGGCAGCTGCCCACATGATTGCCCGCACAGCACCCCAAGCTGCAGTGACGCGACTATCGCGTCCCTGCAGCTGTAGCAGCTGCCGATGCGGACGTGAGGCTTACGTCCCTGCGGCAGAAACGATTAAACTCATTTTTTCAGTAGAAAACTACATATATTTACATAGATCTGTACATGAGTCCTGAAAGAGGGACTGGGTTCCCAAAGAGGGACTGTCCCTCCAAAAGAGTGACAGTTGGGATCTATGATATTGGTCAAATTATATTTGTAGGTTGCCAAAATGCCATTATTGCCTACCATAATTATTTGCTTATATGTTTCCTATACTTGCTCAAAGAATGCCAAAAAGTGACAAATTAGTAGTGACCTTTTGTTTATACCAAGTCCCCTAACGTTTTAGAAATATGTTGTTTATTGGACATAATGGGCTTGATTCACTAACCGGCGCTAAGCCTTATCAGTTAGTGGGCGCAAACTACGGCACTAAGTAGTTTGCGCCCACACATCAGTCTTAGTACCGCTCACTGCGCACCCAGCGCGGGTGCGCCTATATAAGTGTGTCGTTCGATGATAGCGTCGCAGCCGCTGCCCCTTGATAACGGTGCTTAGGGTGCCCCTTCAGGGGCACCCGATGCGCCATTATCGTCACACCAGGTGCGACATTTAAGGGGCACCGGTTGCGATGTTATCGTTGCACCGCGCACTAATATAGGTGCACCCGTGAGCTGGGCTGCGTGCAAAGTAGCTTTGCGCACACTAGGAGCAAAAAATGGCTTTTCACACTGGCGCTAACACTTTGCACTGGTTAGTGAATCAAGCCCCATGTGTCCTTAAACTAAACATGCCACTTAATTCACCAAAGCAAAAGTCTGTGCTACCCAGTGTATACTTGATATGTATATACTGTATTTATTTTATTTTCATGCATAATTGGCTTTGAGATTAGGGTCTGAGGCTACAAATTTATTTTCACATGTACACAATGTAAACTCATAGAAGCATAAACATTATGTAGGCACCCTGGCTTCTAGTGAATAAAATACATCAAACTGTAGTAAAAACAGATTTTTTTAAAACTACAGTATCATATTCTACACAAATGGAACAACATGGATCTCATTTTCTATATGTTATATTATTAGTCAAAACCAAGAAAATGCATTTTGGCAATTTATGGCAATTCTGGCTATTTTTGTTTCTTTTTTTTTTTACTTACATTTTTATTGAGAAATCAAAGACAAGTAATATACATACAGTATACATAGCAAAAGCATATACTGAGAAAATAAGGTAAAATAGATATACAATAACCTTAATCCTGCTACAGTAAGCCAGGCCGAGATCCCAAAATTTTCAAAATTTTTTGGCAAAGCCAATATACCTAACGCTTTTTTCCCTGTGCCACACTCTTAACCTCCCTGGCAATATGATTATTTCTAGATTTAGGATCTAAGAGGCATGCAATTTTTTCACAAGCTTTTAGACCCTAAAAACAATAAAAAGAAAAAAAAAACATACCACAGAGAGATCTGCAGCAGCTCATACAGGAGCTGCTGCAGATCTCTCTGTGGTATGTTTTTTATTAGTAGCTTATTAGATATACAGTGGAGGAAATAATTATTTGACCCCTCACTGATTTTGTAAGTTTGTTCAATGACAAAGAAATGAAAAGTCTCAGAACAGTATCATTTCAATGGTATATTTATTTTAAAGGGGTTCTTTCGCGAAAAAAGTAGGCAGTTAAAAAATGTGACAGATGACAGGTTTTGGGCCAGTCCATCTTTTTAAGGGGGATTCTCGGGGCTTTCTTTGTTTTCAACAGTATTTTCTGAACAGCAGTTTAACTGCCAAAATAGCAAGATACCAGCCGGCCTCTCTAATCACTTGCACACTATTATGTCAGTTAAATTTTGCAACTGTTGTTCAGGAAATGCTGTTGAAAACAAACAAAGCTCTGAGAATCCCCCCCTTAAAAAGATGGGCTGGCCCAAAACCTGTCATCTGTCACATTTTTTAACTGCCTACTTTTTTCGCGAAAGAACCCCTTTAACAGTGGCAGATAGCACATCAAAAGGAAAATCGAAAAAATAACCTTAAATAAAAGATAGCAACTGATTTGCATTTCATCGAGTGAAATGAGTTTTTGAACCCCTACCAACCATTAAGAGTTCTGGCTCCCACAGAGTGGTTAGACACTTCTACTCAATTAGTCACCCTCATTGAGGACACCTGTCTTAACTAGTCACCTGTACAAAAGACACCTGTCCACAGAATCAATCAATCAAGCAGACTCCAAACTCTCCAACATGGGAAAGACTAAAGAGCTGTCCAAGGATGTCAGAGACAAAATTGTAGACATGCACAAGGCTGGAATGGGCTACAAAACCATTAGCAAGAAGCTGGGAGAGAAGGTGACAACTGTTGGTGCGATTGTTCGAAAATGGAAGGAGCACAAAATGACCATCAATCGACCTCGCTCTGGGGCTCCACGCAAGATCTCACCTCGTGGGGTATCAATGGTTCTGAGAAAGGTGAAAAGCATCCTAGAACTACACGGGAGGAGTTAGTGAATGACCTCAAATTAGCAGGGACCACAGTCACCAAGAAAACCATTGGAATCACATTACACCGCAATGGATTAAAATCCTGCAGGGCTCGCAAGGTCCCCTTGCTCAAGAAGGCACATGTGCAGGCCCATCTGAAGTTTGCCAATGAACACCTGAATGATTCTGTGAGTGACTGGGAGAAGGTGCTGTGGTCTGTTGAGACCAAAATAGAGCTCTGGGGCATTAACTCAACTCGCTGTGTTTGGAGGAAGAAAAATGCTGCCTATGACCCCCAAAACACCATCCCCACCGTCAAGCATGGGGGTGGAAACATTTTGCTTTGAGGGTGTTTTTCTGCTAAGGGCACAGGACAACTTAATCGCATTAACGGGAAAATGGACGGAGCCATGTATCGTGAAATCCTGAACGACAACCTCCTTCCCTCTGTCAGGAAACTGAAAATGGGTCGTGGATGGGTGTTCCAGCATGACAATGACTCAAAACATACAGCAAAGGCAACAAAGGAGTGGCTCAAGAAGAAGCACATTAAGGTCATGGAGTGGCCTAGTCAGTCTCCGGACCTTAATCCAATAGAAAACCTATGGAGGGAGCTCAAGCTCAGAGTTGCACAGAGACAGCCTCGAAACCTTAGGGATTTAGAGATGATCTGCAAAGAGGAGTGGACCAACATTCCTCCTAAAATGTGTGCAAACTTGGTCATCAATTACAAGAAATATTTGACCTCTGTGCTTGCAAACAAGGGTTTTTCCACTAAGTATTAAGTCTTTTATTGTTAGAGGGTTCAAAAACTTATTTCACTCAATGAAATGCAAATCAGTTGCTATCTTTTATTTAAGGTTATTTTTTCGATTTTCCTTTTGAATGTGCTATCTGCCACTGTTAAAATAAACCTACCATTGAAATGATACTGTTCTGAGACTTTTCATTTCTTTGTCATTGGACAAACTTACAAAATCAGTGAGGGGTCAAATAATTATTTCCTCCACTGTAACTCACTCAGGCACGGAATTACCTCTCTGAGCTCCGGATTTCTGACCCGCGCCTGACTCGGGATTACCGCTAAGAAATAACATCATATTCTAATAAATGTATGTATGCAAAAACATTTGTCTAATCAGCACTAACATGCATTTCAACAAGAAATAAAACCTGATAATACCAGGTTGTGAAGAATTCAGCTTTCAATTAACAAAAAACAAATATATAAAAGAAAAAAAAAGAAAAAAAATTGCCTTTAGCTCATAAAGCTATCCTACAAGACTCAGCACATTTGTATCTGGTAAAAGTTTATAATTGACAATCGATCCGGCATTCATTGTAGCCTTCATTCAGGCAATTCTACGAAGGATCAGTGGTCAAGGGGTCTATAGTTGCACCATAAAGCCTTTTCTCATTTCAAGTTAAGTCTAACTAAACTTAATACCTGAGCAAAAGATGGAACGTCTCCACTTTTTCCAAGCAGAGCATATAAGGTGCCTTATAGTGCCTAACACATGGAAAATAATAAGTCTATAGTTTAAAGTAATTTCGTCCAGTCCTATATTTAGCAGGGCTAAAAAGGGAGATAAATGAAAAGGCACTTTGAGTACATTTGCTATAAAAGGCTATTTTTGTACCTATTTCAGAAAAAAATAGGTATATCAGTTATTATGTAGTGACAGAAAAAAAACCACTATCTGTATAAAGGTTGGCTAGGTTGACTACAAGACCAATGTGCCATAATCCACTAATACAGAACAGCTCAAAAACCTAAAAAAGATGGCCCAGGAACACAGAAATGTAGAAGTTTTAGGTCGCATTTACAGTGGGACGTTATGGTTGCACGTTATAAAGTCTTATAACACAGCTTACCGCACTGCAATGCTAATCCTATGGGCCGTTCACAGTATGACGTTAAAGTTGCGTTAAAAATGTTGCACTGCGGTAACTCACTGCTTGCAGTGTGTTACCTCTTAACGCAGACATGTTGCGACTTTAATGTTGCATTCAAAAGCAACGTCCCACTGTGACTACAGCCTTAAAGGTATGAGGTCTGGTATGAGTCTGAAGTCGTTTGTTCCAGTGTTCATATTTAAAAGATATTTTACAATGCAGGTTTTCTGTCTTTGTGACTAATCCCACCTTGAGGGACTAGGAACTTTGATTTTAGCTTGGTAGAGAGTTGCCTTCACTTTGGGTGATAATTGCTCTCTACCTTGTCACTGTAATTCTTCTCAGTCAGCCATTGTATGCTGCCATTGATTAACCTCCCTAGCGTTCTGGACGAGCTGAGCTCGTCCAGAGACGCCGGAGGTCACCGCTCAGGCCCTGCTGGGCTGATTTGAATATTTTTTTTTTCAAACACGCAGCTAGCACTTTGCTAGCTGCATGTTTGCTGCGATCGCCGCCGCTCGCCGCTGATCCGCTGCTACCCAACGCGAAAGAGGGCCCCCCCGCAGACCCTGTGCGCAGCCTGCCCAATCAGTGCCAGGCAGCGCTGAGGGGTGGATTGGGACTCCCTATGACGTCACGACATCGCCATGGCGACGGAGAAAGCCCTGAAGGAAATCCCGCTCATAACGGGATTTCCTGACGGGCAAAGGCGCCAGCGGCGATCGGAAGGGTGGGTGGAAATCGGAAGGGAGGGGGTATCATGTAACTAGCGCTAGGCTAGCTACATGATTAAAAAAATTACGTTTAAAAAAACATGCGCAGCCGTGCAGCTGCGCATAATCAGAATGCCAGAGATTTTAACCAGTGGCTTTTCTGCCATTGCACTTTATAAAGAGCCTGGTGCCAATGTGCAACAGCCTGTCATGGCAGAACCTAGATTACTCCAGGATCCTGCTTTTTCTTCTGCTTGCTGATCCCTGCTTCTGAAGGGATTGTGTACCTCGACCTGGGAATGGGATGCTCAGTGTAAAAGGGTCATTCTTGCCTAATGAGTGACATTACTACATACCAACACAGAAAGATGAGATTAGAGTTATTAGGCTAAGCGACTTGTCTAGTCAGAAGTTATACCTCACTCTCTCTTAAGCTAGGTACACACTATTAATAATGGTTGCCCAAAACATTATTATTTAATATTTTCAACCAACTTCCTCTTTTGCTCTATGAAAAAGGGAGGACGTGCAGGGCCAAGCTGACGGCAACTTCGGCGGGGATAAAAGAAAGTAGTCATGAATAGATTTCTGACTTCCTTGATCACTAACAATGTGTCTACAGACATCAAAGTCTGTACTGAAATAATCATGACTCATTCGGCAAAGGAAAATTTAAAGTGAACATATAGCTTTAAAGAACCCACAACACCCATGCTAACCTAGAAATAAAAAACACATATATAAGTAGATAAATACTACTTCTCCTTACATAACAGATGTATTGTGCTATCCACATAATGATTCCTGTGAATTTTATAAAGGAAAAGCAGAAAATCCTATTCTGGGCAGTGGCCATTTTGCCGAGCTAATGCTGACATCATTTCCTCCCTGACTCTTGTTTCCCCCCTCCCTTCTCTTGCTCATTGTGTATTCATTAGCTGCCCTTTTCCAAGAGTCTTCAGACACTCCCACTGAGGTGTATACTAGGAACTGCACTGTCTTTTTTTATTTACTCCTCCAATCGCTGAGTCACCTCAGCCTTGCTTGTAAACACAATTGATCAGAGGGTGTTTCTGATAAGCAGCTAGGCAGGGAAATAAATGGAAGAGGAGGAATATATTATAGATAAAAAGAACTCCCAGCATTCAACTGTTTGGCACTGACTACTAAAGGGCCAGTGCTCCTCAATGTGATAACTCCAAACTATAACAGAAGAAAAAGTTTCGCAAGCTTTGAAAGCAGGATTAGCATCTTTATCACTTAATACACTCAGACCAGTTGCTGTTAAAATTTTAATTTTATGGTGACGATACCGCTTTAAGAGCAAAATCTCTAAATATGGTGAATGACAAGGACTATTTGTACTTCTTGGAGCTATTTACTGTAACTATTTCTCATGCCTACACATTAAAACAGTTAAACCAGCAAATGGCACTCTAATTGAATATCCCTTTTTCATTTGTGGTATTTAATATTATCTTGATTAAAATAATAAATGTTTTTACACAGATAGTATATACAGTATATTTTTTATACTATGCAAAATTAAAAATTTCCTTTACCAATTATGACTAGTAGAAAGTCATTTTTTCCTGGGAATACTTTCATTTCTGAAACATGTCAGCATGAGAAGCCCAGTAATCTTTTATTTCCCATAATTCTTTTTGCAGATGAGTGATTCCTCAAACAGGATTTGCCAAACAGTCTGGGTAATATTTCCCTATGTAAACATTTATGCTAGCTTTGATTCTGAACTGATGTGTTTAGATGTGTTTTTCTCTGCTACTTTGTGAAAGCTCATGTTATGAAATGTTATAAGATGCTGTAATAGGATAAGGTAATAATGTACGGCGCTTGTAATAGATATGGGAAATTCTGTTGGTCAGCGTAGTGTCAGCTTGTTACGCTGAACCTCAAGTTTCATTATGGAGCCTGTGATGTAACACAGAACTGGAATATAGACTGTGTACAATGTTATCTTGGTGAGTGTGTACTTAATGGTGAAGGGATTTAGCAATAGCAATTACCTAATGTCTGCTCATACCATGAAGCTAAAAAAGTAACAGAAAATGCCACATTTAATATATAACTATGATATACAGTATATACATATATCTTAGCAATAGTAAAAGGCTAGCTCTGTGAGAAAAGTATTTTAGTTCTAGAAAGCCTGAAAAGGGGTTATAACTCTTGTTTGAGATGGTAATGTTGTGTATGCCCCGACTGGATAGATGTTCCCTCACGTCCTGACTGTCCGTTGGAGCCACACAGACCTCTATGGTTTGTTGAGTGCCTGTTTCTCATCTTAGAGGAATGAGGCAGATGTTGGGTCCATATTTCCTTTTACAGAAAGTCAGTTGCCTACAAACAGTGCTGATCTTTTGGCTTCCGAAAGGTTGAAAACACACCTTAAATAATGCGTGCACTGAACAGAGTCAGATCACCCTATGGGGATCCAGGTTCTGAGTTAGTAATGTAGTATAAAGGACAATGGAATCAGCACAACAGCCAAGCAAATAGTAATTTCAAAATGAAGCCAGCAATGGTATCAGCCATACAGGGGCGTATCTAGAAACCACTGGGCCCCCCTGCATCCATATCCCTTTGTCAGGTTTTCTTTAAAGCAAGCATGTCTCTGATGGTGCCCATACACAGTACAATAAAAACATTTGATTTTCCCGTTTATTGGACCAAAACGATCAAATCGAAAATATATATTTGTTTTATCAAGAAAAATGAACGATTATCATGTTTTTTCAATAAAAATCCGATTGGAAATGTTGGAAAAATCTTTGTTTGATCTATCGGAATAATCAAGTGAAACTAATCGAAAAACAAAATGAAACAATTGTACCATGTATGAGCACCATAATATGTTTTTAATCTGCATACAAGTAAGGATATAATAGCTGATGAGTATTTGTCAGCTATTTGTTATTTATTTGTGCATTCTCATTCTACTTTGTAGTTTGTAGATTTTCTACTAAATGTTTCTGTTCTGTGAAGTGGAAACACAGGCAATGGACGTCTGTGCCCTGCATCCTTCTTCAGTGTATGTAGGCATGCCTGTTGATCCCACATCAGACAGGGAGCACACTTGTTAGATTTGCGCAGATTTGGCCACATGCAGCAAAACACGCACCAATGCACTCACCATTGGCCTGCTTGGGAATAGGAAATTTATTGCATTTATTTCCATACTGCGCTTATGTATTTTTTCACAGTTTAACCTCTGACAGCTTTCTGCTTTTTTTCTGTAGGATGCGTGCATTCCCTCTTACAATATATTTTCCTGCAATATGGAAAATTGCAAACAAATGCAGAAGATTGTGTAGGGAAAAATGGGATTGCAAAATGCTAGGATAAGTGTGTTCCCTGCTTCAACATTATTCCTGCTTTCCCCTGTCATTGCTACAGAGCTGATCTGCAAATGAAATAAGAAACATGCCTGATTGTTATTGGCAACAAGCACAGAAGCTTCCTGATCAGTTCAGGGCCGAGTTCTGTATTTAGTGCTTCAATGCTTGGCTGAATACTATACCTGGCACTGAAACTTGGCCAGATGAAGTGAGACGTAGGAACGCACAAAACACACAGCCTAGTGCAAATATATTTGTCCCCTGTATCTAATCTTGTAGTTGTATTTCATTGAGGCAAGCCACCTCTATTATTATTGATTTTAGATTTTAAAGTATATTATAGAATCTGGGTGCCTCTTATACCCTGTTGTGTGTATACCTCTCCTTCTGGATGACAACTTGCCATCAGGACCCACAGCTAATGGTCCCCTGTTTTGTCTCCAAAAGAGCAACCAACATACAGGGGAGATCCTGTACCTGTGTGGAGACGGCTATTCTCCAAGCACTTCATTGGTTTGTTGCCCTTTTCTGCAACCCAATTTTGTGAGTACAACAGCCTCTGATTGATACTCTGTCTCCTATTCCTGTTTGTATTACACCATCCGGGTTCCTGGTGTCTGAATTTATTTTTAAGGGGAATCCCTTACATCTATCAAAGTCTGATTAAACTCTAAGATGTGACCAACAATGCTCCACTGTCCCGGCAAAAGGGATTTGCAGTTCGCAAGTTTTTTTTGTTTTTTATTTGCTCATCCACTACAAAAGAGATTACGTCATCTACATTGGCATTATCATCCTTTAATTTCAGTTGTATTTGTTCCATTATTGGAGAATGGGAAAATGAAAGGGTCCCATGTGCCAATGACTCTACTTCACTAATAGTACTGTGGACGAGAACTTTCTCAGTCACTACATTCTTGGCAATTATGAGTGTTGAATAGATACCCCAAGAATGTCAGTGATCTGTATGCTGTTAATAGGCTCTTCCACCAATTTATTAGCCAGCTGCAATCCAGAAATGTACTTAAAGAGACTCTGTAACAACATTTTCAGCCTTATTTCTTCTATCCTATAAGTTCCTATGCCTGTTCTAATGTGCTCTGGCTTACTGCAGCCTTTCCTAGTTGCACAGTGACTGTGTTATCTCTGTTATATATTTTAATCTTCTTTCCTCTGTCGGGCTCAGGCACTCAGGCTGGAATGTGCTGGTCTGCTTGTGATAGGATAGAAGCTATACACACCCTCTCCAGGCCCCCTCCAAGCTCTGTATGACTCACACACGGAGCTACTCTCAGCCTATCACATGCTGTTAGCAGCCATGTCTTTTGTTTGTATACACTGTCTAAAACTGGCAATTACAAGCCAGGATTGCAGCAGGGAGTGGCAGAAACAGCACAGAGGGGCCCAGGAGAACATAATGAATAGAATGGTATACTTTTTATTGTAAGAATTTTAGAGTACAGATTCTCTTTAACACAAAGGTCAATCACAAAAAAATACTTATTGTATTCTTGTTCCAGCTTAAATAATAATTTTGGATTTCTTACAGAGATCTGCATTGAAGGGCAATGAATGAAGTTGTCTGTGTTTGCTGCAAACATCTAGTTAGATATGGAATAGGTTTCCAATTTTAAAGTCTGAACAATAAATTATGTTTATAGGACTTTGATTCTGTGCATATTTCACATGTAAATGTTTGCTGCTTTCATACTGTAACAAACTTTACTTTTAAAAACAGAGTTGCACAGATGTGAAAATAGAGGCACACTACTTTGCAAATGGCTTTCTTCAATACAGGAACGCATGAAATAAATAAAAAAACACACCTAAATCCAAATATAAACACTACTTTTATGCCACCCTCTTGTGCGCTTATCTTGCTCAGGCAGGTTCGGTCTACTAAAAGTCAACAGACTCTTTTTTTTTGTACTGCTTTCAGTTTATAATTATGTTATGCACTTGTGCTGCTGTTGTCTCTCCTGAGCTTTCTTGTGTAGCGTTCTGTTTGTATTGACACACTGAAGAAGCTGAAGATTGGATGCAATGTTATTTATTTATGGTACATTTTTTTTTAACTCAAGTTTCACTGCACGTGAGTTGCTTAACTCCTGGGCTTCTGACTACGCTGGAAAGTGACCCATGGGAAACCCTGTAGCTTGATTTAACCACAATGTTGATTTATCAAAGTATGTGCAAAGAAAGTTGGACTAGAAGAAGAGAAGCTGCCCAGAACAATGAAAACCAATTTGTTGGTTTTGGCAACTGCTCCAGCTCTATCCAGTTTTCTTTGCATACGACTTGATGGGTTAGTCTCAATATGCACTTGATCTCATCTCTGCAATGTTCTGCATGCCTAAATAATATTGTTTTAGTAGTAACTTGGATAAGGAAAACAGAGGTACTAAGGATAGTTAAATAAAAAATTAATTTCTAATTTATTTTATTCACATAAATTGTGGATACTGAAAAAGTTTTGCTACGTGTTTCTCAGGCTAACTGCCCCTTCATAAGGTACATAAAAAGTATCTAAGAGGTAGAAAATATAAACACAATTTCTAAGTTTTAAAACCCCTCATAGAAGCATAATGTATCCACATATAAATATAAAAGCACACATATACAACTAAAAGGTACATAGTAATTAAAAATGCATTAATAAGAGGTAGAAAACCGCATGATTGTCCAAGCTCTAGAGGCAGTAATGTGATTAGCATTTAGGAAGAGTAAAATACAAGGCCATATACATAAGTTTGCAAGCCAATGGATAAGCAGCAAAAGAATATTCCTATGAAATAGATAGAGCTCCTACTAAGCTTACTATTAACCATGTTCCCATGCTGTGCCAAAAGGATATTAATATACAGTGCTGTCCATAATTATTCATACCCCTGGCAAATTTTGACATTTTTTGATGGGAAATGACATAGGTGTCTCCCAAAAGATAATAAGACAATGTACAAAAGGCATTATTGTGAGGAAAAAAATTTTTTTATTTACATTTGAGCAAAAAGTGTCCAGTCCAAAATTATTCATACCCTTCTCAATAATCAATAGAAAAGCCTTTATTGGCTAATACAGCAATCAAACGCTTCCTATAATTTCAGACCAGCTTTTTGCATGTCTCCACAGGTATTTTTGCACATTCATCTTTAGCAATGAGCTCCAAATCTTTTAGGTTGGAGGATCTTCTTGCCTTCACCCTGAACTTTAGCTCCCTCAACAGATTCTCCATTGGATTCAAGTCAGGACTGGCCACTCCAAAGCGTTGATGTTGTTGCTGGCTAACCATTTTTTCACCACTTTTTGTCATGCTGAAATGTCCACTGGTGCCCTCTACAGACTGCCTGATGTTGTTGTTGAGAATCCTCAAGTGTTGCTCTTTTTTATTGTGCCATTTACTGTGATTAGGTTCGCTGGTCAATTGGCTGAAAAAACACCCCCAAAGCATTAGGATCCCACCACCATGTTTGACCGTGGGGATGGTTTTCTTTGGGTTGAAGGCTTCTCCTTTTTATGCCAAATGAAGGAAACATCATTGTAACCAAACAATTCCATTTTTGTTTTATCTGACCATAACACAGAAGACCAGAAGTCTTCTTCTTTGTCCAGATGAGCATTTTCAAAGGCCCAGCAAGCTTTTGTGTGCCTTATCTGGAGAAGCAGCATTTTCCTTGGTCTGCATCCGTGGAACCAAACAGTGTGAAGTGTCCATTGGATTGTCTGCCTTGAGACATTGCCACCAGCAGAGCCCAGATTCATCAGGATGGCCTTGGTGGTGATCCTTAGATTCTTTCTCACCTTTCTCACTATCCTCCTGGCCAGCAGAGGTGTCACTTTTGGCTTCCGATAACATCCTCTGAGATTTTCCACAGTGCGGAACATCTTGTATTTTTTAATAATACTTTGCACTGTAGCCACTGGAACTTGAAAACTTTAAGTCAAAATTTGCCAGGAGTATGAATAATTATGGGAAGCACTGTACCTATTTAAGTACAAAGGGCAAAAATTAGCCATAGTGAGTAAGCACTCGTAGTCTCCTTGCTAAAGCTACGTCCTTTTTTTCTATTAAATTTAAAAAAAAAATGTTTTGTATTATCACTGGCACCTCTGCTTTCCCTCATCCAAGTTACTATTGCCCAACCCTGGTGGGGGGCTGGACCCCCAGCCCAATCTACAGAGAGGGACTTTTAAGCAGAGTGTGGTCAACTTTATTCTTCCCTCCGGCACTACGTGTGGTTACCCGTTAGTGACCCCTCTTTGTGAGTATAGATTCTGCTTCTACTTCCCATACAAGGAATGGGTCATGACTCTTGGTGGTTACTAGAGATGGCCCTATCGGTTCGCCGGCAAATGGTTCCTGGCGAACTTCTGGGGTTCGCAATCGCGTAGAACCGCAAACTTTTCCGGAAGTTCGGTTCGCCCTCCTAGTACATCATGATGGTCAACTTTGACCCTCTACATCACAGTCAGCAGGCACATTGTAGCCAATCAGGCTACACTCCCTCAAGGAGCCACTCCCCCCTTATAAAAGGCAAGCAGCGCCAGGCTTTGGACTCGCTCGTGTGCCTGCATTAATTAGAGAAGGGAAAGCTGCTGCAGACTCTCATAGAAAAAGCTTAGTTAGGCTCTTGTAGGCTTCTTAGCTTGCTCCCTGCTGATTCTTATTGCTAAAAAAAGCACCCCTCAACAGCTCTTTTGAGAGCTAATTTTGTTCTTCTGATCTATTTTTTTTTGTGTGGCCCACTGACACATACCCATCACTGCATATACCTACCTGTTGTTCACTGTGCACCCACCTACCTACGTGACCGCACGCAGTGTTACTGTGCCTGTCCGTTACCTATCTGTGTGTGACAGGTGCACATTGTGATACCCATCACTGCATATACCTACTACCTGTTGTTCACTTCAGTGCACCCACCTACCTACGTGAGCGCACACAGTGTCACTGTGCCTGTCCGGTACCTGTCTGTGTGTGACAGGTGCACATTATCATACCCATCACTGCATATACCTACTACCTGTTGTTCACTTCATTACACCCACCTACCTACGTGAGCGCACACAGTGTCACTGTACCTACTCGGTACCTGTGTGTGTGTGACAGGTGCATATTGTAATATCCATCACTGCATATTCCTACCTGTTGTTCACTTCAGTGAACCCACATACCTACGTGAGTGCACGTGATATACCACTCCGTGCATACCTGTTAACTGCACCTGTGTGACTGCACATTGCATTAGTCAAGTCAGTGCATACCTTTCACTTCATTCCACGTGATATGGACAAAACAGACAAAACAGGTAGAGGCAGAGGTAGAGGCAGATTCAGAGTAAGGCCATCCGGCAGGTCTGTGGGAGGTCGTGTTGATGTGATTTCGTGCAGCCCTGGATTAAAGTACAGTGCTCAGAAGAAGGAACATCCCATCAACTGACAAGATTGTCAGGACGTGGTTGACTTTTTTAACACAGAACACCTCATCTTCCGCAGCCACCAGCGCTACTACAAGCACCACATCCACTTCATTTGACAGCTCGCATGAATTATTTGGTGGGGAAATCACTGATGCACAGCCATCATTGTTACAACCAGATGAAAGCGCTAAGCAAGTTACACCCCCTCATATGTCTGAGTTAGGCGACACTATGGACGTAACGTGTGAGGAGGAGGATGATGAAGTACCTGCTGTTGGTGCAATTTTGTAGGTGTCTGAAACAAGGGAAGCTGGGCAGAATGATTATGATTTCACTTCACATAGAAAGAATTAGCCAGCACATCAGCGTTAGGAAGAACCAGGGTTAGTTTGCATTAAATGGTCTCAAACATCGTGCCACCGCCCAAGTATAGTGTCCAGATTTCTTTAAAGAAGATAAGGGGCGGGCACCAATGTGTATGTACCATGAAACCCAGAGGAGGCCCCCGATGGGAAACGCTCCCCCCTACCTAATCGGGGGCCTCCTCTGGCTTATCCATCTGCCTGAAATAAATTGTTTTATGGTACATACACATTGGTGCCCGCCTCTTCTCTTCTTGCAAGGATGATTATGATGATGACAATGATATGGATCCCACATATGTTCCCAATAGAGGAGTTGAACAGGGGGACAGTTCAGAGGGGGAGTCAGAGAGGAGTAGGAGAAGACGAGTTCCAGAAAGAAGCAGGGGGAGCTCATCATCAGAAACAGCTGGTGGCAGTGTCCGGTGCCATGTATCGCCACCTATGTACAGCCAGCCAACATGCCCTTCAACGTCAGCTGCTGATGCCACCATAGTGCCATCACCCCAGGGGGGCTCAGCGGTTTGGACATTTTTTAATGTGTCTGCCTCAGATTGGAGCAATGCCATCTGTTCTCTCTGCCACCAAAAATGTAGCCGTGGAAAGGCCAACACTCACGTAGGGACAAGTGCCTTATGAAGGCACATGAAGAAAAGGCACAAACTGCAACGGAAAGAGCACCTGAGCAAAAGCAGCACACAAAAAAAAAGCCACCCTCCTTCTACTCTTCCTCCTTCAGGTGCATAATCTTCAGCCGCTTTCTTCCTTGCACCTTCACAGCCACCCTCCTCCACTCCGCCTCTGACCTTGAGCGGTTCCTGCTCCTCTGCCCACAACAGCCAGGTGTCTGTGAAGGAAATCTTTGAGCGGAAGAAGCCAATTGCTGCCAGTCACCCCCTTGCCCGGTGTCTGACAGCTGGCTTGGTGGAACTGTTAGCTCGACAGCTGTCACCATACCAGCTGGTGGCCTCTGAGGCTTTCTGTAAATTTGTGGCCATTGGGACACTGCAGTGGACGATGCCAGGCCGCAATTATTTCTATAAAAAAGCGATACCCAAACTGTACCGAGAAGTTGAGAGGCAAGTGGTGTCATCTCTGGCACACAGCATTGGGTCAAGGGTCCACCCGACCATGGATGCCTGGTCTGCCAAGTCAGGGCAGGTACATTACGTACACAGTACATTACTTACACCGTGTGTCCTGCGGACCACGTGGCGATGATTGACAGCGGCGGCTCGCGCAGGCGCAGTAAGGCCGACTCCACGGTCGGCCTCTGCACCGTGCAGCGAGACCGGGACAGCGGAGGGGTGCAGAGCGGTCGGCGTGGGACAGTCTGCTGCAAGGGGCTGGAGAAAGCCCCAGGTGAGTAAACCTCATTTTACTAATTTTGCCTGATAACTCCTTTAAGGACCATAATGATTGAAATCTATGCCCTGTTTTGGTGGGCTCCTGGCTGGCAGGGCTTAGATTTCAATCACCGCCCGCAGCGCGCATCCCCGCCGATCGCGCCGCTCAAACCCGACGTCTCTCTCACCACAGCTCACTGGCTCTGCCTGTCTTTGTGATGGCAGAGCCATGTGAGTCGGTCAGGAGCCGATTTCATTGTCTATCAATGTAAGCCGCTCCCATTGGTTTACATTGATAAACATGGTCAGGAGCCAATGAAAGCGGCTCCTGACCGGCTCACATGACTCTGCCGTCATAGAGACGGCAGAGTGGATGTTAGAAGGATCCCGGCGTGCGGCGGTGACGGCGATTGTGGCGGGTTTGCGCAGCGATTCGTCGGGATTTCGGCGTTATTATACCAGCAGTCTCTGGTCCTTAAGGGGGCAGAGACCGCTGGTACTTAAGTGGTTAATCTGGGAATACACCCTGAGATTTTTTGGCAGATAGATGGCTCGAAAGATAATTTCCAACAGGTCTGATTTTCGATCGTTTTTCTGATCGATTTCTCATAGAAGTAAGTGAAAACCAATCAGAAAATCGATCGGACAAAAAATCTGCTGAAAAATCTCATCGTGTATTCCCACCATTAGGTGTACTGTGTGAGCATGTAAAGTTTAATGTTACTTTGTGCATACATCCCACTCTGCATAATGCTGTTGTATAGGTGATAGCACTGCCTTACTATCTTGCTTGGGGGGAAAAAACACTGCCTAATTATATTGTTGGGGGAAACAATTTGTCTTATTATGCTATTTATAGCTATGTTATTTGGGGGTAAATACTGCATCAACAGAGCAGTAATCAGTCCCCTGCATGAACTGGCTCTTAAAGTGGACCTGGACTCTTGCACAGGGCTGGAGTAATATATAGAGAAATGTACCCTGTATGTAGAGTTTAGCCTGTTTAATTCCCTCTCATTTGTGTCTAATCACAAGTTGTAATCTGATCTCTCCCCTGTGTCTCTGCCTATGGCAGAGATGGCAGATAAGGCCATTTTAAAGCACAGGAGGTTAACAATATGTCTGCTTCCATGAATCAGGAAGTAGAAACAGTGCAGATTTATTTAAGGATTTGTATTAGCTGTAACAAAGAAATGTTTTTTGTTCAAAGGTTATTATGTTGTTGTGAATCTTTTAGAGCAGAGAGGACGTTCTGCGTTCAGGTCTGTTTTAAATAGGTAAGTGACTTTCACAGCCATATTGAGGTCAGTCATGACTACTTTGCCTTTTATTTAGTTCAGGTCCAGTTTAATGTTTGTGTATATGGTATAGAGCTTCTTGGCTCTCTGCCTTTTCTATGATGGTCAGAAATGACAGGGTCTTATCAAATGTATCTAGCATTGTAATAACTGTATAATATAATTCTCCATTGGTCAATGACATCACATATAATGTTGTTTATCTAGATTACAATGTAATTTACTGTTTATCTATAGTAAATAATTTGATTTGATGTTATTGATCAAACTCTATTGCTCCCAGGCAGTAACTGCCTTGGGAGCCAATCAATCTATGTCCTGCTGCTTCTGCACTCCGCATGCTGAGTCAGCACTAGGATTGACTGAGCCAAATTACTTCTACAAACACCTGGAAGCAAAATACAGCAACGTAAGGAGTCAAATCTTTCCCCTTACAAGTATAAAACTGGGTTTTAATGGC
Organism: Hyperolius riggenbachi; assembly: GCF_040937935.1. Taxonomy (NCBI): domain Eukaryota; kingdom Metazoa; phylum Chordata; class Amphibia; order Anura; family Hyperoliidae; genus Hyperolius; species Hyperolius riggenbachi. Next base: position 319,657,668 of record NC_090648.1, read on the forward strand.
CCTGTTTCAGGGCTGATGTACAGATCGGTGTAAATATATGTATTTTTCTACTGACAAATGTTTTTAACCACTTCCTGCTCATTTTTTTTCAATTCACAACTATTCACGGTAACAGTAAATTCGGGCGCCTGAGGCTAGTGGACAAATCGGGCGCCGCCATTCACTCCTATAATAAATATCGTTTAATGGGCGCCCGATAGGAAAAAAGGGCGCCGGAGAAAAATAACGTTTTAAAAGCGGCGCCCGGAGACTTAATGTTTTATTACTGTTTCTCATGATTACACATTATTTAATGATTTATACATTTTTAAATTTTATTTTTAAACGAAAAACAGTACAATATTTTTTTCAAACATTATTTTTAAACGAAAAACAGTACATGTTTTTTTTTAACATTATTTTTAAACGAAAAAACCAACAGGGGGGTCTTAGGTTTAGGCACCAACAGGGGGGTCTTAGGTTTAGGCACCAACAGGGGGTCTTAGGTTTACGCACCAAAAGGGGGGTCTTAGGTTTAGGCACCAACAGGGGGGTCTTAGGTTTAGGCACCAACAGGGGGGTCTTAGGTTTAGGCACTAACAGGGGGGTCTAGGGGTTAGGGGTAGGTACAGGGAGGGTTACTTAGGCACCAACAGGGGGGGTCTTAGGTTTAGGCATCAACAGGGGGGTCTAGGGGTTAGGGGTAGGTACAGGGAGGGTTACTTAGTAATTTTTTTTTTTAAACGTTATTATACGTTTCACTATTTAAACGAAAGATTAACGTTTTTACAATTGCCGATTTAATGCACATTATTTAATGATTTATAACTTTATAAAACATTAATTTTAAACGAAAAACAGTACAATATTTTTTAAAACGTTATCCATGCTTATCGTTAAAAACCAGGCGCCCTTTTTTCCCAGCGCCCCTTTTTAACGTACGCACTATTCACTTTTGGTGAGCCTATGCCTACTACATTCTCAGCTTTCTGTTCCTAGCTGATAGGAGTGGACCGACGTGGTTGTGGTTCAGTGTGATTGTGAAGTCTGAGCGCACCACAGCTGTAAAAAGAAGATGTCTGAGCTACCTTAGACCTCTTGTCAATGTGAATTAGTGTGGCCAATCTCTTCTGTCATCATCAAGGTGTATACTTGTGTATGTTAAAAAATAAACTAAAAGTAATAATGATGATGCATGCCCAGCGTTGTAAAGTAAGCATATTATTTACAGCACTTTATTTACACAAAGCACACCCAAATAAATGTATTTATAGACACAGATGTACACAAAGGAATAAACCCATGTTATGCTGTATGTTTAGTATTCCAAAAGTAAGGAGAAATAGGACAGTATATTTAGAGTTGTACTTAGGGACACTGGTAACAAAATATTATTGTAGGATATGAAGTAAATTGCAATTTTAGCTCAATTTTTAATAATGAAATAAAAAACAAGAGTTGTTTTTTTTTGTACATTTGCAACTAAGTGACATCCCTCTCTGTTCCCTGAAACAGTGTGACATCTATGTTAAAGCGGAATATAACCCTGCATTTCAACTTTGCTCTAAAACATTATTTACAGTATATTATATGCAACCAGCATTTTTTTTTACTAGACCAGCATTGGAAGGGTTACACAGGGCTTTAAAGTTCCTGGAGATTTCTGCAGACGCATCCGAAGCTGAAATAGATACATTTTGTTTACATAAATGTATCTAAGTGTTGAATGTGACTCTCTGACTGAGAAGGAGTTGGAGGACAGCCCAAGAGTGTGTAACATTTCTCAATAGATACATTTAACTAAATAGAATGTAACAATCTGAACTTCTGCATATCTCTCCACGGAACTTTAAACCTCTGTGTTTAACCCTTCCAATGCTGGTCTAGTAAATAATATTTTAGAGCAAAGTTGAAATGCAGGGTTATATTCCGCTTTCATACACAAAACAATTACATAATAATTAACAATTGAATCTAAACACTGAAGATAATAATTGGATTGATGTGCAAACCAGCATCATGCTGGAATGCATGGTTATAAACACAGATCACCTTGCCAACCTTAATGGCTAATTACTGTCGCTTTAATGCAAGATGCATTACTTTCGTGTTGCGGTTGCACAGAAGAATATTGCTAAATAAACAGTGTGTGCATAAAAATAACATGAACAACCCATGCACTCACTGACCACTTTACATATTAGTTACTTTTTGCTAGGACCAATAGACCCCTTTTGGCTTCAGAACTGCCTTCATTTTTTGTGGAATAGATTCAAACAGTAATTTTGGTCCATATTTACATGATACCATAACATTGTTGCTGTAGATTTGTCAGCTTCACATCCATGATAAGAATCATTCAACCACATCCCAAAGGTGGCCTATTGGAATGAGATTGGGTAACCTTAGAGGCCACTGGAGTACAGTGAAGCACGGTGATGTAGTGAATAGCACTCTCGCCTTGCAGCGCTGGTTTCCCGATTCCTATCCAAGCCAGGGCACTATCTGCATGGAGTTTGTATGTTCTCCCCGTGTCTGTGCAGGTTTCCTCCGGGCACTCCGGTTTCCTCCCACATCCCCAAAACATACAGATAGGTTAATTGTCTTCCTCCTAAAATTGGCCCTAGACTTCGATACATACACTGCACAATGCATACATAGACAAATGACAATGATAGGGATTAGGGCTGGTTCACACTTGGTGCTTTTTCAGTGCTTTGCTGGGCACAGAGATGGGGAGGGGGATCAGCCCCCTCACCTGGGGCTCCCCGTCCGTGCTCCCCCTCCAGCTATTTGCACAATATGTAATTAGTCAGGCAGCGGGGGAAGAAATGTCTCACCTACTTCCTTGATCCAGCATTGCGTTCTATCACTTGTGTCACTTCCTGCAATGCCACCCACTATACTGAACAGTGGACGACAGTGGACGACATTGCAGGAAGTGACGCAAGCGGTAGAACGCAGTGCTAGATCAAGGAAGTAGGCGAGTCATTGCTTTGCCCGCTGCCTAATTAAATATTGTGCAAATAGCTGGAGGGGGAGCACGGATGGGGGAGCCAAAGGTGAGGTGGGGGGTCCGACTCCCCTCCCCACCACTGTGCCTGCTGCTCCCCCTTCCTGGCTGCTACTCCCTACAGGCTTCCTATACTGGGGGCAATTATACTACCTGGGAGGGGGGGGGGGGCGTAATCCTCATAAGTTTGCCTCAGGAGGCAAAAAGTCTAGAACCAGTCCTGTTAGCTATTATATAATTCTAACTTTCAATTTATATATAACCACTAATTATCCCATGCCCATATTACTGTACGATTTGTACAGCAGCCTCTGGCAGCACCAAAATTATCAGCCACTGTCCGCACCCCAATTAACCGATTCATTTTTCTGGGTGCCGCTGACGCCCTCTATTTGTAACCCCTTTTTTTAACGGTTCTTTGTAGCCGCTATTTTTAATAAAGTGTTTATCTGTTGCTGCTATTTCTATCTATTTGTAGCAGCTATTTTCTTGACTCCCCCTATTATTTGGGATGCCTCCAGTGCCCATATTTCCTGCTGTAGCCACTAATCGCTGCTTTTAACATGGGCCTGTGGTGGTGCCAAAAATTCCCCGATGCCTCTGGCAAACAAATTTGCCGCTTTGCCTCAGTTACTGATCTACCATTCAGTCCACTGCTCCTCCACCTAAATCTTGTTTAGTGCTCAACCACATAGCTCAAATAATTTAACCACTTCACAACTGAGGGGTTTTACCACTTGAGCATCAGAGCAATTTTCACCTTTCAGCACTCCTTCCATTCATTCGTCTATAATTTTATAATTACTTATCACAATGAAATGAACTATATCTTGTTCTTTTCGCCACCAATTAGGCTTTCTTTAGGTGGGACATTATGCCAAGAATTATTTTATTCTAAATGTGTTTTAACCCTACTCTTATGTTAGGGTCAGAACCGACCCGTTTTCAGGTTTTGAATGTCTATAAGTATCACATAAATTTGTTTATTGCATCACTATTTTTTTACTTTGTCAGGAACCTCTATTTAAACAATGTAATAGAAAAATAATCCTTTTCACTAAATTAGAAAATACTGTGGTGAAAATTATGACGTTTATGGTGTTAGGGTCAATTCTGACCCAGTTATGATATAGGATTATAGAACACTAATAAGTGCCAAAACAGAGATTCTAGAGCAAAATCTGACAAGCTTGCTCCCATAAGGGATGTCTGGGAGAAATGGGTTCAACTCCTTCCACTAATGTTTCACCCTGGGCCTCAGGTAACAGGAGATGAACGTTTGATCCCTTTCCATGGAAATTGCCCCTTCCGGCAGTATATGCCCAGTAAGCCAGGCAAATACGGCATAAAAATCTGGGCAGCCTGTGATGCAAAAACAAGCTATGCATGGAACCTACAGATTTACACCGGCAAACCCGAAAGTGGCATCCCTGAGAAAAAACAAGGACAACGTGTAGTCCTTGATATGACTACTGGACTGCGGGGTTACAATATCACATGTGACAATTTTTTTACCAGCTATGACCTTGGACAAGAACTTCTCAGGAGGAAACTTACCATGGTAGGCACAATAAAAAAAATAAACCTGAGCTGCACACTGAAATTTTGCAAGTGAAGGACAGAGCTCCACTTTCTTCAAAATGTGCTTTTACAGACACCACCACTGTTGTTTTATATTGTCCCAAAAAAATAAAAATGTGATACTTATGTCCACTTTTCACAAAGATGCAGCGGTGTCATCAAGAAGTGACAAAAAGCCCACAATTATCCTGGATTACAATAAAAACAAAGGGGGAGTGGACAACCTGGACAAGCTGACTGCTACCTATACTTGTCAGCAAATGACCAGGAGATGGCCGATGGTTGTGTTTTATAACATCCTAGATGTGTCTGCATACAATGCATTTGTGTTATGGACCCACATCCACCCAGGTTGGAACACAAAAAAGAACAACAAGCGGAGAATATTTCTCGAGGAGCTAGGAAGTTCCCTTGTCAAGGCACACATTGAGCAAAGGAAACGGGTGTCTCGAGATCTAATCGCTGCAGCCATGATCAGACAGATGCAGAGTTCATCAAGCACTCCATCCACACCATCAACAACACAAAGAGAATCAGTGCCAGCATCCTCATCATCATCTAGCCTTGCCACAACATCAACCAGCACAGCCACAACTCCAGTGATGCCATCTTATTCTAAAAGAAATAGGTGTCAGGTCTGCCCCAGCAATAAGGACAGAAAGACACACACATTATGCTTCCACTGTAAAAAATATATCTGCAAAGAACATGCTAAAAGTGTCAGCTTTTGCCACACATGCATCTAAAAACACCCACACAAACACATGCAAGTTCTTGCACAAAGATGCTTTGAAACTAGTACTTGATTTCTATTGGTTTGCCTTGCTTGATTGTGTGTTGTTTGTTTGACCTTGCAAGTCTACATTTTGTATTATTACTTGCTTTTCATTGTTTATGGATGTTTTATGTAAAAAAAAAAAAAAGACTTTTGGCTATATTCTTGAAGTAAATATATATGGGTCAAAATTGACCCTAACACCATCAATGTTATTATAGTTAATGTTATTAAAATAAAAATAACAATATAAAACAAATATTTAAGAGATGTGTTCAAATACTCCTCAGCAACATTCTGGTGACATAACAACCTTTTATTTACTTATAATATTCTATTTAGGTTTATTTTACCATTTTTTAAATTTGAAAATGAGAAGTATGCTATCAAAAGAAGGGTTAAAGGGGTTACACCAAAAATATTAAAACCAATCTTTTCAAGGATAAAGAAGCCTAACAAGGTAACCAAGAGGTAAGAAACAAATTGGATGATAAATATTTGTTCAGAGGGTATTTTATGGCTGATTTAAGACACGGGTCAAAACCGACCCGTTAACATCATGGATAGTAACAGAAAGCTAACATAAGAGGAGGGTTAATGGGAAAATAGGAAAAAATCTGGGAAAAAATTTATTATTTTTCAGTTTTCGGCCTTTATAGTTTTTAAATAATGCATGCTACTGTAATTAAAACCCATAAAATTTATTTGCCCTTTTGTCCCGGTTAATTTTTAGTGTAAAAGTAAAGTAATTTGTATATGAAAAATGCTTTAGGGTGTAGTTTTACTATTTGGCCACAAGATGGCCACAGTAACTTTTTGTTTATGCGACCTGCAAGCGTACAGGAAGTACGCTTGCAGGAAGGGTTAGGAGGCTGGGAAACTGTTTTTTTCTCACAATGATCGCTTCTTTTCGTAGAAGCTGCTGATCATTGTGGGGGGCAGAGATCAACGAACGGGAAAGGTTTTTCCCGTTCATTGATTTCCAGGCGAGCGGGCAGCGGCGTGCACGAGCGCGGGGGCGCGCAGACGAGCGAGCGGGAGCGCGGACAGCGGCAGAAGCGGCGTCAGGTGTGGATTTCTCCGTCCCTTGGTGGTAACAGGGTGGAAAAAGGGAAGGAGAAATCCACACCGCTGGGGGTAAAGTGATTAAGCATGAGTGTTAGGTGGTCAAACTGCATCTGCCACCATATAGTTGAAGCTAGGAGCTTCACTAAGCATCATTGCCTGGATTTAATGCAATAAACCCAACTGCTTGGATCTACTTTGTCTAGCTTAAAGTGAACCTAAAGTAAAAAAACAATGGCCCATTTACTGAGGATTCTTCCTGCCCCCTGAAGTTTTCCTGGTCCCTCGCCATCATCCTGCACTCAGACGGCCCTCTGCTGTCCCCCTCTGTAATTCTGCATGCGGGGTGTGTTGCGCTCCCATGGGTGGGAGCATTCTGCACATGCGCGGTAGCAATTTTTGCCACAGGAGTGCGTTAGAGAACATGTGTGGTACGGGCTGCGCATCCAGTGTTGGAGGGGGACTCAGGAGGAGTGCAGCGAGGGACCAGGAAGCGTTCAGGTGGCTGGAAGAAGCCCCAGGTAAGTAAATGTGCATTTTTTTCTAGATTTCCTTCAACTAAACTGTAATATAATTCTCTTAATATATATAACTGACATTCTATCTATCGAACGTATTATGTCTTTCCAAATCAAGCTGTCTAAATAAATTCCATATTGTATCTTTCTGTCTGGTTATAATTTGCATGCAGAGATTGCACATGTTAGATGGTTCCTGAAGCTGGAATACTGGGCACATCATCAACTTCCCTAATAATGATCTGCTACTGTTATGTAAATTAATGCATGTACAGTAGGTGTCTTATGCTGGGAATACACCATACAATTTTCTGTTAGATTTACCTGGCAGATAGATAAAGTCCAACATATTGGAAATGTATCTATCTTACCATCTATCTGCCAAGCAAATAGGCATTGTTCTACTCAGCAGGAGATAACCAGAATACAATGCACCAGAGATAATGACCAGTCTCTACAGAAAATAATCTAATTACACTAAATCTAACAGAAAATCTAACAGAAAAATCTAACAGAAAATTGTATGGTGTATTCCCAGCATCATGCTAAATGTTATTTCTGTATCTCACCACACACACACAAGGCTCCAGATGTTTTGAGAAAGGCCTCCTCTACAGCTTGACATGGGCTTTCTCATCATCCTGAAGCCTGATGACCCAGCATAGCTATGATTTCCCAGAAAAAAAGAAAACTTAATTTACACTTAGCCTAGTTCAAAGCATAAGCATCATAAAGAATTTCAGTGAAATGCCAGGAATTCTGAGATGGGCAGATAATGTGTATGTGAAATGCAGTTCTCTATAAAACAGGTCAGGTGATTCTGCTGTGAGGCTCAGTACCTGCCAGGCTCGGAATCCATTTAGCCATTGCAGCAGTATCTGTGTGACAGCAGGTGTGAGGAAAACACTGCGAATCTCTTGTTGGGGAGCAGTCTGAGCTGTGCTTGTTTATAATGCAGCTTGTGAGCTATTGGAGATGTTGCATGAAAGGATTTGCTGAAGTGTGAGCTCAGCTATAGTTATAATTCCTGTTAATGCTGTCCTGAAATTTTCTCTGATAAAAACATGCTCCAGTACAGCATATGATATTTTGTTTATACATAAAGACATAAAGAAGCAACAACCCCCCCCCCCTCCGGAAAAAAATAGTGTACCTTTTTAAAGTGGACCTGAACTCTTATACAGGGCAGAAGGAAAGCATAGAGAAAACCACCCTTTATTAATTTAGAGAGTTTAGCCTAATTCCCTGTCATCTGTTACTAACCACCACTGTGATTTGATCTCTTTAGCTGTGTCAGCTCAGAAATCTCCTCTACCACAGCAGAGCTGCTAATTTGTAAACACAGAATGTTAACCCTATGTCTGTTTCCATGAAAATAGGAAGTAGACACACTGCAGATTTACGGCAGGGTTTGTTTGTATCAGCTCTAACAAAGAAAAGTTTATTGTTGAAAGGTTATTATGCTGTTCAGTATCTTTTAGTGCAGAGAGTAATGGCCCATACTCACAGGCTACTTTTGTATCCTGTCGCTAGCACACGGCGACAGCTTGTCGCCAGGTCCCTCCGCATACACACGTGGAAGAGGGAGACGGAAGCTGTCGCCGACGTTCCTCCCCCCGCCAGAAGTGCCGTGAATTCTGTATTGGTTGCTGTCGCTAGTCTGCATTTACATGCGGACTAGCGACAGTTGCGGCGAAGTTGCGGCGGCAACTGTCGCCATGCGATTGACCGTGCCAATCGCCTGGCAACAGCAGCGACGAGCGACGGTTCGGGGTGCCCACCTCATACTCACGGGTGACCTGTCGCCGCAACACGCGCGTGCCACGTGGTTGCGGCGACAATTGTAGCCCGTGAGTATGGGCCATAAGTTCTGAGAGGCGTTATACACCTGAGGAAGGGCCTGTATGGTCCGTAACATGTAGTGTCTGTCCCACAATACAAGCATCTGTTTGCAGCCAGGGGTGTGCCGCCTCTTTCTTTAAACCTTGGTTGTTCTGGGACCGCCAGAGCAATCCAGTCAAAGCCTGGCACTGGCATATCGCCAAGACTGTGGTTCTGGGGGCTGTTACCGTGGAGTTTTGGATATCCATAGAAGTTCTGAGTTCAGGTCTGCTTTAAAGTTAATTACCCTGGCGGTGGAAAGTCTCTGGATAGTCTATCTTCTTACAGCCCACCGTACCAACAAACGGTCTTATTCAACTTGCAATACATTTCTTCCGTCCGCTCCTCCTGGCCGTGGATGAGAGTATTCTGGCTGGGAATGCATGAGTAATGACTGCTTCTGTCTGACCACCTTACTCACACATGCCCAGTTGGGATGCGCTTGTCCACAGCCGGGTGCACGCCCAGTCGAACTTTATTTGAATGATACAAAATGATACTAAACGAGTCAAGAAAGACCAGTCCAAGCTAATTCATCAGGTAACCATATCAGTACATCGTTAAAGTTTATAAACATAATTGAAAGGGCTGGTGAATCACTTCAGCTAGTTTTTTTTATTTAGCTCTGCTTTTCTGCATATTCAGTTAAAGCTCTAGTTTGCTTTCCTTTATTTTTTATTGTTAGTAAAACTGATTAGGAAACTGTGCTGATATTCCCAGTGTTTTCATATTTGATGCAGCTGTTCTAGAGAAATTTCCTTAGGAAAACTCAATCACTTGACCTAGAGGTCTACTTCTGCTTCCTCCTGTAGGTAGGGTTAGCTTTGTATTACCGGAGCAATTCATAGAAAGAAAAATACAGATACTCACCTAAGGAGAGGGAAGGTCCTATAGAGCCTTCCCATTTCTCTCCTGGTCCCCTCCGTTCAAATCTCCCACTGCGGGAGGCGTTGGAAATCTTCGGGAGTCCAAGCGCCCCTGAAGACGCATACTGCGCATGTCCGAGTGCTCCCGAGGATTTCCGAGACTGCTAATGAAAGACCCAGCGGTGGAACACAAGGACCAGGAGAGGAACGGGAAGGCTCTATAGGACCCAGAGCCTTCCCTCACCTTAAGTGAGAATCAGTTGTTTTTTTTCAGAATCACTTCAGACTCCCTTTAAGCAACATCACTAATTGCCATTTTATCATTTATCCCAATTATTTTATACCTAGTATTTTATACCTTGAGAATTGTTTTTTTAATAAGTGTAGTTGGACTAATTCGCCTTTCCATTTTCCCTTACAATAATTGACATTTTGCTTTGCAGCTTCCTGTATCATCTTCCTCTTCATTGTATTACTATCCAGTGGCAAATGAACAGGCAGGTGACACAGTATCAGTAAAATAACCTTACTAAAACAAGATTGATTGAAGAACAAGTAATGCAACAGTGAACTTTTACCCAGTTTCCTGGTCCATTGAAATCATTTGTGAGTGGGCATCTCTTTCAGTTATGGAGACTGAGATAGATCTTGTAGACCCCTTCTTCATAACCCCACATAAATCTGCAAAGACATAAAAGGAAGATTGCATTGTACGATTTTACATTGAAGCTTGGCGTTCAATGTACAAGGTGAACAAACAACCTCTTTTACCAGTTTACATTGAAGGGAAACACAACCTGCACTACTGACAATTAATATCATGGGCAGTAAGCCGTTTGCCCAGGGGCCATCTTTTAAAGGGAAGGTCCAAGCAAAAAAAAAAATGAGATTCACTTACCTGGGGCTTCTACCAGCCCCATGCAGCCATCCTGTGCCCTCGTAGTCACTCACTGCTGCTCCAGTCCCCCGCTGGCAGCTTTCTGACCTCGGAGGTCAGGGCCAAATTGCGTACATTTTTACACATTCCCGCTAGTGCAGGAACATTAACACATACATTTTTACGCGTTAGTGGTGAAACGCGTAAATTTTTGTTCCTGCACTAGCTGGAATGCGTAAAAATGTATGCAATGTGGCCCTGACCTCCGAGGTCAGAAAGCTGCCAGCGGGGGACTGGAGCAGCAGTGAGTGACTACAAGGGCACAGGATGGCTACATGGGGCTGGTAGAAGCCCCAGGTAAGTGAATCTCATTTTTTTTTTTTTGCTTGAACCTTCCCTTTAAGCAAGCATCCTTTCCTGGGCTCAGTTTCTGCAGTATTGGTTTTGTTACAATACATAATCAGCACCTTGGAGAGCATATAAGTCACCTTCTCAGGGCTAATTAGTATAGGTGGTCAATGAAATGCTAAGGGCCCGTTTCCACTAGTGCGGTGCGAATCACCGGAATTCCACCGCTGACGAAATCGCATGCGGAGGCGATTCCGCGTGCGTTTTTTGCCGCGATTTCGCATGCGATTTCGCATAGGCAGGGTATATGCGAATTTAACCATGTCACTGCCTGGTTCAATTTGCATTAGTTTTCGTGCGAATTCGCATGCGAAATCGCGGCAAAAAACGCATGTGCGTTTTCCCTATTAAATACGTAGCCTGCGAATCGCCTGCATTCCTCACGCAGGCGAATTCTGCAGGCCCTACCGTGCAGAAAAATCCTGCACAGAAAAACGCACCAAAAAACTGACAAGTGGAAACAGTCTCATCCACTTGTATTGGTTATGCGAATCCGCATGCAGACAACGCATGCGGATTCGCTCTAGTGGAAACGGGCCCTAAGAGTTTAGAGTTGACTCAGGTTTTATATTAATCTTATGTTGTATACTGCTTGGAACTGGATCAATCTAATTCATCAGCTAATGCATTTGACTGGTACAGTTCCAAGCTGCATATAGTACATTTTCATAAATTTAACATTTCATACATTTGAATGAACTCAGAATTGTTGGCATCTCCTTACCTACCTATTAGCTCTTTTCACCAGTGAACTGTAGATTGTAATCCTCTGGCAGGGTCCTTCCCCTGGTGTATCCGACTAGATCATGCACCCCCTTCAGCACTGCATAATATTGTGGTGCTTTATAAATACAATAAATAAAAATAATAGACACATATCACTATATTCTTCAGGTGACTGTTGAATCCGACAGTTTATCTCAATATGCCTTAGTTAAACACTCAGCTATTGACTACCATTCCACTTTAGAGGAGGACATTTGATGAGAACACATATCCTCCTCATTTGCAAAAACCCTCACATTAATAGGGCCAATACAAGAATAATGCCGGTAGATGACTTTGTTTCAGTTTTTTTCTGCCAATGGCAATGTGATAGCTGCTGTGGTCTCCTCCTAGAGGACCACCAGACTCACTTTTGCACATAGTCACGGAATATGTTGGCGCTTTATAAATCAATAATAATAATAATAGTGGGAGCCTGGCAGTCAGCCACAAACCCCTTCCGTGGAGCTCTGCTTTACCACAGGTACTGTGTCATTCATTTAGGACACTGTGCTCCCCTCAGTTACAGGAATGGGAACAAAGCATTTGGCAGCTGATGAAGATGGTAGTTTAGGTACTTGCTTAGGTATTTACTTTTTTAATACCAATGTTGCAGGGATGGGATAGATTTTTTTTTCATTCCACAAAATATATTGCACATTGAGGATTCTTGTATTAGAACCCTGTGCAAAATGATCCATTCTTTTGACAACTGGAGGGTGAAACTATAGTAAGATTTGTTGGGTCACTGTTTTTCACCTTTTGTTTTTTGATCCTGTCCTAGAAAATACTATCTCAGCACCAAGCAATTGAAAACCAGTGAGAAGACTAGTTTAGATTAACCAAGGTCTTTTTTTTTTTTAGCATATTTAAAGCAAACCTGAAGCGAAAAAAACATGTATGCTATAATGAATTGTATGTGTACTACGGATAATGAATAGAACATCAATTGCAACAAAAAGAGTCTCATCTTTCAGTTTATTCTGTCACATTTTTAGTTTTAAAACCACACCGTTTTTTAAGCTAGAAAACAAAGCAAAAATACGCCAATGACCCTCTGAACTTTCCTGCAGTAAAACCTTATCTCAAGTTGCCTCTCACTGTTGCTTGGCTATTTAAAGTGAACCCGAGGTGAGAGTGATATGAGGCTGCCAGATTGGTTTCCTTTTAAACAATACCAGTTGCCTGGCAGCCCTGCTGATCTATTTGGCTGCAGTAGTGTCTGAATAATACCAGAAAAAAAGTATGCCGATAATCTTGTCATTTCTGACAATATTGTTAGAAACACCTGGGCCCATATGCAATTAAATTTTTCTCCTGAGTTTTCTCCTAGGTGATATTTTCACCCCTTGTTAATAAAATGCCTTTTAACCACTTGAGGACCACAGTCTTTCTACCCCTTAAGGACCAGAGCCTTTTTCTCCATTTAGACCACTGCAGCTTTCACGTTTATTGCTCGGTCATACAACCTACCACCTAAATGAATTTTACCTCCTTTTCTTGTCACTAATAAAGCTTTCTTTTGGTGCTATTTGATTGCTGCTGCGAGTTTTACTTTTTATTATATTCATCAAAAAAGACATGAATTTTGTCAAAAAAATTACTTTTTTAACTTTCTGTGCTGACATTTTTCAAATAAAGTAAAATTTCCTATACATTTGAGAGCGAAAGTTATTCTGCTACATGTCTTTGATAAAAAAAAAAACATTCAGTGTATATTTATTGGATTGGGTAAAAGTTATAGCGTTTACAAACTATGGTGCCAAAAGTGAATTTTCCCATTTTCAAGCAACTCTGACTTTTCTGCCCACCTGTCATGTTTCATGAGGGGCTAAAATTCCAGGATAGTATAAATACCCCCCAAATGACCCCATTTTGGAAAGAAGACATCCCAACGTATTCACTGAGAGGCACGGTGAGTTCATAGAAGATTTTATTTTTTGTCACAAGTTAGCGGAAAATGACACTTTGTGACAAAAAAAAAAGAGAAAAAAAAAGTTTCCATTTCTTCTAACTTGCGACAAAAAAAAAAATGAAATCTGCCACGGACTCACTATGTTCCTCTCTGAATACCTTGAAGGGTCTAATTTCCAAAATGGGGTCATTTGTGGGGTGTGTTTACTGTCCTTGCATTTTGGGGGGTGCTAAATTGTAAGCACCCCTGTAAAGCCTAAAGGTGCTCATTGGACTTTGGGCCCCTTAGCGCAGTTAGGCTGCAAAAAAGTGCCACACATGTGGTGTTGCCGTACTCAGGAGAAGTAGTATAATTTTTTTGGGGGGGTATTTTTACACATACCCATGCTGGGTGGGAAAAATATCTCTGTAAATGACAATTGTTTGATTTTTTTTACACACAATTGTCCATTTACAGAGATATTTCTCCCACTCAGCATGGGTATGTGTAAAAATACACCCCAAAACACATTATACTACTTCTCCTGAGTACGGCGATACCACATGTGTGGCACTTTTTTGCACCCTAACTGCGCTAAGGGGCCCAAAGTCCAATGAGTACCTTTAGGATTTCACAGGTCATTTTGAGACATTTGTTTTTAAGACTACTCCTCACAGTTTAGGGCCCCTAAAATGCCAGGGAAGTATAGGAACCCCACAAATGACTCCATTTTAGGAAGAAGACACCCCAAGGTATTCCGTTAGGAGTATGGTGAGTTCATAGAAGATTTTATTTTTGTCACAAGTTAGCGGAAATTGATTTTAAGTGATTTTTTTCTCAAAGTGTCATTTTCCGCTAACTTGTGACAAAAAATAAAATCTTCTATGAACTTACCATACTCCTAACGGAATACCTTGGGGTGTCTTCTTTCTAAAATGGGGTCATTTGTGGGGTTCCTATACTGCCCTGGCATTTTAGGGGCCCTAAACTGTGAGGAGTAGTCTTAAAAACAAATGTCTCAAAATGACCCTTGAAATCCTAAAGGTGCTCATTGGACTTTGGGCCCCTTAGCGCAGTTAGGGTGCAAAAAAGTGCCACACATGTGGTACCGCCGTACTCAGGAGAAGTAGTATAATGTGTTTTGGGGTGTATTTTTACATATACTCATGCTGGGTGGGAGAAATATCTCTGTAAATGACAATTGTTTGATTTTTTTTACACACAATTGTCCATTTACAGAGATATTTCTCCCACTCAGCATGGGTATGTGTAAAAATACACCCCAAAACACATTATACTACTTCTCCTGAGTACGGCGATACCACATGTGTGGCACTTTTTTGAATCCCTAACTGCGCTAAGGGGCCCAAAGTCCAATGAGTACCTTTAGGATTTCACAGGTCATTTTTGTTTCAAGACTACTCCTCACGGTTTAGGGCCCCTAAAATGCCAGGGCAGTATAGGAACCCCACTAATGACCCCATTTTAGAAAGAAGACACCCCAAGGTATTCCGTTAGGTGTATGGCGAGTTCATAGAAGATTTTATTTTTTGTCAGAAGTTAGTGAAAAATGACACTTTGTGAAAAAAAAACAATAAAAATCAATTTTCGCTAACTTTTAACAAAAAATAAAATCTTCTATGAACTCGTCATACACCTAACAGAATACCTTGGGGTGTCTTTTTTCTAAAATGGGGTCACTTGTGGGGTTCCTATACCGCCCTGGCATTTTACGGGCCCAAAACCGTGAGTAGTCTGGAAACCAAATGTCTCAAAATGACTGTTCAGGGGTATAAGCATCTGCAAATTTTGATGACAGGTGGTCTATGAGGGGGCGAATTTTGTGGAACCGGTCAAAAGCAGGGTGGCCTTTTAGATGACAGGTTGTATTGGGCCTGATCTGATGGATAGGAGTGCTAGGGGGGTGACAGGAGGTGATTGATGGGTGTCTCAGGGGGTGATTAGAGGGGAAAATAGATGCACTCAATGCACTGGGGAGGTGATCGGAAGGGGGTCTGAGGGGGATCTGATGGTTTGAACGAGTGATCAGGAGCCCACACGGGGCAAATTAGGGCCTGATCTGATGGGTAGGTGTGCTAGGGGGTGACAGGTGGTGACAGGAGGTGATTGATGGCTGTCTCAAGGTGTGATTAGTGGGGGGAATAGAGGCAAGTAATGCACTGGCGAGGTGATCAGGGCTGGGGTCTGAGGGTGTGGGCGGGTGATTGGGTGCCCTAGGGGCAGATAGGGGTCTAATCTGATGGGTAGCAGTGACAGGGGGTGATTGATGGGTAATTAGTGGGTGTTTAGAGGAGAGAACAGATGCAATGCACTTGGGAGGTGATCTGACTGCTGGTCTGCAGGTGATCGGATGGTGTGGGTGGGTGATCAGATTGCCCGCAAGGGGCAAGTTAGGGACTGATTGATGGGTGGCAGTGACAGGGGGTGATTGATGAGTGGCAGTGACAGGAGCTGATTGATGGGTGGCAGTGACAGGGGGTGATTGATCGGTGATAAGTGATTGGCAGGTGATTGACAGGTGATCAGTGGGTTATTACAGGGAAGAACAGATGTAATTAATGCACTGGTGAATTGATAAGGGGTGGGTCAGAGGGCAATCTGAGCGTGTGGGCGGGTGATTGGGTGCCCACAAGGGGCAGATGAGGGTCTGATCTGATAGGTAACAGTGACAGGTGGTGATAGGGGGTGATTGATGGGTGATTGATGGGTAATTAGTGGGTGTTTAGAGAAGATAACAGATGTAAACAATACATTTGGGAGGTAATCTGACGGCGGGTTTGCGGGCGATCTAATGGTGTGGGTGGGTGATCAGATTGCCCGCAAGGGGCAGGTTAGGGGCTGATTGATGGGTGGCAGTGACAGGGGGTGACAGATGGGTGATAGGTGATTGGCAGGTGATTGACAGGTGATCAGTGGGTTATTACAGGGAAGAACAGATGTAATTAATGCACTGGTGAATTGATAAGGGGGGGTCAGAGGGCAATCTGAGCGTGTGGGCGGGTGATTGGGTGCCCGCAAAGGGCCGATGAGGGTCTGATCTGATAGGTAACAGTGACAGGTGGTGATAGGGGGTGATTGATGGGTAATTAGTGGGTGTTTAGAGAAGATAACAGATGTAAACAATACATTTGGGAGGTAATCTGACGGCGGGTTTGCGGGCGATCTAATGGTGTGGGTGGGTGATCAGATTGCCCGCAAGGGGCAGGTTAGGGGCTGATTGATGGGTGGCAGTGACAGAGGGTGATTGATGGGTGATAGGTGATTGGCAGGTGATTGACAGGTGATCAGTGGGTTATTACAGGGAAGAACAGATGTAATTAATGCGCTGGTGAATTGATAAGGGGGGGTCAGAGGGCAATCTGAGCGTGTGGGCGGGTAATTGGGTGCCCGCAAGGGGCAGATTAGGGTCTGATCTGATAGGTAACAGTGCTCAATCACAAGAAAATGTATGCGTGCTCTACACCAAGCTTAACCCTTTCAAGTCTAGCTGTGCAAATCTGGCTAAAATGGCTTACCATGAGACATGCTCACGCAGAAATGCATCTGCTTTCGCATGCCAAACTTTGCAGGGTCAAAAACCAATACCGCGAAGCGGTTGCCTGTTGCCCTTTAGGCGCTCCTGGATAGTGCTGTATAGCATGAACTAATTCCCGCAGGGCAACCGCTTCGCGGTATTGGTTTTTGACCCTGCAAAGTTTGGCATGCGAAAGCAGATGAATTTCTGCGTGAGCATGTCTCATGGTAAGCCATTTTAGCCAGATTTGCACAGCTAGACTTGAAAGGGTTAAGCTTGGTGTAGAGCACGCATACATTTTCTTGTGATTGAGCTGATAGGTAACAGTGACAGGTGGTGATAGGGGGTGATTGATGGGTAATTAGTGGGTGTGTAGAGAAGATAACAGATGTAAACACTGCACTTGGGAGGTGATCTGATGTCGGATCTGCGGGCGATCTATTGGTGTGGGTGGGTGATCAGATTGCCCGCAAGGGGCAGGTTAGGGGCTGATTGTTGGGTGGCAGTGACAGGGGGTGATTGATGGGTGATTGACAGGTGATCAGGGGGGATAGATGCATACAGTACACAGGGGGGGGGGGGGGGTCTGGGGAGAATCTGAGGGGTGGGGGTGATCAGGAGGGAGCAGGGGGCAGTTTAGGGACTAAAAACAAAAATAGCGTTGACAGATAGTGACAGGGAGTGATTGATGGGTTATTAGGGGGTGATTGGTGCAAACAGTGGTCTGGGGGGTGGGCAGGGGGGGGTCTGAGGGGTGCTGTGGGCGATCAGAGGGCGGGGGGGGGGGGGCAGATCAGTGTGTTTGGGTGCAGACTAGGGTGGCTGCAGCCTGCCCTGGTGGTCCCTCGGACACTTGAACCATCAGGGCAGGAGGCAACTTGTATAATACACTTTGTATACATTACAAAGTGTATTATACACTTTGTAGCGGCGATCGCGGGATTAACATCCCGCCGGCGCTTCCGTATGGCCGGCGGGATGTTGCGGCGGGTGGGCGGAGCCAGTTGCCGGGGGAAGCGCGCGTCATCAATGACGCGATCGCTCCCCCGGCATGCGAAAAGGACGCAACGCCCTTAGGCGTATTGCGGTCCTTTAGGGATCCACTTTGCCGCCGCCCATCGGCTGTGGGCGGTCGGTAAGTGGTTAAACCCCCAGCAAGCAAGAAAACACTCAAAATAATGTTGATAGTTCTTTTTCTACTACTTTTGGTACTTTTTCAATTGCACAATGCTGGAAAGTTATTTTAAAGAGAAGATGAAAAATTATCACTTAGGAGAAAACTTTGGAGAAAAGGTGAATTGAATATGGCCCCTGATCTGCTGCATGGTTGTTCAGGGTCTATGGCTGAAAGTATTAGCAGCAGAGGATCAGGAGGACAGCCAGGCAACTGGTATTGCTTAAAGTGGTCTGAAACTCTAACATAACATTCATTAAAAATGTGTTTTCCTACTTTGTATTACTCATACACTCATCATATTTGCTTTTGTGCATAAGTAATATTGTCTGTCTACAAATTACAAGTTTCCAAAATGTAGTTTATCTTGCCCTGAAAGTTGCCATTGCATTTTATTCCATCTGCTCTTTATTATATATTAAAATCTTTTATTGAGCTATTCTGAACTGTGGGCTGGTGCACACCGAGCGGCTTTTTGGGCGTTTTCAGATCCGCTTGCGGCTGCGGATCTGCTTGGTCAATGTATCTCAATGGGGTGGTGCACACCAGAGCGGGAGGCGTTTTGCAGAAACGAAAAATGCCTGGGTGAGGCATTTTTTGGATTGTGGATGCGTTTCTGCCTCAATGTTAAGTATAGGAAAAACGCAAACCGCTCTGAAAAACGGCACTTCAGAGCGGTTTGCCAGGCGGTTTTGTTACAGAAGCTGTTCAGTAACAGCTTTACTGTAACAATATATAAAATCTACTATACTGAAATCCGCAGCAGCAATCCGCAAAACGCTAGCAAAACGCCATAGAAAAATTTAAAAAAGCGTTTAAAAATCTGCTAGCATTTTGCGGATCTGCTAGCGGGTTTTGGTGTGCACCAGCCCTGTGTGTGTGACTGAAGCAGAGAGAGCTTCACAGAGAGCTCATTTTCAGTTGTTACACTGTGTTTACACACAATGGGCTCGATTCACAAAGCGGTGCTAACCCAGTTAGCATGCCTAAAAGACTTTAGGCATGATAACCATTGCACCATGCTGGTGAAAAGCCAGTTTAGGCATGATAAGTTTAGGTGTGATAAGTTTAGGTGTGATAAGTTTAGGCATGCTAAGTTTAGATAAGTGTAGATCGCATGCAAAGTCCCGCACGCAAAGCAGCGCCATTAAACTCTATGCGAAGTGCACCAGACTTTGCCAGCGCAAAACTTTTGATCAGCTGTGCACTGCGGTGCTAACGCAGTTGGTGCTTAAACTTATCATGCCTAAACTTATCACACCTAAACTTATCATGCCTAAACTTATCACACCTAAACTTATCACACCTAAACTTATCATGCCTAAACTGAGTTTAGGCATGATAAAGGGCTTTTCACCAGGGTGCTAACTGTTAGCACCGCTTTGTGAATCAGGCCCAATGTAATAACATTAGAATGTAAACAAAGATACTGCTATCTCCAGTCTGGATGCAGATTTGAAGCTGAATAGCAGGACAAAGTGCTTTGCAGTGATGTTCTGCTAGAATTTTTTTCTGGGATAGTAAGTAATCTTTTAGAGCAAAGTAGAAATGCTGACTTTCAGGCCACTTTAAAAGGAAATAAATATAGCAGCCTCCATAAAATGCACACCTCAGGTTCACTTAAATGCTTCAGAACACAGGACTGTATTCAACCCAAGTTTTGTCTAATACCTCAGAGAAGCTTTTTTTGCATATATAATAACTCTTAATTAACTCTTCCTGCACTGGAAAACAATTTGAGACTCTTTTTTGTGTGCTTATAATGATCTATTTGTTAGCTGTGCTACACGTGAAATTTATTATCGCATACTTTTATTTTTGTTTCAGATTTGCTTTAAGTACCTTTTGATTGCCACCTGGTACAGAAATATTTTACCTAGCAACAGTAGTTTGGAGAGTTGTGAGAAAACTTTAATGTATCAAATCCCGTGAAGGAAAGTAGGAACAGATTCTGACATATAGAATGGAATGAGTCATACTGAGGGCAGTAATTTGTACAGGCCAATCTGTAGTTTCTGCTATTATTTTTCCTGTTATTTTAGGCAATTTTCTCTGTCAGGTCTCATTTCCTTTTTCTACTGACTCAGTTTTAATTGTGTAAAGTGTCTTATATAACAATATAACACCTTTAATAAAATATACCTGAAATCTAGGCAAGTTATTTTTGTTTTAGATAGAATGGGTATAGGTTCTATAATGCGCTAAAAAAATGTTCGTAGGCCTTCACCTCTGTGTCCCAACTGGGGATAGCACATTACTTCCTAACCTCCCTAGCGGTATTGATGGTTATACACGTCAATACAAAACATGCTGTGAACAGTATTGATGTGCATACATGTCAGCAGGGGCGTTCCTAGGGTCCTTGGAGATCGGTGGCACCTTGGGGCACTAGGTGGGGGCTATGTGCTGCGCGCGCCGCGGTAAAGAATGGGCGTGGTCATGCAGTGAGTGGGCGTGGCCATGGGTGGGGCCAATCGTACATTAGATTAGGACAGTGGTGGCGAACTTTTTGGAGGCCCAAACTGCAACCCACAAGTCACTTATCTATCGCAAAGTGGCAACAGCAATTTAAACTAAATACTAAACAAACGTTTTAACACATACATGAACATTATGGAAAATCCAAGTTGAAAACCTGAAAAGATAAACAATTTCATCCATCCTACTCCTGAAAAAAATATATTCATTTTTTTAGAACCTACCAGTGTTATTTTCTGTTTTAAAAAGGTAAAAAAGTAGGTTTAATGCTATTGTCTCATATGATGATGATTCAGCTTTTCCCATAGTCTCGCAGTTAGCAATCATGTGACCCCCAACAAGACAAATTCAGCAATCATGAGGCCCCTATCTAGACAAATTCAGAAATCATGAGGCCCCCAACATGACAAAGTCAGCAAGCGTGAGGCCCTCAACAAGACAAATTCAGCAATCATGAGGCCCCCAACAAATCATGAGGCACCCAACAAGACAAATTCAGCAATCTTGAGGCCCTCAACAAGACAAATTCAGAAATCATGAGGCCACTAACAAGACAAATTCAGCAGTCATAAGGCACATAAATAGACAGCATTTCACATAAATAGGCAGAATGCCCCCTTAATATGGTAGACACCTCTCACCTGGCTTCTGAATTCTCCTCTACTGGCTGCTGTACCTGGCAATACTGTTTTTGGCTGGATTGGGGATGATGTGTGAGCTGAAAGGCCTGGCAGTGAGGACTTCCGGTTCCGGCGCCTGTCATGGTGGAAGTGCGGGGATAGAGCTCCGGCCAGCCACTCCACAACTCAGCCCAGATCCCAGCAAATAGCCCGCCGTCGGACGCATCAACATATCCCGTGTACAAGGGAGCCCCCCTGCAGTGACAGGTGCCGCGCATGGAGCGTTACCTTACGCGGCTAGAGCATAAACAGCGCCGAGGGCAGGAAGGGGAGACACCCAAGATGGCGGGCGGAAGATCAGCAAGGAAAGCTGCAAAACAAAACACAGACGCTGACTCCCAGAGAGGTGAAGTCAGCTCAGAGGGGGAATCTGACGGAGGAGAACCACAGGAGGAAGGTGCACACCACTCACATCTGCGCATCAACTACAAAAGGTTAGCGGAGGAGGTGGGGAAGGCCTTAATGCCAGAACTGCAGGCCACTATTCAGGACACCATAAAGAAATCTCTGCAGGGCATAAAACAAGACCTGCAACAGCAGGCCAAGTGCATTAAAGGCGTAGAACAGCGAGTAAGTGACTGCGAAGACGACTTAAAAAAAGCTAACACCACAATAGATACACTTCGTAAGGATAATGCAACAGCACATGCCCGAATAGAAGACCTTGAGAATCGCTCCAGGCGAAACAATATAAGACTAATCGGCCTTTCAGAAGATGTCTCAGAAGATCAGCTTTTTAACATCTGCGCAATAGAAATCCCTACAACTTTGGGACTCGAGGTACCCATAAAGGTAGAATGCGCACACAGAGTAGGCCCGCTGCGCGGCAAGAAAACATGTGCCTCGCCCCGCATGATAATGGTCCGCTACCTCGACTTCGCGGATAAGGCACGGCTGATGGCCGCTTATAGAGCAGCAGCAAAAGACCTGGAGATACGTAACTGTACGCTTTGTCTTTTCAACGACTACTCAGCCGAGTTGTCCAAAAAAAGGCAAGCATCTGTACCATCGTGTAATGCCTTAGCCAGCAGAGGATTAAAATTCATGCTTCTTTTTCCAGCATTAATGCGTGTGATTGATCCGAATAGCAAGCAGCTAACCTTTTATACGCCAGAAGAAGTCCAAGACTACCTTAAACAACCACAAGCGTCTGCACGTTCTTCTCCTGCTAGAAGCCAATCCTCGTCCAGAGAAGAACCTGATTGAGGATATCGGCTGTCTATAACCTCAAGATGGGAAATATTTATCACACCATTCTGGGCAAGTTCGTGGAGTATGAAGCTTCGGAGCTAGGTGATAGAACACCATCGGGGAAGAAAGGAAGTCCCCAAACGGGAAATGTTTTTGTTCCCCACAAATGTTTTTTTGGTTGACTTCCTGCTTTTATACTTTCCTCTGGTTTGAGGAAGTTCTACAGGGGGTTCTAGGGGTTTGGGGGTTTAGGGGGTGGGATGAGCCTACACTGTGCCTTTATAAGGGAAACAATACTGTCACTGAAATATTGGTTGATAACTGCTGGCATCTTCTTTCGGATAGTATCGCAACATACGTATAATTTCATGGAACGTTAAAGGTTTGCAGTCTGCAGGCAAACGCTCACGGGTACTAAATCACTTGAAGAAATTATATTTGTCTACTTCAAGAGACGCATCTAGATAGTGATCAATTTAAATTCATGAGGAAAAAATGGGTTGGGGAAGTGTATGGGGCACCAGCAATAAATAAAAAAGCGGGAGTTCTGATCCTTCTACACAAATCGTTACAAGTTCATGTGCAAGGTTGCGATGCTGACCCGAATGGAAGATGGGTTTCGTTGGTCCTTAAATTTTCTGCAGATATTTTTAATATCTGGAACATATATGGTCCAAACGAACAGAACCAGCCCTTTTTTGATTCTCTAACGGCAAAACTAACTAAGGTAACCACACCTAATCTTATAGTTAGCGGGGACATGAATTCGGTTATTTCAACTAAGGAAGATAGATCCCTTCCGAAGATTTTAGACAGATCCCATGACAAAAGACTGGACATACTCCTAGAAGCCACTAACCTGATAGATGCCTGGCGTTTTCTCAATCCCACATCCCGGGAATATACTCACTACTCATTTAGACATAAATCCCATTCGCGAATTGACGTACTTTTAATGAGAGAAAATATTCTAGGGAGGCTGCAAGATGCCTCAATACAAGATATGGTCATTTCAGACCATGCGCCAATTACATTGGACATCTTAGATACAATTCCGAAAGGCAACAAATTTATATGGTGATTTCCTTCGCAACTATACGGAGATGAAAACTTTGCCGGCATGTTGAAAGGATGGTGGCTCGAGTATGTCGAGGACAATTCTATACATTTAAATAACCCCACATTGCTTTGGGAAACATCCAAGGCAGTGCTAAGAGGCAAAATCATGGGCTATGTGAAAAAGAAAAAGGTAGACTCCAATAGAAGGTATGAGGAAGCAGTAAAATTGGTACGTGATGCTTACACTAGCTATAGAGCCGACCCAACAGAAATAAATAGAAAACGATGGATCAAATCCAAATTAGAAACTGACACATGGTTCAGGCTGAGGGAAGAGGCACACAGACCTTACTTAAACCTGCAGTATTACAAACATGGGGACAAAGTGGGCAAACTCTTGGCCTCCCTAGCGAAAAGAACGTTCTCCACACGTAAACCAATTGCAGTTAAAAATGATAGGGGAGTGCTTGTTCACCAACCGTCGGCAGTTTGC
Organism: Hyperolius riggenbachi; assembly: GCF_040937935.1. Lineage (NCBI taxonomy): Eukaryota > Metazoa > Chordata > Amphibia > Anura > Hyperoliidae > Hyperolius > Hyperolius riggenbachi. The sequence goes on from NC_090648.1 coordinate 319,681,900, forward strand.
GATATTTTTTGCAAACTTTTATCAGCAACTATACTCCTCCAAACATCCATCCCATGCTGACGTGCAAACTGTATTAGAAAACATACCACTAAAAAAGTTAACCGAAGTAGAAAAATCGGAATTAAATTCAGAAATCACTTTAGCAGAAGTTAGGGCGGCAATCACATCTTTGGCACTGGGCAAAGCTCCAGGACCTGATGGCATGTCGTCAGAATATTTTAAAATCCTCAAAGAGGAAATAGGCCCGGTCCTAGTTCAAGTACTCAATAAAATTCTACATACAGGGGAATACCACCCTACAGGACATCTAGCGCACATTAAAGTGATCCCCAAGGAAGGAAGAGAGACAGAGCAGGTGGGCTCTTACAGACCCATCTCGCTAATTGACATAGATGTCAAACTATTGTCCAAAATAATGGCCAACCGCTTAGTAAAAATTATGCCTCGCTTAATCCATCACAATCAGGTGGGGTTCACGAAGCAGAGAGCAGCAGTTTCCAATGTCCGTAAGGTGTTAACAGTGCTGGAGGAGGTGAGGTCGTATTCTTTAACACATCAATCGGCCGCAGTGTTAAGTATCGATGCCGAAAAAGCGTTCGATCAGGTGGAGTGGGACTGGCTGTTTGGAGTTCTAGCCAAACAGGGATTTGAGGGACACTTTATTAATGCATTGAAAGCCATGTACTCTACACCAAAAGCTCAGGTAGCAATGCCTGGCTTTCTTTCTAACTACATAGATCTAGGAAGGGGAACCAGACAAGGCTGCCCCCTCTCCCCGATCTTGTTTAATTTAGCTCTGGAACCTCTTGCAGTTTTACTAAGGGAGCGCCTGGGGGGTATCGCAGTGGGAAATAGGTTAGTCCAGCAAGCACTCTTTGCGGACGACATCCTTCTCTTCTTATCAGACCCTATCACTCAAGTCCCCATAGCTTTAAGAACAATTGAGGAGGTAGGAAAACTATCAGGCTTTGTCATAAACCCCCAAAAAAGCGAGCTCATGCCTCTATCCTCCAGAGCAAATACAACTGGGTGGGCCTCTTTGGGGGTTAAATTAACCACCACAACCATAAAATATCTGGGTGTGACCTTTTCAAGAGACCCTACGCAACTTTATAACCTTAATTACACTCCACTATTAAAAAATGTTAAAGCGCAACTAGAAAAATGGCATAACCTCCCATTAGGCTACACAGGGAGAATAGCTTTAATTAAAATGATATCAATGGGTAGACTATTGTATCCGATGCAGACGGTCCCGCTCCTCCTTAAAAATAAGGATGTGGCCTCACTCCACTCGGCCTGGTCCAAATTTATATGGCAATCTAGGAAACCTAGGATTTCGAGAATCAAACTTGCACTCCCTAAACACCTAGGGGGACTTAATCTTCCCTCGATCAGGGATTACAACCTGGCGGCCTTACTCAGACATTCCCATGACTGGATCACAAATACAAACCACTATTCCAACACAAAATTGGAACAGAACCAGGCACTCCCCTGGTCACTAGCAGGCATATTACACACTCAGCTAAGGAATCTGCCATTGCGCCTGAGACACAATTTGGTCTTTAGGGATACTATAGCTGCTTGGAAAGCAGTAAGGAAAAAAAGTGGACTCCCATATAGATTCTCTAAATATCTCCCGATATGGGGTAACCCTAATTACCCAGTTAGCATCCAACAAAAAACTTTTGCCAGATGGGATGACGGGGCTTAAATCTGTGGGAAACATGTTCAACCTTACTGAAGGCCAATGGTTGACCTTCAGAGAACTTAGAGAGAAATTTAATCTCCAGGTAGGAGATTTTTTGGCGTATGCACAAATTTGCTCCATGATTAACCAAGGCCTACGCACACATTCATCTATAATGACTACCACTAAATTTGATGCTATCCTAAGACCTGGACAGTCTTTTAGATCTCTGGCAGATTTCTATTTAGCTATACGGGAGTTGGACAGTAAGAAGCTAGCAGAAAGGGCCATGAAAAAATGGGAAGACATCTTACAGGAAGAAGGGGCGGGAACTCATATATTGGAGGGCAACCTGACGGTAAGACAGGTAATCAAAAACGAGAAATGGAGATCATCACACCTCTTGTTTATTCATAGGGGTAAATATGCGTTTAATATTAAGTATAGATCACCTCCCTCTGGATACAGTCCCCATTGCCCTAAATGCAATTTAGTAAATGCGGATCTATTTCACTGCATATGGTCCTGCCACAAGATCCAAATGTTCTGGGACAAAGTTCTTAAATACGCAAATAAACTATGCAAAAAAGAGTAAATAAGTCATGTCTGCTATGTCTCTTTAATTATGTCAAGCTACCCACAGAAACTCCTCAAGGTTCTCCTTCTACGTTATTCCATATAATATTAATAGCAGCAAGAAGAGCCATATTTTGTAAATGGTTGGAACCTCTTACACCAGGCATCTCTTTATTGGAACAGGAACTGCTATATGTGTTTCATATGGAAAGACTAAACACGCTACAAGCTAAAGAACTGAGAACTAAAGCCTTTTTTAAAGTCTGGAGAACATTTGTTTCACGTCAATTTTCTCCTCAGCAAATTCAGGCATTGATGCAAGACTTTACGCTAACTTCTTGGTACTGTCTGGAAGATATCGGTGACACATTGGGCAACCTGAAGGTCACTAGAGACATTAGCAGGGTCAGACTTTAAATAATTTCAAAAAGGCACAGTGAGGCTCGGGAGGGATTTTGGGGAGGGGTGGGAGGGTTAGGGTGGCAATGGGGGAGTGGGGAGACCAGTATCTATGTATAAAACAACATTTCTTTCTGCTTTGAAAACTCATCTGCTTAATAGATACTATGTCTCTGTTGAAAATCAATACAAATATGTTAAAAAAAAGGCCTGGCAGTGATGCTATGGCCGATGTTGTGGCTGGGTTGGCTGGCAGTGATGCTGGGCTGTGCTTGGCTGGTTGAAGTAAATGCTGACCTGACTGGTGGTGATGCTGTGGCCTTTTTGATAGTGATTCTGGGCTGGTTGGCTGGTGGTGATGCTGGGCTGGCTGGCCTGGATAGTTTAGGTAGCGACAGGTGCCCCCTAGTTAAGGTAGCGCCTGGAGTACCCCAGTTTAGGTAGTGACAGGAGCCCCCCAGTGTAGGCAGTGACAGGAGCCCCCAGTTTAGGTAGTGACAGGCACCCCCCAGTTAGGTAGTGACAGGCACCCCCCAGTTAGGTAGTGAGTGACAGGGACCCCCAGTTGGGTAGTGAGTGACAGCAGGGACCCCCAGTTGAGTAGTGAGTGACAGCAGGGACCCCCATTTGGGTAGTGAGTGACAGCAGGGACCCCAGTTAGATAGTGAGTGACAGCAGGGACCCCCAGTTAGATAGTGACAGCAGGGACCCCCAGTTAGATAGTGAGTGACAGCAGGGACCCCAGTTAAATAGTGAGTGACAGCAGGGACCCCCGTTTAGATAGTGAGTGACAGCAGGGATTCCGGTTTAGATAGTGAGTGACAGCAGGGACCCCCGTTTAGATAGTGAGTGACAGCAGGGACCCCCGTTAGGTAGTGAGTGACATCAGGGACCCCCGTTAGGTAGTGAGTGACAGCAGGGACCCCCGTTAGGTAGTGAGTGACAGCAGGGACCCCCGTTAGCAGGGACCCCCGTTAGGTAGTGAGTGACAGCAGGGACCCCCGTTAAATAGTGAGTGACAGCAGGAACCCCCGTTAGGTAGTGAGTGACAGCAGGGACCCCCGTTAGGTAGTGAGTGACAGCAGGGACCCCCGTTAGGTAGTGAGTGACAGCAGGGACCCCCATTGGGTAGTGAGTGACAGCAGGGACCCCCAGTTAGGTAGTGAGTGACAGCAGGGACCCCCGTTAGGTAGTGAGTGACAGCAGGGACCCCCGTTAGGTAATGAGTGACAGCAAGGACCCCCATTAGGTAGTGAGTGACAGCAGGGACCCCCGTTAGGTAGTGAGTGACAGCAGGAACCCCCGTTAGGTAGTGAGTGACAGGCGCGCTCCCCACCCCACCTACCTTGCCGCGTCAGACCTCAGGATCAGCGGGCGACCCGACCAGATAGAGCGGGCACCGGGCACAAATATGCGGAAGTGATTTCACTTCCGCATATCAGCGGTGTCCGCTAGGTCCTAGCACCCGCTCTATCTGGTCGCCCGGCGCTGATCGAGGTCTGAATGGCAGCTGGGACAGAGGAGCAGGGAAGAGCGGGGCAGCGGCGGCCGGGAGATCCGTGGCACCCCAGGACAGATTGGGGGCACAGGCCCCCCCAAAATAGGGCTAGCAACGCCCCTGCATGTCAGTATTCTCCTGCACTGTATGCTAGTCCCTTGCTTGACAGATTTTGCAAGTTACAGGGGGAAAAATGAAAAGGTTATGACAATTAATTGGATCACCTTTTGCACAGAAATCCGCGGGAAATTGAACGCCAGGGAGGTTAATAAGGATGGCGATGTCTAGGAGAACTCATGATGAAGCATGTGGTCAGTTTGATCAGCTGATAGATTTGTAAGGCTCTGATTTGCAGGTCATGATCATGTATTAAACCAGGAAGTCATCACAGCAAATCAAAACCTTACAAATCTATCAGCTGATCACATGCTTCTCCATGAGTTCTCTTAAAGAGGAACTCCAGCCTAAACAAACATACTGTCATTAAGTTACATTAGTTATGTTAATTAAAATAGATAGGTAATATAATCTCTTACCCACACTGTTTGAAAAGAACAGCCAAATGTTTGATTTCATGATGGCAGCCATCTTTTTGGTTGAAAAGAGGTGACAGGGAGCATGAGACACAGTTCCAACGGTCCTGTGTCCTGAGCACCTCTCCCAGTTGCTAGGCAATGTGAATAACAACATAGGTAATCCCATCATGCTCTGCACAGCATCAGGGAAAAAAGCCCGAGCTTTTTTCTTTGATGGGTGGAGCTTAGCTAAAAATGCAGCTTTGGTAAGAAAAACAAAGTTCTGATGCTGTGAAACCGTTAAAGAAACACCAAGCCTTTTCAGTTCTGCTGAGTAGATTTTTAGTCCGGAGGTTCACTTTAAGCATTGCCATCCCTACTTCCTAATAGATGTTGGTGTTGGAATTTGGCACCACCTGCATTCAGCACAATTTCAGCAGGGGCCAGCAGGAAAGGTTGAATGCACCACAGGAAGTCCTACTGTCCAGTCCTGAAATGGTGCTAAATGCGTGTGTGGTGCTGAATTCAAACACCAACACTACTCCCTAAAGTGCCAAAAAGGTGGTTATATGTTGAATCATCTTGGAAGTTGAATGCAGAGGAAGATTATGTGGAGTCTTGGATAAAGCTCTTCTGTTCAGATTAACTTTAAACAAATAAAATTACCACAAAAGTTAATTTAATCAGTCATTAGGCTGCTCATTATTTCACAAATGAGTTCTAGTCTTCAGCTACACACTCCAGTAGACTCTTCTCATCTGTACAGTTCCCAAACACTCTAAAAGTCACTACATACAAAAACAGTCCCTTTCATGGTTACAGTGGCTTGCAAAAGTATTTGGCCCCCTTGAAGTTTTCCACATTTTGTCACATTACTGCCACAAACATGAATCGATTTTATTGGAATTCCACGTGAAAGACCAATACAAAGTGGTGTACACGTGAGAAGTGGACCGAAAATCAGACATGATTCCAAACATTTTTTTTACAAATAAATAACTGCAAAGTGGGGTGTGCGTAATTATTCAGCCCCTGAGTCAATACTTTGTAGAACCCCCTTTTTTGCTGCAATTACAGCTGCCAGTCTTTTAGTGTATGTCTCTACCTGCTTTGCACATCTAGAGACTGAAATCCTTGCCCATTCTTCTTTGCAAAACAGCTCCAGCTCAGTCAAATTAGATGGACAGCATTTGTGAACAGTAGTTTTCAGATCTTGCCACAGATTCTCGATTGGATTTAGATCTGGACTTTGACTGGGCCATTCTAACACATGAATATGTTTTGTTTTAATCCATTCCATTGTTGCCCTGGCTTTATGTTTAGGGTTGTTGTCCTGCTGGAAGGTGAACCTCCGCCCCAGTCTCAAGTCTTTTGCAGACTCCAAGAGGTTTTCTTCCAAGATTGCCCTGTATTTGGCTCCATCCATCTTCCCATCAACTCTGACCAGCTTCCCTGTCCCTGCTGAAGAGAAGCACCCCCAGAGAATGATGCTGCCACCACCATATTTGACAGTGGGGATGATGTGTTCAGAGTGAAGTGCAGTGTTAGCTTTCCGCCACACATAGTGTTTTGCACTTTGTCCAAAAAGTTCGATTTTGGTCTCATCTGACCAGAGCACCTTCTCCCACATGCTTTCTGTGTCCCCCACATGGCTTGTGGCAAACTGGAAACGGGACTTTTTATGCTTTCTGTTAACAATGGCTTTCTTCTTGCCACTCTTCCATAAAGGTCAACTTTGTGCAGTGCACGACTAATAGTTGTCCTATAGACACATTTCCCCACCTGAACTGTAGATCTCTGCAGCTCGTCCAGAGTCACCATGGGCCTCTTGACTGCATTTCTGATCAGCGCTCTCCTTGTTCGGCCTGTAAGTTTAGGTAGACGGCCTTGTCTTGGTAGGTTTACAGTTGTGCCATACTCCTTCCATTTCTGAATGATCACTTGAACAGTACTCCGTGGGATGTTCAAGGCTTTGGAAATCTTTTTGTAGCCTAAGTCTGCTTTAAATTTCTCAACTTTATCCCTGACCTGTCTGGTGTGTTCTTTGGACTTCACGGTGTTGTTGCTCCCAATATTTTCTTAGACAACCTCTGAGGCCGTCACAGAGCAGCTGTATTTGTACTGACATTAGATTACACACAGGTGCACTCTATTTAGTCATTAGCACTCATCAGGCAATGTCTACTGGCAACTGACTGCACTCAGACCAACGGGGGCTGAATAATTACGCACACCCCACTTTGCAGTTATTTATTTGTAAAAAATGTTTGGAATCATGTATGATTTTCGTTCCACTTCTCGCGTGTACACCACTTTGTATTGGTCTTTCACGTGGAATTCCAATAACATTGATTAATGTTTGTGGCAGTAATGTGACAAAATGCGGAAAACTTCAAGGGGGCCGAATACTTTTGCAAGCCACTGTATATGAACAAATAAGGATAACAGAGGTATTCAGTACCTGTATTGAGATGTCTGATTTGCTGCATGAATGTGTCCAGCATTTACTTTCATGTCCTTGTGTGCGGTAATATTTTGCTAATATTATAACCTTTTTTTATTCAATATCTTCTGCCACGAATCTTTGATTTTTTTGGAATGTAATAGTTTAATACATCACACAAAAAGAAAGAGTCAGTGCTTAGCAGAAGGGGAACATGTAAGCTTGAACTGTGAAGAACAATGGCATCCTCCTAGCTGATGGAAAAAGTACAAAGTACTGGCTGCTGGCCAAGTCTTATTCTGTTCTTCAAGAAAACCTGTCACTAAACAGTCTAAGCACATTTGTTACAAATACTCTTTCTTTTTACCAGCAATGATATTGGTTTTTGTTTACTACATCTCTCCACTTTGTGAGATGGAAAGAAAAGGCATCTTTTAACACATGGGTATTTGGACATAATATGCCCCTCTCCATTATACCTGCACTCGCGCTCTGCCATACCTCCAGTGTGACATGCCATGACGTATTCACAGCCTTTAGTCACCAATTTCCAGTTATGTTAGAGTTTTAAAATAAGTATGGCAATAAGATAGTGGATGGCCTTTATAATGCTTAGGCAAATATAAACACACTTTTTAGAAACACAAATATATATATTTATACAGAACTGCAATTGAGAGATAACTGAACCAGAAATATATATATATGTCCCCAAATGGTTTTCATTTTTTAATTCAGATGAAGATTGGTTCTTTGAATTCTGCTTAAAATTAAAAAAATTATACACGCACACATATTTACATATTTTTATTTTGTTCAGCAGCAACAGCTATTTACTTTCTACCTTGAAAAGTGAAACAACTGCCTGAGGTTGAGTTTCACAGTCACACCCTGAACTATGTAAAAATACACCTACGTTGACAATTATATGCTCCTATCTCTCCGTCTTATGTACATCGTACAGCTTGATAGCTCTTGTCAGACACCACCACCTTGTGTACTGGCACCTTGGAAATAAACTTCCCAGGTGCTTCTGTTGTACAGCACCCACAGCAAACATTAAGTACACCTGTCATGAGTCATGTCAGGTGTTATGACACCACTCCCTGTCCCTGGAGAGTGATTCACCAATCATTATAGTCTGATGATCAGTATTAAGGTTCTTCAGAAAGAAGTCAGCAATGGCTGCTTCTGTATTTTTATTATGGTAGATGAAATATAATAATGTAATAGAGATATATAATATAATTCACTTTTGCATGGAATTCCTGGAATTTTACTACAGGATACACGTCTTATGCCTAGGCAGGGAAGTTTAAGTTTCTAGAATAAATAACTCTTAATTTAAGTGAGTAACCCCTCCACACACACACACACACACACACACAAACTATTGCAATGCTGTAGCCAGAGGCACTCCCCAGTATTAGTAGCCCCCTAATATAGGTAGACAGAGGTACCCCCAATAGTTGGTATCAACGAGAAGGGCCCCCAGTATTAGGCAGCCAGAGGTAACCCCCCAGTATAGGTAACCAGAGGAGCCCGCAGTATTAGGTAGCCAGAGAGAGTCCCCCCCCCCCCATCATTTACGTAGCCATAGCAGGTAAATAAATTCCTAAAGTGGCACACCTTTCCACTAATTGTTTGGGTGCATGACCTGGGTGACTATTCAACACCACCTGACCAAACATGCAAAAGAAGTAAGTCAGGTCAGCACACAGGGTTAGTTTCTGAAGCTTACAAATGTAATGCATCAGCAGTCCACAAACACAAAGCTGACAATTTTTTTGTCGCCCAGAGGGGTCACCTTCCTCAAAGCACAATGTAGACGGATTTGACCTCCAGTATTGGATGCCAGTTCTGCCCCTTCAATATTAGGTACTTAGAGAGGCTTCCCACCCCAGTATATGTAGTTAGATGTGACCCCAGTATAGGTAGCCAGAAAAAAAACAGTATTAGGTAGCCAGAGAGGACCTCCTCTTCCTTCATTCACAGTATGTAGCAGAGCAAAGGTGTGAAATGACTCCCCTCAGCGATTGGAGACACACATGAACATCCTCCTCCAAGGCGTTCCAGTCTTTATGTTTCCACTGTCATCTGTTTTCATGTAACTTGCCGATCCCAGTATTTTATATATGCAAATGCAGATTAACAGCAATTAAATAGAGCAGCATCTCCCCTGAAGAATAATTATGCGGCTGAGCAAACAATTCTGATAACAGGAGGGTACTGAAAAGCTAAAAAGTGAATTTATTTTTGTTGGGAGCTAAAGGGACAAGATCTTACAACACACTGAAATGACTGCAATACACACTTAAGAGTTTATACTGAATTCCATAAAACGTGAGACACCAGGATAGTTTTATGTAACATTGCTACTACACATACACATAATTATCTCCTGAGTTTATTTCCAGTTCAAGCTTGCTTTAAAATGAACACTGTGCCTGATCATAGTTTAATCAATGCTTCCACAGAGAGTTTATGTGTGCATTAAACACCATATCTGGCTTAGCAAATTTGGCCTTATTGGCTATTCATGAGGCAATGCTCATGCAAATATGCCAAATCATGCAGGGTCAAAAACCAATACCGCAAAGCGGTTGCCCTGCAGGAATTAGTTCATGCTGCATTAGCACTATCCAGGAGCGCCACGGGGAGGCTTCCCAATGCCCCCATACAACCGGGGATCCACGGGCCCCCAAGCTCTCTTACTGCTCAGAGACCACAGCGGCACCCCGGAGGAAGAGGCTGGGAGGTGCAGGCGACCCCCCCCCCCAAGCGTGGCCAATGCCAGGGAGGGCCATCCGCACCCGCCTCCAAAGATTAAAGACAGGCACTTACCTTAACATCCTGCTACTGAGCATGACTTGGGTGCAACACATAAGAAAAGAATGAAGCATGGGTCACCCCAAGCTTGTGGAGTTCGGGGTTGGCTCACACGCAGCACTCCAAGGGGGGGGGGGGAGGACGGGCGCAGACAGCTCACTCCAGGGCTCACACCACCTAAAACAAGCCATCCACCACCCACCTCCATTCAAAGAGGGAATAGAAATGAAATGCTTCCACAGAGAGTTTAACCACTTGAGGACTGCAGTGTTAACCCCCCTAAAGACCAGGCCTTTTTATTGTTAATTGGCCACTGCAGCTTTAAGGCCAAGCTGCAGGGCTTGGCCTTAAACACAGCACACAAGTGATCCCCCCCTTTTCTCCCCACCAACAGAGCTCTCTGTTGGTGGGGTCTGATCGCAAGCCCCCCCCCAACGCCCCCTCCCCGTGTTTATTATTTTTTTTATAAATAATTTACGTTGGTGTTTTTACTTTTTTTCCTATACCTCGTTTTTTGTTTGTTTTGTAAACCCCTCCCCCCCCCGCTTCAGCCTGCGCGCGATCTCCTGCAAAATGCAGCCCCAGGACTTGATGCCAATTGGCATTAGGCGGTCCTGGGGCTGCCGCCGCGACCACGCCCATTGGCGTGGGGCGGTCTTTAAGTAGTTAATGTGTGCATTAAACACCAAGTGAACACCTGACATATCTGGCTTAGCAAATTTGGCCTTATTGGCTATTCATGAGGCAATGCTCATGCAAATATGCATTTGCTTTCGCATGCCAAATCATGCAGGGTCAAAAACCAATACCGCAAAGCGGTTGCCCTGCGGGACTTAGTTCATGCTACATTAGCACTATCCAGGAGAACCACGGGGAGGCTTCCCAATGCCCCATACAACTGGGGAGCCGCGGGGCCCCAAGCTCTCTCACTGCTCAGAGACCACAGCGGCACCCCGGAAGAGGAGGCTGGGGGGTGCAGGCGACCCCCCCCCCCAAGCGTGGCCAACGCACCCGCCTAAGATTAAAAACAGGCATTTACCTTAACGTCCATTGTGTTCTACTACTGAGCATGACTTGGGTGCAACACATAAGAAAGGAGTGAAGTATGGGTTGCCTGCACCCCCCAGCCTCCTCCTCGGGGTGCCGCTGTGGTCTCCGAGCAGTGAGAGAGCTTGGGGCCCCCGTGGTTCCCCGGTTGTATGGGGGCATTGGAAGGCCTCCTCGTGGTGCTCCTGGATATTGCTAACGTAGCTTGAACTAATTTCCGCAGGGCAACCGCTTTGCGGTATTGGTTTTTGACCCTGCATGATTTGGCATGTGAAAGCAAATGCATATTTGCATTAGCATTGCCTCATGAATAGCCAATAAGGCCAAATTTGCTAAGCCAGATATGTCAGGTGTTCACTTGGTGTTTAATGCACACATTAAACTCTCTGTGGAAATTGTTTAATCAATAAAGTGTATGACATTGATCAAATTATGTCGATCATGCTTAATGGAGTCATTAGACCACTGACAAGGACTGTGCAAGTGATTAAGTCCATCAGAAATATTGACCTATGTACGGCCACCTTAAAACAACATGATTGGTTCCAGCGTGTATAAAGACATACATCTGATGTTGCACATTGTGGCATCCTATTAGACATGCAGCCACACTCTTCTATAAATAAAGGGCAGTAAATCTAAACAAGGAAGTTGTTTGAAATTCTGCTTTCTGTGCTGTGAGGATTACTTTGAAAAGTGGTGAGCCAACTGTATTAGCACTTAGCAGGGAGATTAGAATACAAACTGTAAACGGCTGTCATGAATGTAAGGAAGTGTTATTATCAGGTTTTCTTTTAGTAGTTTTACAAAATGATAGTCGTACTTTTAATGACAGTTATGAAATGAATTGTGTATCAATGCTTACAGCTGTGCCAATTTTAAAGAAATTGTTGGTTTTTCCCTCAGCAAAGAATAGAAATAACAACTCTTTCATTTTAGATAGAACGATTTTTATTGCAATCTGGGGTTAAATTGAAAGGATTCCATCTGATATTTTTTTCTTAGTGAACATGGTGGTCACTGAAATAAAAAGAGAGGGAAAAAGATAGCAATAAAACCCAAGAGAAGTTTTAATCATTCCTTTCTAAAATAATGAGTGGTTTGACTGTATTCCGGCTGAGAAAGATTTCAATGTGACAATGACAATGTGACAAAATTTCAAGTGACAATGGTCCGTGAGGCAGGAAGTAAGGGAAATATTATTCAGCAATGACCAAGATAGAAATAAAAACTTGGCAGTGGTTCAAACTAGAGGGCAGTCATTTTCTTTTCTCATGGTATTGTCTTGTCTTGCTGGTTTATGAACTATATGGTTAATTTTTATTGATAAATTATGTATTTGATGAATCTAATGCTTCCCCCTTGGGGAATTGGTCTCTTGTCAGAAATTAGCCTGCGTACACAGTTTCCAGAGCCCCTGTTATCAGAGCTATTCACCCCTTAAAGGGAACTTAATATCAAAGTAAGGTCCCCAGTCTCTCGGGCTTCTTCAAGTCCCCAATAGTCGTCCTGGTCCCTCACGGTCTTTGTGCTCTTCTCCCTTCTGCCACGGTTTCCTCCAAAAGCTGCGATTGATTGTGCTCCCATGGCTGAAAAAATTACAACTGTGCATGAATGTTCCCAGCTATGGGAGAGCGTTCCAGGTCGCTGTAGTCCTGAACAGATATGTAATATGAACATGGGTACATGTAGTACTAGCCCTGCTAATAACCTGCCTGAGGTCCCTTTCTATTGTTTGCTATGCAAGTTTAAAAAAAAGTGCGGTTATATATGCAAATGAGGCAGTCCAACAGCCAGATGAACTCAGATCAATGTCCTGTAAAGTAAACAGAAACAAAAAGTTGTATGTAGTAATGCAAACAATCTCTAATAATTAGAGAGTTCTGTCAGGCTCAAAGTTAATTCTTTCTTTTTGTTAGGGGTTAAACGAACCAGGTTTTATGGCACACTGATATGGCTGCTGCTCTGTACAATTTACAATCAATATGTAACTCCTTACAAAGACAATTAAATATAAGGTACCAGGATAGTTCTATGAACTATTGCTACTACTCGTACAATTAATTAATTGTCTCTTCAGTTTATTTTCAGTTCAGGTTTGCTTTAACCAGAAAAGCAATTATAGAATAAAATTTGTTAGCTCCAATTCTAACCTTTTTTTTCCACCTTATCCAAAGCTAAATGGAAATTTTGGCTAAAACAAATGTCATCATACTGAACCAACATCATATGACCTTCCCTGAACAGTCATTTTACAAAGCCCTTGCTGACTTTAACTATTTAAAATATTTATTTTTTTGTTTAAAATAGGTCAAATCACCTGGGAGTATTTCCTTTGCTGCATTGTTGCTAGTTAAAACATGCAAACACAGGCTTAACATAAACATGGATTACAGAGAGTACAAACAAAAACATCAAAAATGCTTTCATCTGTACTACTATCCTAAAATAAGCATGTTGCTAATTAAGCATGATGTTAACATAGCAGTTAAATTAAACCTGAGGCAGCAATAAACAAAAAAACCTAAATACTTACCTAAGAGGGAAGCCTCTGTATCCTCCAGGATAGCACCGCCGGGACACTCTTGAAGATCGTGTCCATGAGGAGCGCAGCCACATAACATATCTGACAAGCTCTTGGTAGATATGGTCCGGGGGTCTGTGTGTGGCAAAAGTGGGGGCCTGGAGGATGTGGGAAGCCTCTGCAGGGTCCAGAGGCGTCTTTGTTCTTAGGTAAGTATCTCATTTTTTTGCTGTTTATACTACCTCGAGGATCACTTCATTTAATAACCTCAAGCCTGGTACACATGGACAGATCTCAGACTAATCTTTTTCAAGCAATCAATCATTGTGATCAACTTACACATCAGTAGTAAATTGATAGGATCATTGATGAGAATGGAATATGGGCCTGCGAACAGTATGCTGTAGAAGCGTCTCCCACACTATCACCATGGCTGCAGAGATGGTGCAGAGAACAGGAAATACCGAATGAGTTGCTTTAATTTTCATTTTCAATTAACATTCCTGACAAAACTTGTCCTTAACCACTTAAGGACCAACATATAAAATGGCCTTAGGGACCAGAGCGTTTTTTTTGGTTTTGACATGCTTTGTTTGAGTTTAGATATTTCAGTAAATTTTTGGTCTATCAAAACAAATGTGATATTGTTTTTTTCAGAACAAATAGGGCTTTTTATCTATACCACTTAATTATATTGATAATGGAATTTTATATGTTTTTTAAGAGAATTTATGCTAAAAAAAAGTAAAAAAATGTATATTGTCTGAAATTTTCAACCAAAAATATGTATATATCTTGAATTAAAACATAAATTCTTTTCAAAATGTATTCTGCCATATGTTTCTAATATATATGTGCAAAAAAAATGAAAACTATTTACATCTTTGGTACATTGTAGAGACTGTGAAAAAAAGTGTAATTTTGCTTTTCAGTGAACAAAATCTACAATGCTTGTTTTCTGCGTTGTACATCATTTCTCTGAAGCACTAAGTCACTGAAATAGTAACATTCCCACCAAAATGACCCCATTCTGTAAACTAGACCTCCTGAGGTATCCATCGATGGGGGCATTGGTGATTTTGACTGCACAGATTATTGGTGGAAATTGATGGAATGTATAACGACAAAAAGAAAAAATCATTTTTTTTGTTCAGACATGTCAGTTTTTTCTGTTTTTTGACAGACATGCTTTGAAGTATTGTAGAAATTCACCCCACAAATGATTCAGTAATTCCTTCTGAATAAAACGATACCAAATATGTGTGGCTAGACTATTGCTTTAGTCCAATACAGAGCTTAGAAGAAGTTGTCAATTATTAAACTTTCAAAGACCATAAATCACACGCTTGCATTTCCCAGCACAGCCTGCTTTTGATGAAGTCTGAGGTAAAAAGTCTGTCAAATTCCTGCCAAAATGACCCCATTCTGTAAACTAGACCTCCTGAGGTATCCATCGATGGGGGCATTGGTGATTTTGACTGCACAGATTATTGGTGGAAATTGATGGAATGTATAACGACAAAAAGAAAAAATCATTTTTTTATTCAGACATGTCAGTTTTTTCTGTTTTTTGACAGACACGCTTTGAAGTATTGTAGAAATTCACCTTTCAAATGATTCAGTAATTCCTTCTGAATAAAACGATACCAAATATGTGTGGCTAGACTATTGCTTTAGTCCAATACAGAGCTTAGAAGAAGTTGTCAATAATTGAACCTTCAAAGACCATAAATCACACGCTTGCATTTCCCAGCACAGCCCGCTTTTGATGAAGTCTGAGGTAAAAAGTCTGTCAAATTCCCGCCAAAATGACCCCATTCTGTAAACTAGACCTCCTGAGGTATCCATCGATGGGGGCAGTGGTGATTTTGACTGCACAGATTATTGGTGGAAATTGATGGAATGTATAACGACAAAAAAAAATAATCATTTTTTTATTCAGACATGTCAGTTTTTTCTGTTTTTTGACAGACACGCTTTGAAGTATTGTAGAAATTCACCCTACAAATGATTCAGTAATTCCTTCTGAATAAAACGATACCAAATATGTGTGGCTAGACTATTGCTTTAGTCCAATACAGAGCTTAGAAGAAGTTGTCAATTATTGAACCTTCAAAGACCATAAATCACACGCTTGCATTTCCCAGCACAGCCCGCTTTTGATGAAGTCTGAGGTAAAAAGTCTGTCAAATTCCCGCCAAAATGACCCCATTCTGTAAACTAGACCTCCTGAGGTATCCATCGATGGGGGCATTGGTGATTTTGACTGCACAGATTATTGGTGGAAATTGATGGAATGTATAACGACAAAAAGAAAAAATCATTTTTTTTGTTCAGACATGTCAGTTTTTTCTGTTTTTTGACAGACATGCTTTGAAGTATTGTAGAAATTCACCCCACAAATGATTCAGTAATTCCTTCTGAATAAAACGATACCAAATATGTGTGGCTAGACTATTGCTTTAGTCCAATACAGAGCTTAGAAGAAGTTGTCAATTATTAAACTTTCAAAGACCATAAATCACACGCTTGCATTTCCCAGCATAGCCTGCTTTTGATGAAGTCTGAGGTAAAAAGTCTGTCAAATTCCTGCCAAAATGACCCCATTCTGTAAACTAGACCTCCTGAGGTATCCATCGATGGGGGCATTGGTGATTTTGACTGCACAGATTATTGGTGGAAATTGATGGAATGTATAACGACAAAAAGAAAAAATCATTTTTTTATTCAGACATGTCAGTTTTTCTGTTTTGTGACAGACATGCTTTGAAGTATTGTAGAAATTCACCCCACAAATGATTCAGTAATTCCTTCTGAATAAAACGATACCAAATATGTGTGGCTAGACTATTGCTTTAGTCCAATACAGAGCTTAGAAGAAGTTGTCAATAATTGAACCTTCAAAGACCATAAATCACACGCTTGCATTTCCCAGCACAGCCCGCTTTTGATGAAGTCTGAGGTAAAAAATCTGTCAAATTCCCGCCAAAATGACCCCATTCTGTAAACTAGACCTCCTGAGGTATCCATCGATGGGGGCAGTGGTGATTTTGACTGCACAGATTATTGGTGGAAATTGATGGAATGTATAACGACAAAAAAAAAAAATCATTTTTTTATTCAGACATGTCAGTTTTTTCTGTTTTTTGACAGACACGCTTTGAAGTATTGTAGAAATTCACCTTTCAAATGATTCAGTAATTCCTTCTGAATAAAACGATACCAAATATGTGTGGCTAGACTATTGCTTTAGT
Source organism: Hyperolius riggenbachi (assembly GCF_040937935.1). Lineage (NCBI taxonomy): Eukaryota > Metazoa > Chordata > Amphibia > Anura > Hyperoliidae > Hyperolius > Hyperolius riggenbachi. The sequence goes on from NC_090648.1 coordinate 319,698,678, forward strand.
CCAATACAGAGCTTAGAAGAAGTTGTCAATAATTGAACCTTCAAAGACCATAAATCACACGCTTGCATTTCCCAGCACAGCCCGCTTTTGATGAAGTCTGAGGTAAAAAGTCTGTCAAATTCCCGCCAAAATGACCCCATTCTGTAAACTAGACCTCCTGAGGTATCCATCGATGGGGGCAGTGGTGATTTTGACTGCACAGATTATTGGTGGAAATTGATGGAATGTATAACGACAAAAAAAAATAATCATTTTTTTATTCAGACATGTCAGTTTTTTCTGTTTTTTGACAGACACGCTTTGAAGTATTGTAGAAATTCACCTTACAAATGATTCAGTAATTCCTTCTGAATAAAACGATACCAAATATGTGTGGCTAGACTATTGCTTTAGTCCAATACAGAGCTTAGAAGAAGTTGTCAATTATTGAACCTTCAAAGACCATAAATCACACGCTTGCTTTTCCCAGCACAGCCCGCTTTTGATGAAGTCTGAGGTAAAAAGTCTGTCAAATTCCCGCCAAAATGACCCCATTCTGTAAACTAGACCTCCTGAGGTATCCATCGATGGGGGCATTGGTGATTTTGACTGCACAGATTATTGGTGGAAATTGATGGAATGTATAACGACAAAAAGAAAAAATCATTTTTTTATTCAGACATGTCAGTTTTTCTGTTTTGTGACAGACATGCTTTGAAGTATTGTAGAAATTCACCCCACAAATGATTCAGTAATTCCTTCTGAATAAAACGATACCAAATATGTGTGGCTAGACTATTGCTTTAGTCCAATACAGAGCTTAGAAGAAGTTGTCAATAATTGAACCTTCAAAGACCATAAATCACACGCTTGCTTTTCCCAGCACAGCCCGCTTTTGATGAAGTCTGAGGTAAAAAGTCTGTCAAATTCCCGCCAAAATGACCCCATTCTGTAAACTAGACCTCCTGAGGTATCCATCGATGGGGGCATTGGTGATTTTGACTGCACAGATTATTGGTGGAAATTGATGGAATGTATAACGACAAAAAGAAAAAATCATTTTTTTATTCAGACATGTCAGTTTTTCTGTTTTGTGACAGACACGCTTTGAAGTATTGTAGAAATTCACCCCACAAATGATTCAGTAATTCCTTCTGAATAAAACGATACCACATATGTGTGGCTAGACTATTGCTTTAGTCCAATACAGTGCTTAGAAGAAGTTGTCAATTATTGAACCTTCAAAGACCATAAATCACACGCTTGCATTTTCCAATACAGCCCGCTTTTGATGAAGTCTGAGGTAAAGAGTCTGTCAAATTCTGTAAAATAGACCCCCTGAGGTATTCATCGATGGTGGCATTGATGATTTTGACTGCACAGATTATTGGTGGAAATTGAATAAAATAAATGAATTTTTCTTTTTGTCCTTATACATTCCATCAATTTCCACCAATAATATGTGCTGTCAAAATCATCAATGCCCCCACGGATGGATACTTCAGGGGGTATAGTTTACAAAATGGGTTCATTTTGGTGGGAAATTGAGGGACTTTTTACCTCAGACTTAATTGAAAGCGGGCTGTGCTGGAAATTGCAAACGTGTGATTTATGGTCTTTGAAGGTTCAATAATTGACAACTTCTTCTCAGCACAGCTTTGAACTAAAGCAATAGTCTAGCCACGCATATGTGGTATCGTTTTATTCAGAAGGAATTACTGAATCATTTGTGGGGTGAATGCCTACAATACTTCAATTTGAATGGAATGTTTGGGAAGAAAAAATAAATGTAGCAATTTTTTTTGGGCGGGGGGTTTCAGTTGCTCCTTCTGAATAAAATTATATCGCCTATGTGTGGCTACTGGCGCTTTGTGTACCATAAATTTGAAGGACAATCCAAGTTAAAAATTTAGGCAGGTGTGGTACACTTTGAAACAGTCTTTCAAACAAAGTCCTGGTTTTTCGGGACATTCGGGGCAATGGTATCGTGTATCCGTCCTTATTTTTTGTTTAGTGCAGACCCTACACTTTTTCTGGGGGTATTGCTTTTTCCCCGTCTGTGGTATAATTTCTGGAACATGATATCCAGAAAGTCTCTCGACTGAATCAAATCTTCTGCCAGGGTGAGTTGCAGCTTTGGAAATGAGAGATTCAGCTATTTCCTCCTGGAATTCTAAATTGCTGAGAGGGTTTTTTGACATTTTGTATAGTATAAAGCTGTTGTAAATTCCCAACTGCAGCAAGTATAAGCCTAATTTTTTATACCAATATCTGGTTTTGCGTGCGGCCAGGTACGGCTTCATTGCCGCGTCATTGCGGTCTACACCACCCATATATTGGCTGTACTCATGAACACATTTAGGTTTCTCTTGTGCTCCAGTCCTGGGTGTTATGCTTTCAGGAGTATGTATGGTTGAAAGCATATATACGTCCCTTTTTCCCCTGTACTTCAGAGCCAGCATCTCTTCACTGCGGAGACCCTCAGATTCATCAGGTTTGAGGCGCTTGTTGACAAGGCTCTGAGGGAAGCCTTTGCGGTTGGATCTGATGGTACCGCAAGCTGGCGTGTTCTCTCTCGCTAAATGTTTGAATAGTGGGATGCTGGTGTAATAGTTGTCTAGGTACAGGTTGTATCCTTTGTTCAGGAGAGGGTGAATCAGATCCCAGACAACTTTACCATTTGTGCCCATATAAGGTGGGCACCCAGGTGGATCCAGCTGGCTGTCTTTTCCCTCGTACACTCGGAAAGCGCATGTAAAGCCAGTGCTGCTTTCACAAAGCTTATAAATTTTTATGCCATATCTGGCACGCTTGGAAGGGATGTATTGCTTGATCCTAAGTCGACCAGTGAAGTGTACCAGGGACTCGTCAATACTTATATTTTTTTCTGGCACGTATACCTCTGAAAATTTTTGCGATAGGTAGTCAATTAGGGGCCGAATTTTGTATAGGGGATCAATATTTGGATCTTCTCCGGTTTGGTACTGGGAATTGTCACTGAAATGGAGGAAGCGCAAGATGGTCAAATAACGTGTCCTCGACATTGTTTGCGAAAAAATCCCCATATGTTGAATTGGTCTTTTCGACCAATACCGTTTTAGGTCTGGTTTTTTGGTAATGCCCATGTTTATTGTGAGGCCTAAAAATGTTTTTATTTCCTCCACTGTAGTGGGCCACCAGTTCTTAGGCCTCGCATAGCTGGATTGCGGTTTCTCAGCAATGTGTTGCTGAGCGTATAAGTTTGTTTGCTCAGCAATAGAGCCGAGGAGCTCATCAGTGATTATGAGTTCCATAAATTGAATTGGGGAGAGGTTAGCCGTTTGCACTTTAATTCCAGCCTGGCCTGTGAAAGGAGGAATTGAGGGTGCTTCTAGGTTGGCAGGCGACCACACGGGGTGAAGCAATTCCTCCGGTACGTCAGTGCGGCGACGTTTAGTAGAAGCGCTCTGTTGCCTGCGGCGTCTCTGTCTGGGTGTTGCGACACTCTCTGCCTGCTCCTGACTAGTGCTTGGCTGCTCTGGCATGGCTGTCTCAGAACTCTCAGTCTCCTCCACGTCCGATTCACTTGGTAGGGTGTCACTGTCAGGGATTGGCTCAAACTCTGAGTCTGAATCTTCAGGCTCTGATTCTTCAGAGTCTAATTCCTCACTGGATTCCCCAGACTGGCAGATCAGATCTACAATCTGCTGAGCAGTAAAAGATCTCTTCGCCATCACGTATATAGTGCAGGACACAATATAAAGGACACAATATACCCTAACAAGCCTGTATATGCACAGACAATATCAGACCCCACACTGACACTATATACGTAAGCGTATAAACCCTGAACCTATATGCCACCCTTTACACTACTGATATACAGCCCTATATACCCTACACTGTACACTAAACCCGATTTACCCTACACGATATACCCGACACTATATACTAAACCCTTTATATCCTACGCTATATACTAAAGCCTATATATACACCCTACACTATATACTAACCCCTATATACTAAACCCTATACACCCTACACTATATACTAATCCCTATATACCCTACACTATAAACTAAGCCCTATATACCCTACTCTATATACTAAACTATATACTAAACCCTAAATACCCTACACTATACCCTAAACACTATATACCCTGCCTATTATACTAACCCCTATCTAACTGCAGTAAAGCACAGTAAATAAAATCACAATCCAGTAAATATTATATATATATATATATATATATATATATATATACTATATATATATATATATAGTTATATACTATATATATATAGCTATATATATATATAGCTATATACTATATATATATATAGCTATATATTCTATATATATATATATATATGGGTGGTTGGAAGGGGATCAAGGGATGAATTGGGGGGAGATCGGGATAAATAAATGTATCTAAAAGTGTTTTTTTTTTGTAAAATCGCACAGCCTGTCACGGCTGCAGGCTGTGCGTCTCTCCCTGTCACAAAAGATCCTCACAGTGACAGGGAGAGGGAGGCGGAACGGCAACTATGTTGCCTTTCGGAGGGTGATCGCTGTGATTGGCTCACAGCGATCACACGGCAGGGAGCCAATCAGTGACGGCTCCTGCCGATACCCGGAAGCCTTAGCTGTCATAAGACAGCTAAGAGCTCCGGATTCCGTGCAGACGATAGCGGCGGCGCCGGTGATAGAGATCTACGCCCTGCCAACTAGGAGCCCATCAAAACAGGGCGTAGATCTCTATCACCTTGGTCCTTAAGTGGTTAAACCTGCATACAGACTTGAGATACCTGTAATCCAAAAGGATTTTTAATTAGCGGACAACTGTAATGAGAGGGATATGGAGGCTGCCATATTTATTTTCTTTTAAGCAATACAAGTTGCCTGGCTGTCCTGCTGATCCTCTGCCTGATATTTATAGCCAGAGACCCTGAACAAGACTGCATCATATCAGGTGTTTCTGACATTATTGTCAGATCTGACAAGATTAGCTGCATGCTTGTTTCTGGTGTGATTCAAATATCTAAATAGATCAGCAGAGCTGCCAGGCAACTGATATTGTTTAAAAGGGAATAGATATGCCAGCCTCCATATCATAACTTCAGTTGTCCTTTAACCCTTTGGTGACAGCTTATCCTCCTGTTACTGTACAGAGGAGCTGTGTGGCTCCTTGCCAAGAAGCCTGTTACCTCCTATGGGTGATGGGTGGGGATCTAGGGGGAATGGTGGTGGTGGGGGGGGGGGGGGGGGTGGCAGTAGGGAGTAGGAGGTATTTGGTAATAGTGATTAGGCGAGTTGTAACTAGCTCAGAGAATTGCTGAGAGGAAGGACACTGTTGTTGAGGCATACCTGTAGTCACACAAAATTTTCACTGTCAACAATCATATCAGACAACAAGAAAGTGTTATATGTATATAGCTAAATGGACACAGTTTAGTAGTTTTAGGTAGAGGGGCATTATGGTGAAACATTTTAAAATGTAAAATATGTGCAAACATATACAAATAAGAAGTACATTTTTTCCAGAGTAAAATGAGCCATAAATTACTTTCCTCCTGCGTTGCTGTCACTTTCAGTAGGAAGTAGAATTCTGACAGAAGCAACAGGTTTTCGACTAGTTCATCTCTTCATAGGGGATTCTCAGGGATTTATTTATTTTCAAAAGTACTTGGTGAATGGCAGTTGCTCTGTCCAACTGCCAAAAAACTGTGTAGGGAGCAGGGAAGCTGCCCAGCATCATTGTTTAAATCCTTTTTAGGGAATAGCTTTATAAAGAATAAAAGCCTTGCTAAGAATCCCCTATGAAGAGATGGACTAATCCAAAACCTTTCACTTCTGTCAAATTTCCACTACCTACTGTAAGTGACAGCAACATAGGAGAAAAGTAATTTATGGCTAATTTTACTCTGGAAAAAACATACTACTTATTTGTCTGTGTTTGCACATATTTTAAAGATTTTAAAATTTTTCGCCATTGTGCCCCTTTAAAGCAAACCTGTGTCTTTCCTAAAATAAAAAGTCAGATAATTACCTCGGTAAAGGGAAGCATCTAGATCTTCCAGAGCTTTCCCATATCCTCCCATATCCGACCCCTGGACTCCGCCCAGGACACTCTGGAAGTTCGCAGCCATGCTCCCATTTGTGAACAAGCCTGGCTGCACTGCACAAGCACACTGACAGCCTGCACCTGCACAGTAGCATGGAGACACTCATGGAAAAAGCCCTTTTCAAAGAGGTCTGGAGGGTCCCAGTGCTGGATTGGTGGGAGCAAATAGGACGGGGAAGCCTCTGGATTATCAGGAGGTTTCCTTATTCTAAAGGCGAGTATCTGCCTTAACCTTCCTGGCTTTCCAGGTTTTCTCAGGCCCTGCTCGGCCGATTTTCTTAAATTTTTTTTTTGCTGGACACAGCTAGCACTTTGCTAGCTGCGCCAGCACACCGATCTCCGCCGCCCCGCGCCCGATCGCCGCTATCCGTCACGGCGCGCGGCCCCCCCCAGACCCTGTGCGCTGCCTGGCCAATCAGTGCCAGGCAGCGCCGAGGGGTGGATCGGGACTCCCAATGACGTCACGACGTTGCTGACGTCATCCCGCCCCATCGCCATAGCGACGGGGGAAGCCCTCCAGGAAATCCCGTTCTTTGAATGGGATTTCCTGATCGAAGCGGGCGGGGGGATGCCGCTGAGCAGCGGCTATCATGTAGCGAGCCCTAGGCTCGCTACATGATTTAACAAAAAAAAAACTGCTGCGCTGCCTCCTGGCGGAATTTTTCATACCGCCAGGAGGGTTAAAGAGGAACTTTAACCAAGGATTGAACTTCATTCCGCTCAATTGTAATACCCCCTTTCCCACAGGAAATGTTTACCCTTTTTAGAATAGATCATCAGGGGGCTATGCGTGGCTGATATTGTGGTAAAACCCCTCCCCACAGTGTGATGTCATGACTGTGAACCTTGTTGCACTGTGGGAAAGAACAGCTGTTTCTAACTGCCTAGCAAGGAATATCTCCTGTGCACAGAAGTCTCAGTAACAAACATTCCATACAGATCATCTGGCAGAACTAAAGATGTCACCACTAGAGACGACCTGAACAGTTCGCTCGCGAACAGTATTCTGCGAACTTCCGCTGTTCGCATTTGCCTTGAGCAGTGAACATTTGGCGTGTTCAATCAGCCCCCTATACATCATCATTGAGCTAAAGTTTGACCCCTTACCTCACTCAGCAGACACATGGCAGCCAATCAGCTAGCACCCCCTCTTGGACCCCCCACCCCCCTATTAAAAAGCAGTTGCTGTGGCCGAATTTTATTCATTCTATGGCTGCAGTGATAGTGAGAGCAGGGTCAGGATTGCTGCAGATAGGTAGGGAAAGCATTAGCTAGGCCTGTGTTCTTATTTCTCAATGACTACTTGCTGAAAGCACCCCAAATAGCCCTTTTGAGGGCTAGTACATCGGTCTCCTGTTTTTTGTGTGTGACACTTCCCAGCCCACTGACACCCATAGCTTTCCACACTACTGCTATTTGTTGCCACATTAAGTTGCAGGCACAGAGTACCACTCCAGTGCTTTATTTTTCAATGTATTCTTATAGTACTATTGCATTTCTGTGTGTGTGACACTTCCCAGCCCACTGACACCCAGAGCTGTGCACACTACCTCTATTGTGGCCATAGCCGGCCTTTGACCTGAGCGGTCGCTCAGGACGCCGGCTTCCAAGGGGACGCCTATAGCTGGTTGCCTATACTGAGGGCACCTACACCTGATTTCCTATACTGGTGGCACATATAGCTGGCTACCTTTACTGAGGGCACCAACAGCTGGCTACCTATACTGGAGGCACCTATGCCTGGCTACCTATGGGGTGGGGTGGGGGGATGGAGACCTTCAACTGACTTCCTATACTGGTGGTACCTGTGCTTGGCAACCTATATTGAGGGCACCTACACATGAGATCCTATCCTATACCTGGCTACCTGCCTATACCGAGTCTGAGGGCGTCTTTTTTGGGGGGGGGGGGGGCGCACTGCGGCTATAACGTGTGGTGCAAATTGTCAGTGCTGTGGTATCATTCTAAATGGGGGGGGGGGGGGGGTTAACTGTCCCACTGATTGTTTTTATGAATATTCCTGAAAGGTTCTAGCCTTCATTTTTAAGTGCATTAAGGATAATGCACTCTTTCCATCTATTTGTGTTTTTTTAATAGTGTTTTTTATTATTTTTATTTATACATATGTGACGTGTCACGGAGATCTGAGCATTTGCCGTGATGTGTCACAACGTCAAAAAGGTTGGGAACTACTGTCCTAGGAGATTTCTCAGGAGAAAAGGTGAACTGCATATGGGCCTGTGTGTGTGCGTGCGTGCTTGCGTGTATGCGCACGTTGAAAGAGGATGAAAAAAAAAAATCAGGTTTCGCTCAGGGCACTGTGAAACCTAAGGCCGGCCCTGATTGTGGCCACATTAAGTTGCAGGCACAGGGTACCATTTCAGTGCATTATTTGTAGGAATGTACTGTGATTTCTGCCCTTTAGCAATTAAAACACGTTTGCATCAACTCCGTAATTTTGATGGGACTTTTGGCATGGATCCTCCTCCAGCATGCCACAGTCCAGGTGTTAGACCCCTTGAAACAACTTTTCCATCACTTTTGTGGCCAGAAACAGTCTTTGTAGGTTTTAAAATTCATCTGCCCATTGAAGTCTATGGCGGGTAGCATGTTTGTGAACATATGCAGAAGTTTCCGTTCGCTGTTCGCGAACGGACAATTTGATGTTCACGACAGTGAAAAATTTCAGGAAGTAAATCAGGGAGAGGAAAGATTTTACAATGGGCAAACACTGACTAAATAATCTGTAAATGAAAATTGTAAAAAAATCAGTAATTTTATTCATTGTTATTTTCCCTGCAGTTCCACTTTAAGCACTTTTTTCCCTACTGGTCCACTTTAAGCAATGGAAACAGTGGTCTATTTTACTGGTCCAAAAGCTACTTTTATAAGATCTCATTTACTTAACACAAGAGTGCACTGAGTCACTATACTATATACATATACAGTACCATATACATATTTCAGTGGAAAGCCTTATTTTGGATTTTGATCTGTTCTGTTTTCAGCTGCATTATAATAATTCATCTGTCCCAGTGGCTGCTCTGTCCCATTCACCATCTTCATTGCCTGCGTCTTCTCCATCCAGCGCATTTTATGTGTAAATTGAGGCCGGGTGCCTCAGTGGCAGCGTCGCTCCTGTTTTCAACAACTATACAGAAAGTGCAGGGCCCAAACTGACATGGTTATTACCACTGTGCAGTCTTTGTTTAGAAGATAAGAAAAGAAGCCCCAGGAAATATGCACTACTGGAGAAGGGAGGTTTGTTTGACCTTTTTGTACTCTGGAGAGGAAGTGAGAAAATGCTGAAATAGTAACCTATTGTGAAAAAAAACAGTAGCGTTTCCATCATCTCTGCACTAGAGTTGCTACGGTATGAAATTCCACATTATGATAACCGTCAAAAAAATGCCACGGTATGACTGTATTACGGTATATGGTATTATACAATTATTTGGACCCGGGCCCACCCTCTTACATTAAATAATAGGCCCCCACCAACCCCAGTAGTAGGTGGCCGCAGCATAGGTAGCCAGGGATAGGTGTAGAAATTATTAGGTGGCCGCAGCATAGGTAGCCAGGGATAGGTGTAGCCAGTATTAGGTGGCCGCAGCATAGGTAGCCAGAGCTAGTTGTAGGCAGGATAGGCAGCCGCAGCATAGGTATCCAGAGCTAGTTGTAGGCAGGATAGGTGGCTCAGCATATGTAGCCAGAGCTAGGTGTAGGCAGTATAGGTGGCTTCAACATAAGTAGCCAGAGCTAGGTGTAGGCAGGATAGATGGCTGCAAAATATGTCGCCAGGGATAGATGTAGGTGCCCGCAGTATAGAGGGGGGGAGGGAGGGGGGACACAGCAGCAGGGGTTACACATACTCACTTACCGGGCCTTTCCTCATGCATGTACTGGCTTCATTCTACTTCCTGTTCTTGCTTCCATCTCCTTGTAATAGCGCCCAGGGCGCGCTGTTTCAGGGAAATGTGAGGCAACAACAGGAAGAAGAATGAAGCCAGTACAGTGTGAGGACTGGCCCGGCAAGTGAGTATTTCTTTCACCACCGATGTTCGTGCGCTCGCCGCATCCCCGCCACTACACGTTGCCCTGTCCCCTGAAAACCCGGTAAAACGAGATTGTGCATGGTATGATTACCATGCACAATCAAACCGCGGTATATCATCATACCGGTATACCGTGGCAACCCTACTCTACAGCTGAAATGAGAATATAACCAATACAGATGGATCTATAGATAAGACAGACAGATAGATAGATGAAAGACATTTGGTTTTTGTTGTTGCAGTAATTAAGGTAAATTGCACAACCTACATAACAAGGTTAACTAAACTCCTGAGAGACATGTCCTGTCTCAGTCCCTCACCTAGCCTAAAGATGCGTACACACCTTTGATGGATGTCACCCCTTCGGAGATCGGGGCCTGATCCCCTTGGGTGACAACGCTGGGCCAGGCTGCAGAGACGCATGTCAGCTGAGTAGCTGACGACAAGCTTAGTTGCTATGCAGGAAGCTGGAGCGGCGTGTGTGTAACGTCACGCTGTGGGCGGGGGATTGGCGTGACCTATAGGATTGACCGTCACTGGGGGTGAGTTGATCCACCAGGCATATTGCTTGCGGGTTGTGAGCCTGTGTACATACGCTTGATTATCGGCTGAGGCGATATGTTATCAGCCGCCACAGCCAATTTTAGTCAGGCGTGTACGAGCCTCACCTCCTCCCGTATTTCTAATCTTGTGCCTAACCTTAAAGGATACCCGAAGTGACATATGACATGATGAGATAGACATGTGTATGTACAGTGCCTAGCACACAAATAACTATGCTGTGTTCCTTTTTTTCTTTCTCTGCCTGAAAGAGTTAAATATCAGCTATGTCAATGACTGACTCAGACAGGAAGTGACTGCAGTGTGGCCCTCACTGATAAGAAATTCCCCTTTTTATCTCTTGCTCTCAGAAGTCATTTTCTGCTAGTAAAGGGTTTTATAGTTGGAATTTCTTATCAGTGAGGGTCACACTGTATTCACTTCCTGTCTGAGTCAGGACTGAGTCACTTACATACCTGATATTTAACTCTTTCAGGCAGAGAAAGAAAAAAAGGAACACAGCATAGTTATTTGTGTGCTAGGCACTGTACATACACATGCCTATCTCATCATGTCACATGTCACTTCGGGTATCCTTTAACATCATGGTCAATCAAAAATTAGAAAAAAAAAACATAATACCTGATGCAGAGTGCGATCTGGAACATGATACGCCACTTCCCGACAAAGTCTGCAGCTCCATTTTCTATTTATAAGCTTTTAGTAATTCTTTAGAAAAGCTAAATGGACGCAAAAATACATTGAAAAGATATAGACACTGAACAATAGCCAGTATTTTGATCAATATTTTCCAGCATGTCCGATCTGCTTCTAATCAAAATATAGATTTTGAGCAGGAGATCGGTCGCTGGCAATCAGTAAGCTGTATATTTTTTTGCCCTATCACTTTCTCGATCTGAAGAAAGATCTGAAGTTGCATGGTGTGCACCAGCCTTAACAGTAAAGGGGGAACTTGAAATCTGTAAACCCTCTTTATATGTGTTTTCTTAATATTTTCTTATCCAAGGGTTGCAAGTATTCCCAGTTGTTGTAATTGTTTGGGATATTTGCTAAGGACCCCAATGCCTGTCTGCACTATCATGTACTGGCACAACACTGAGTTGTGTGCTGGTGACGACAAAAAAAAAAAAAAAAAAAGAGCACTGATGAAAAGCAAGAGGGTAATGGAAGAGGAGAGACATTGTAAACTTCAACATTTATTTACAAGTTGAGATGCTAATGCTAGTGCTTAGTGTACTCTCCTGTGTTTTATTTCACAAAATGTTTTTTCTTATCTACAAGCTACCTTTTTAGCTTCAGGTAAGTAAAAAAAAGTTCTAAAAATAGGTGGGAAAATAATACCAAAGTTGTTAGCTTAGGACATCCTATTTGGAGTACTTATTTGCTGAGGGTTAAAAAGGTATTTTTTCGAGTCAGTGCTGTGAGAAAACTTAGGCGAAAAAAGGTTTTTTTTGAGTCAGTGCTATAGCAACATGACAATTTAAGAGACATAATAAGTTATGGAAGTAAAACCTGTCAACTTCGCACAAAATCAACCAAAAGAATGCAGCCTCTCAGAATGCACAAAAAACCCTAGATGCAAATAATTAACAGTAACAAGAAAATTATTAACAGACATAAGAAACTGAAAACATCTAAATAAAGAACAAAACTACAATACAGCCATGTCTAACTGTACAATGGCAATGCCTCTTTCTGCCTGTATACAACTGTGAACTTCTGTCGCTCTCTCAACAAAATTCTTTCCCATATGAACTCAAAAGCCTCAAAAAAACTACCTTACAAGACTTGATATATGATTATTCCTTTAGATTGTAAGCTCACAAGGGCAGGGCTCTCTCAGCCTTTTGTGTCTTGGAATTTATTACACATTTCTTCATATTAATTTTGGCACTGTAATTACCAATTCAGTATTTTGTACTGATTTTGTATACTGGTGTAAACCATTGTCTGTATTATTTTGTACCCCATGTTTGTTTCTTACTTTGTACAGTGCCACAGAATATGTTGGTGCTTTATAAATCAATAATAATAATAATTCCGTGGACGCTGGGGCGTATTTTAGGTGGTCACGCAACCCGCAGAATCACCTGGATTGGCTTACACTAACAAGAAATGGGACATTCCTATGAAAAAAGCGCAATTTGGCAAAATAAACCACATGATGAACTGAAGTATGTTTTTACTCAGATAAACACTTCAGCAAAAAATGCACAGTATTGATTATGTGAATTTTACCTGCTTGCCCCTAGTGGTAATATGAGGTATTGTGTTAGCAATGGGCAGAGGAGAAATTACTGTAGAATTAAATGGTACTGCCTACTGTGTTAAGATGGCCATACATGAACAGAAGGCCACCATATTGAACCATCCGATAGGATACCTCTCAGGTGAAATTTTACTTTATATACATTTTATATAGATTTCAGCATGAAATCTATTAAACATCTGTGGAACAGCACGCTGCCTGCTAGGCCTCCAAGGTCTCCCCCATCAATGAGGTCTTGCCCTCCCCCGAGAGCATGCAGAATGTTGACAGCAGAGCTTACACTCATCTGTTTGTGGTCACATGTCTTCTCTCCATCTCTGCTTGGGCCACTCTACCCTGTCTCTTCTCCATCACCTCTAGTGTTTGTCACAGGGCACAGACAGTGGATGAGACAGGGAGGGTTGGCCAGGGTGGTGATGGAGAGAAGACACATGCCCGAGGGCAGGTGATTGTAAGCTCCGCTGCCAACACTGCATGTCGAACGCTAATAACGCTACTGACCCACTGCCAGTTGAGCGATAGCTTCCATCTCTGGTGATCTACTGATTTCATAGATTTCAGGCGGAAATTGATCCATCAGGCATTGTTTTCTAGTAGATTCAAAAATAATGCTGTGAGGTAAGGTTAGGTTTAGAAAAATATTAAAGGGGCACTATGGCGAAAATTTTGAAAATTTAAAATATGTGCAAACATAGACAAATAAGAAGTACATGTTTTCCAGCAGGGCCGTGCCGACACAGAGGCCGACGAGGCTGGAGCCTCGGGGCGGAAGTCATTGACAGTCTGTGAGGGCGCATGGAGCAGGACTGTTTTGCCTGGCTGCCCGCCTTTCTCTCCCCTGTGGTCACGCTGCCTGCGCCCCCGCCTCAGTTCACAAAGTGCTGACCAGGCTGTCTGCGGGGGATGACGGAGCGGGAGCGGAGTGTATATATTCCACTCCGCTCTGTGCCTGTTGCCATGGTCACCGATGCCGCCAGCCCCTCTCATAGAGAAAGCCAGCGTGCATCTCTCTGGCTCAGGAGAGACGTCAGCGGCCTGTGAGTTCCTGCGGGGACTGCCTCACGAAGGCAGAGCAGGACTACGGCAAGATGGCTGCCGAAGCCCTGCACTAGAGACTATTTGTGTCTCCAGTACAGGGCTTCGGGCGCCATCTTCCCGTAGCCCTGCACACTTCCTGTCAACGCGGGAGATGTGCTGAAGGAGGATCGTCGCTGGAGGAGCTGAACAGGGGAGGCTGGCTAGTGGCCAGGTGAGTGAATTTTTTTTACAAGTTTATTATCTATTGAATGCTCCCACATAACCATTATTATCTGGTGAATGCTCCCACATAACCATTATTATCTGGTGAATGCTCCCACATAACCATTATTATCTGGTGAATGCCCCCACATAACGATTATTTTCTGGTGAATGCTCCCCACATAACGATTATTTTCTGGTGAATGCTCCCACATAACCATTATTATCTGGTGAATGCTCCCACATAACCATTATTTTCTAGTGAATGCTCCCACATAACGATTATTTTCTGGTGAATGTCCCCACATAACGATTATTTTCTGGTGAATGCTTCCACATAGCGATTATTGTCTGGTGAATGCTCCCACATTGCGATTATTATCTGGTGACTGCTCCCACATAACGATTATTGTCTGGCGAATGCTCCCCACATAGCGATTATTTTTTGGTGAATGCTCCCACATTGCGATTATTGTCTGGTGAATGCTTCCCACATTGCGATTATTATCTGGTGAATGCTCCCACATTGCGATTATTATCTGGTGAATGCTCCCACATTGCGATTATTATCTGGTGAATGCTCCCACATTGCGATTATTGTCTGGTGAATGCTCCCACATAACGATTATTTTCTGGTGACTGCTCCCCACATAGCAATTATTATCTGGTGAATGCTCCCACATAACGATTATTTTCTGGTGACTGCTCCCCACATAGCGATTATTGTCTGGTGAATGCTCCAACATTGCGATTATTATCTGGTGAATGCTCCCACATAACGATTATTTTCTGGTGAATGCCCCCACATAGCAATTATTATCTGGTGACTGCTCCCACATAACGATTATTTTCGAGTGAATGCTCCCACATAACGATTATTATCTGGTGAATGCTCCCACATAACGATTATTATCTGGTGAATGCTCCCACATAACGATTATTTTCTGGTGAATGCTCCCACATAACGATTATTTTCTGGTGAATGCTCCCACATTGTGATTATTTTCTGGTGAATGCTCCCACATTGCGATTATTATCTGGTGAATGCTTCCACATAACGATTATTATCTGGTGAATGCTCCCACATAACGATTATTATCTGGTGAAAGCTCCCACATAACGATTATTATCTGGTGACTGCTCCCACATAACGATTATTATCTGGTGAATGCTCCCACATAACGATTATTTTCTGGCTAATGCTCCCACATTGCGATTATTTTCCTTCAGACTGGCATCTTGCTACTAATTGCCCTATTTCCTCTGGTTGCTGCGTATGTTTGCAAATTGAACGTGGCACCCATGCTGTTGCAAAGCTGAATTGATATAGCCATGCCATGCACAGCTATAGGGATTCAGATATGTGTGTGCTTCGGGTGTTGCGGAGGGGCTGTTGTTGCCGGGGGAGGGGGGGCCCACATCCAGATTCCGCATCGGGACCCAGAGGTTTGTAGCTACGCCACTGACAGTGATGTCAGAGTCAGGGTGGCTGATGAGACAATTAATGAATTCTGCATTAGCACACCAATAAATAATGGAATTATTATTTATCTTTATGTTCTGATCATTAATAGACCCTGAACTGAGAAAAAAAATACTTTTTAACATACTTGGGGCTTCCTCTAGCCCCCTGTAGTCTCCAAGGTCCCTCAGGTTCCCCGTCAGTCATCCAGCTGGAGCTCCCGAAATCCTGTAACTTCGCTCAAAGTCGCGGTAAAGTGCGCGTGCACGGCTCGTAAGCGCTCCTGGCAAGATGGCACAGGCCATCTCCATTAACTTGCTGTGCATGCGCGGTTCTCTGATGACTGAACTGCGTGTGTGCAGTAAGCTTACAGAGATGGCCTGCGTCATCTTGCCAGGAGCGCTGATGAGCAGTGCATGCGCACTTTGCCGTGACTTCAAGCGAAGTTACAGGATGCTCAATTATGTGAATTGCCGGGGAAAAGCTGCGCCATGATGTGAATTGTCTTGGGAAAAGCTGCGTTATTATGTGAATTGTCTGGGGAAACACTGCACCATTATGTGAATTGTCTGGGGAAACGCTGCTGCATTATATGTATTTTCTGGTGAAAGGCTTCCTTATTACATGTCTTGCTGACTGAAGGGTTCTGCCTGCTTTCCCTGTCCCTTGTTTGTAGGTGGGGGGGGGGGGGGGGGGGTAGGGGAACACATTGTGTAATTAACTTTAGGGTCCGTTGCCTGTGTTTTGGGAGAAAACTAGGGCCCACTGTCTTTGCGTTACACTGTTACATTACAATTAGCTCCGCCCACATCTTTTCATGGCCACACCCAATGGGGGGGGGCACACTTGGGCACCTCAGCCTCTGTTGGTGGCGGACCTTGTCCCGGCCCTGTTTTCCAGAGTACAATGAGCCATAAATTACTTTTCTCCTATGTTGCTGTCACTTACAGTAGGAAGTAGAATTCTGACAGAAGCGACAGGTTTTGGACTAGTTCATCTCTTCATAGGGGATTCTCAGGGATTTACTTATTTTCAAAAGCACTTGGTGTATGGCAGTTGCTCTGTCCCTAAAAAGGATTTAAACAATGATGCTGGCCAGCTTCCCTGCTCCCTACACAGTATTCTGGCAGTTGGACGGAGCAACTGCCATTTATTTGTTTATGTTTGCACATGTTTTAAATTTTACAATTTTTTGCCATAGTGCCCCTTTAAGTTTTTTTTTTTATTATTTAACCATGAAATCTGATCAAATTTCCCATTATTTTTCATTATGAGTCAATCAGGAGTGGTGGATATTTCAGATCTTTTTTTTTTTTTTTTTAAATTGAATGGTGTAGGATAGATTGTCAATTTCTTGATTTATACACCCAAGCAATTTTTACTTAAACATTTTAGTTTTTGATCATTTTTTGTTCATCATTGGGGAAAAATTTAACACAAGTGTGTGTTACATTGGTCAGATTTTTCACATTTTACAATCTCCCTGAAAAAATGTACTTAATTCTCAAATTGGAAAAACATACATGGGGTGTAGCCACCTAAACATGGGAAATTTTGCATGTTCTGTGATTGTGTTTTCCAAAATTGCAATTGCTCCACTGGGCTCAACACCACAGACTTACATTAGCCTTTTTGAAAGTGCCAGTGATTGTCAGAGCCCCAAAAACACTAAAAAAAGTGAAGCCTGCATGTCAGTTCTTACCAGTCTCTTGTATTTGCTTTACAATGTTTTCTCTATTTTTCACTGCACGAAGTTACTCTTTTGTGTAGGCTGTACAATATATGCAGTAGTGTCATATTTCCTCATGAACTTATAGTGGTAGTTATTTGGCTGCTAGCCAGAATCATGTCTTTACTGTGCCTAGAAATAGCTGACAGGAAGACAGTTGCATCACACAACTCCTCCTACAAATCCCCAGATAAAGGGTCATACAAATAAAGTGACTCCCAAAGTCCCAAACCTGTCAAGTGTCACCTCACTAACACTGTATATTTGGCAGTGGCCCAAGCCAGGTAATTACCAGACAAGAACAAATTATTAAAGGGGCACTACAGTGAAAAACTGTGAAATTTAAAATATGTGCAAACATATTCAAATAAGAAGTACATTTTTTCCTGAGAAAAATGAGCCATAAATTACTTTTCTCCTATGTTGCTGTCACTTACAGTAGGTAGTAGAAATTTGACAGAAGTGACAGGTTTTGGACTAGTCCATCTCTTTATAGGGGATTCTCAGGGATATATTTATTTTGAAAAGCACTTGAATACAGTGAAAACAGTGAATGGCAGTTGCTCTATCCAACTGCCAAAAAACTGTGTAGCAAGCAGGGAAGCTGGCCAGCATTATTGTTTAAATCCTTTTTTGGGAATATCTTTATAACGAAAAAAATCCTTGCTGAGAATCCCCTATGAAGAGATGGACTAGTCCAAAGCCTGTCACCTCTGTCAAATTTCTACTGCCTACTTTAAGTGATAGCATTATAGGAGAAAAGTAATTTATGGCTCATTTTGCTCTGGACAAGACACACAACATTTGTACTGTATCACGTATTTCTTCTTGCGGACTCAAATCGCTTCAGAGTTGCAGCCACTTGAGCCGGGGGCGGCATTGCAATTTCGGAAACTGCTTGTTATTTCCAAACCCTAAAGTACTGTGATTTTACATGGCATTCCTGGAGCAAGCACAATTTGGTCCTGAAGCTATTGAATGCGATTGCTCTGAAAATACTGCATCCAGCACTTTGTGATCGCACAGTGGTGTAGCTAAAGAACTTTGGGCCCCAGCGCAAGTTTTACATTGGGCCCCCCAAGCAATCTATACATAACAATTCATATAAAACCTGCCAAGCACATCCACAGTATGAGAGGTAGAGAAGCAGAGGAGGGTAACAGTTTGTTTATGGTTAACCACTATTCAAAGCATATATATATATAATAGAAGTGATCATCATCAGTTTCGCACCATTGAGCTAATACTGTGGTTGAGGGGGGCAGTCTAGTGGGCCCCTGTGGTCCAAGGGCCCCGGTGCAGTTATAACCTCTGCATCCCCTATTGCTACGCCACTATAAACATGTATAGTTAATGGGCCTTTTGCAAGGCGTGGGAATACACGCCTTGTCGTGTTCTCATTGCGTTATCTCTTTGCAGCGACGTGTGCCCTGCTGCTCATATGTATCTTATTTCATTTTCCAGGGTAGTTTCCTGCAGGTCACCTGGTTCCCGGGCTCCTTGCTCTCCGTCCCTTGTCACAGGGAGCGGGTTCCTTGGCTGCTGCTGCTGAGTGCGCGGCGTAGCCGGAGGCTCCAGGCGTGCATTGCTATACACTTCACAGTAGTGTTGTCCGGATCATGAACGATTCGGATCTTTGATCCGAATCTATTTTATGAGTCGATCATCCGAATCATCAAAATGAACGATTCGGATCGCAAAAGGGGCGGGGCAAGGACCGACACGCCCCCTCTCAGCGGGCAGCGGGGTCCTGGAAGCACTGAGCAGAGATGGATCGCTCTGTTGTATGGGAGCCAGCCTTGCAGGGAGACAGGTAGATGAGAGAGAGGGGGCATGGGTGCCACTGCCAGATATGTGTAGAGCACATATACTGGCTATAACGTGCTGCCCATTATAGGCTGGCTGTTCCGTAGTGCTGCACAGTGATCACATTGGAAGCTTTTGGCTCAGCACAGCTCAGTGACTTTGCAGACAGTGTGATTGAAAGGCAATATAATCCTCCTGCGCTCGGCACTAAACAGCTGCACTTATCTTCTGGGAATGCTTTCTTTCACTGTGCGACCTTTTCTTTCAAAGTGTACAGATGAACATATAGGTGAAATATATGTAAAGCATATGACTGCAGCATGTGGGTATTACGTGCAAACATTTCTGCTCTCTGCTCGTCCCTCCTCCCTTCTCTGTCCACTCCCTGCCCTCTGTCCATCTTCTCCCCTTCTCTGTGTGTCCACTCCCTCCCCTTCTCCTGCCCACAGACCTGTCCTGCTGTTCATTTCACCCCCGAATGCTTCCTGTAGTAAAATGATCCGAGATTCGGATCAAAGATCCGGATCTCTTCAATGATCCGATTCGAATCATCCGGATCATTGAAAAGATCCGAACTTCCCATCTCTACTTCACAGGTTTTCTGGCCCCCGGCAGTGAAGGGGTGTGCAGAGTGGGCGTGTCTGCGATCCACCCTGATCCACACAGACACACTCCCAGCGGCGAGCAACACACACGGCTGCACGATCGGCCGGAGAGGGGACAGAGCCAGCCGCGTCTATTATGTGCCAGTCACAGCGCCTGGCCGCGCTCACCGCTCCATCCTCTCTGCCAGGGAGGCGACCTCGGGCTGTCTAGCTGCTGCTACCAAACCTCCACCACCATGCCGGGCAGCGACACGGGGATAGCCGTGGACAGGACTTACTCTGATCCGGAGAGGCACCAGCGGAGCAAGCCTCGGGTAAGGCATGGGGGTGATGGTGGGGATGAGGCTGGGGGACCTGTGTCTCCGTACCAGTAATGAGCTATATACGACTGGTGCACCTTGTATATAATATAGCTCACGCCTGGCATGCTCCGACTTCTAGTTCCACAACTGCTGGAGACTCTGTAGCGCTGCACTCTGTGGTCACTGTGTGAACGCTGCCTACTGACAACCTGCGGCTTATAATGGGCAATTAGGGTCCAGTTCACTCCCATGTCTTCACTACACCCACCGAGCAGTACATTATACATGTCCATTATTGCCATTAGTAATATGATCAGCACTGCAGTGTATATGGTGCGTGTGATGTATAGGAAGTGGCGCTATGTCTCATTCCCATTGTACTCGTACACTATGTTTAGTGCAAGCAGCCACAGTATTCCCCTGATTCCTGATGAAATGTCAGCTGTGTATTGGAAAGGTAACGCTAAGATGAAAGAGAGCTGTTGTTGGCTTGATCAAGGTGCCAACTTATGATACAATTTTGATTGTACAATTTTATCAAATCTATATAGCAGAAAGGGGGGACAGGAAATTTGGGCAACGGAGGAAGTTTAGGCACACACATTGATATTGGCAATTGTGCCCGCTATTTGTAGCTGCAGTATGTTGGGCTGCTTGCTATTTTATTGTGCGCCCAAATTTCCCGCAATTGCCAATCTTATTATGGATGTCTATGGGGTGCCTGAACTTCTGGGGCACCTAATATTTAGTTTGTACAGTGGTACTAAAGGCAGCACAGTCATCAGTGGGTGTGCGCCAGTGGGTCGTTTAGGGCTAAGCATTGGTAGAGGGGGTACAGATGTGAGGCTAGGTTTAGCAATAGTAACAATTATTGATATTGTAATATTGGCATTACCACTGCCCAATAGTAGAATATAAGTCATTTTACCAGTGTTCCTTTCACATAAAGATTGCATATACCTGTGTAGAAGGGTATACTGAGATAATATACTTTGAATGGATGCTTCAGGCAGTCCCTCATATTTACTTTTTTTTTTATCATTAGTGGGTACTTTTAGCCTGGAGCACTCATCCAATTTTGATTGTTCAGTTTTCCCACTTCCATGTAGTATGAGAGCTATTCAAAACTGTTGGCCCTCCTACTACATGGTGATGGTAAAATGGAATGTGTGTATGCACCCTGAGGCTACTGATGTG
Organism: Hyperolius riggenbachi; assembly: GCF_040937935.1. Lineage (NCBI taxonomy): Eukaryota > Metazoa > Chordata > Amphibia > Anura > Hyperoliidae > Hyperolius > Hyperolius riggenbachi. Next base: position 319,719,991 of record NC_090648.1, read on the forward strand.
GGTATCTCCATCCATGATACACTAGGTCCATATGTGAGGCATTTACCTAGACCACACAAGTCATTGTAACAGCAATAGCTGAAATAGGAATGACCTTTCCATTAAGTGACTTGAGTGTGGATATATGCACAGTATGTGCTGTTAATCCTGTCATATGGGAAATCTAAGGGCTCGTTTCCACTATCGCGAATCTGCATGCGTCCAACGCATGCAGATTCGCACATGTAATGCAAGTGAATGGACCTGTTTCCACTGTAGCGTTTGCGTGGTGCGTTTTTATGAGCGGTGAAAAAACGCACAAAAGAGCCAACGAATTCGCCTGCTAGTGGAATGCATGCGAATCGCCGCTAATGTATTTAATAGGGAAATCGCATGCGTTTTTTTACGCGTTATTTTACGCGATTACGCATGCGATTCCGCATAGGAACCAATGTAAATTAACACAGGCAGTGACATGGTTAAAAACGCACATAGCCTAACCTATGCGAAATCGCATGCGTAATCGCGTAAAATAACGCGTAAAAAACCGCACCTGCATGCGATTTCTTCTGCGGTGGAATCCAGGCGATTCCGCACCGCTACAGTGGAAACAAGCCCTAACTGTGTGCTATTAATACAGTCTTAATGACTCATCCTGCAAGTTTTAATGTCAGTAATATTTCGTATCCTTACAATACATGCTTCTTATGTCATATCAGGTATGAAATAATACAGCATTTTGGACACTTTGTGAATTTTATGGCACAGACATTTGGTTCAAGACTTGTTTGTTGCCACACTTGTGTAGTGACACTTGACACAGAATGACATCTGCAGCCAGTCCCTGTTTTCTTAACAGGAAACTCGGGAAATACCATAAAGGGGTAAACCAGCACAAAACAATATTGTTGCTATCTGTTGTCACCTTTATTGACTCTTAATTGCTACAGTTTTTGTATCAGCTGTTTCAAATGAGTCACCTAGCTGTCTCAACTTGCTGATACTCTTGTTTCACTTTATATACTGAGAGGTGCTCAAACAGTAACAAGTTATAGATGATAAAGTCAAATCAAACTGAGAATGGTTGTGTAATAGCTGCAGGATTAACAATGTTTACAATCCTACCTTTTTGTTGTTTTTTTGTAAGTGATATTATTTTACAGATATGATTGATAAAAATTGCTATTGTGCATGCCTTACAACAGTGGTAGTCATCCCCAAAGATTTTGGGGGGTGTACATTTATCCAATTGTGATTGATTGGCCAGTTTTACTACTTCTGTGTAGTATGAGAGCCCCCTGATTCTGAATACAATGAACTATTGTGAAGGTACTATGTGAAAATGTTAGGCCTCGTTCACATTATCACACGTAGATGACCGTGGGAATGCAACGCGTATGACCGCACGCCATCTGCGTTTGCATGCGTTGCATGGCTGATCCCATTCACTACAGTGAATGGGTCAGCTACGAGTATTGCTAAAAAAATGTGTGCAGCATGCGTTCACGCATTGCACTGGTCTGGAACGCATGCAGTGTGAGCATCAGACAGTGCAGTCTATGCACTTCTGATGTTTGTGCGTGTCTGCCTCCTACACGCATTGCTGTAATACGGATGGTAACACGTGTAATGTGAATAAGGGGAAGCACAGTGGCGGTGGGCAGCACGGTGGCGTAGTGGTTAGTGCTCTCGCCTTGCATCGCTGGGTCCCCGGTTCGAATCCCAGCCAGGTCAACATCTGCAAGGAGTTTGTATGTTCTCCCCATGTCTGCGTGGGTCTCCTCCGGGTATTCCGGTTTCCTCCCACATCCCAAAAACATACAGATAAGTTAATTGGCTTCCCCCTAAAATTGGCCCTAGACTAAAATATACATGCCCTTCCCAGGGCTGTGGAGTCAGAACAATTTTTGGGTAACTAGACATATGATTATAGTAGGGACTAGATTGTGAGCTCCTTTGAGGGACAGTTAGTGACAAGAATATATATATATATATATATATATATATATATATATATATATACTCTGTACAGCGCTGCGGGAGATGTTGGCGCTGTATAAATACTAAAAAATAATAATAATGAGGCCTTAAAGTTGATGTTTGTTCACACACTATAAATTCTCCTTCACATGTCTTCTGGATCTCTGTCACCCAAGGGATTGGGTACTGATCCCTGCTGGGTGACATCACTAACACCCCATCAGCCTCTGGCTGATGATGTGTCTGTTGCTATGGAGAGGGGTGGAGGAACGATGATTGCATACAGTGGAGTGGCTTCCGGCAGGTGGGAGAGCGGGGAGAACAATGTTGTCATGCGGTGCTTGGGCATTGTTGAAGGTCCAACATGCCGGATATTTAGCGATTGTTGTGTGGCTGCTGTACACACACTGATCTGATGCCTGATTCTCGGCCATGGCGGTCGGTATCGTCCTTCACTGCCGAGTTCAGACCAGCTTGGGTATGGACCTTTAGTTAAAGGGAACCCGAGCTGAGAGGGATATGGAGGCTTCCCAGGGCTGTGGAGTCAGAACAATTTTTGGGTAACTGGAGTCAGTGGTTTCATAAATTTCGGAAGATTTTTGCCCTGCTTCCATATTTATTACCTTTTAAACAATACCAGTTGCCTGGCAGTCCGCCTGATCCTGTGTCTCTAATACTTTTAGCCATAGACCTTGAATAAGCATGCAGCAGATCAGGCACTCTGACTCAACTGATGCAGGTTTTACTGGATTAGCCATATGCTTGTTTCAGGTTTTTGACTCAGACACTACGTATGCCAGAAGATTAACATGGCTGCCAGGCAAATGGCATTCTTTACAAGGAAATAAATATGGCAGCATCCATATCCCTCACACCTTGGGTTTCCTTTAAAAAAACAAACAAACAAAAAAACTACAAAGAAACGAAAGACCTCAAATATTGCATATCATGAACATGGTTTGAGAGATATAAGGGCCTGTACATATAGGCAGTGTTGTGCAGAGCTCAGATTTTGTGCTGGCTGTGGTGGAGTATCGAGTGTTGTGGCCACATCCAGTTCCAGGTAATGGAGCAGCCTGTCTCCACCACTGGAAAATGTACTTGGATAAAGCAGTGTGGGGTGAACAGTGGTGCGCTTTTAGGAGTGCTGAGAAGACTGAAGGCCCATACACACGCTAGAGGATTCTTAACTGAGGTGGCTGGATAGGGTAGTCTGTGCCGAGAAGTAGTGTGTGTACAGCCTCCCTGCTGCATTGTTGAGAGATCCAGAGTGCCTGACCTTCTCTCCTGAGTGCATTGTTCCAATCCTTAAAGTAAACCAGTGATGAAGCGTTAGTAAGATTTGATACTTAGCCAGGGCTTCCTCCCGCCCCGGTAACTTACTCAGTCGCGTGCAGTCTGGGTCGTCTCCTACACTTGTGCGGCCTACTGCCTGGACAGGCATCGCTGAGCAAGTTACCGGGGCTGAGTGAGGCTGAATAGCAGACCGCGGGAGCATGGCGTGGGACACGCACGTGTTTATGGGGCAGGAGAAAGGCCCGGTTAAGTATCAAATCTTAGGAACACTGCATCTCTGGCACACTTTAAGCTAAGTACAGGTAGTCCCCGACTTACGAATGGCCCGCTGATACGACCGGCATGGATTCAGTGTTTCCATGGGAACAAGCCAAAAACATTTTTCAAATTGGACTTTTAGTTTTTGAGAAAATCGATTTTAAAAAAATGCAAAAAAAAATAGCTTTTAAATTTTGTATAAGCAGGCACAGAGGGCAGAGGTGACAGAGAGGGACACTGGAGGCACAGAGGAGGTACAGGAGACAGGGATAGCATATTGTTCCGACTTAAGAACAGATTCAGGTTAAGAACGAACCTACAGTCCCTATCTCTCGTTCGTTAACCGGGGACGATCTGTACACAGAAGTTAGAATTGTTGCTCATCGGGGTTTGAGAAACCATCCCTCGGGCAACAGTTTGGGGAACAATGTTGTATAGACACATCCCCAGCAGATCCATTAACATGGATCCTTAAAGGATACATCCAGTAATCTGAAAAATAAGTTTCACTCACCTGGGGCTTTTTCCGGCCCCTAAAAGTCTATTAGGTCCCACAGCACAGTTCCGCTCTGAGCCAGGACTCCTCTCTTCCCTTTGTAAGATCATGACCCGAATTGAACTTCTGAGAATTGAACTTGACTTCTAGGGGTGAGAAGAAGCCCCAGGTGGGGGAAACTTTTTTTTTTTCACATTTGCCTCATGTATCCTTTAAGTACAGTATTGTTTCATGTAAAGATGGCTTTACACTGTTCAGAATCAGAAACTGTTTTATGCGCCCAGAAATGTTTTTGGCACATACATAGCACAAAGTAAGAGGAAGACGAAAACAGAGTTGTCAATAACAACCATTGTGGGCCAAATAAATAGACAGTAACAGTAGTAGTTGTAATAACAAAAATGAAAAAGGACAAGGGTGACCTCATAAGGGGGGCATGGGGGGAGTTCAAGAGTTTGACAGCGGAAAGGAAAAAAGTGTTCCTATGCCTTAAAGTCTTGGTGGAGATAGCCTAGAACTCCGGCTTGATGGGAGCTGAAGTAGTGGAAACATGAGTGTGAGTGGTCGTTGGCAATCCCCATTGCTCTAGAGCCCATTCTGGAGAAGTGAAGTAGGTCTAGTGGGGGAAGGGGTTTCCCAATGATCCTCTCCGCTGATTTGATGATTCTTTGCTGTCACTGATGGTGAAGCCTGCATACCAGACCAGGATGGATGAGCAGAGGACAGAATCGATTGTGGCAAAGTAGAAGGACCTGAGAAGCTCCTGAGCCATGCCAAACTTTATTAGTTGGCAGTTAAAGAATAGTCTCTAGTGGGTAGAGATGGTATTGGACTTCCAGCTCAGGTCCTTGGTTGTGCCCAGGATGTGGACGCCGGGTACACATTCGACCTTGGTTCCGTCGCTATAGATCGGAAGTGGATTGAGGCATGCTTCCTGAATTTCTTGATCAACTCGACTGTTTTAGCTGTTTTTTTTAATCCTTTTTTTTTTTTTTTCCCCCTCAATCAATATTAGGACCAATATTACAATTGATGTTATGATCAATTTTAGCTTAACATTGATCAAAAACAAATTTGAGTGATTGATATTGAATAGTGTCTGAGCAGCTTAAAGCCCCATCTACACCATGGGACATTGTAGCGATCCGGCGGCTCGATTAGCCGCCGGATCGCCTCTTCCGCGTGCCCCGCATTCGATTCCCCGCTCATCTCCCGCACGATTCCCTGCCATTGTCCCCTCGCGGGGATCGAGCAGGGAATCGGCGGTGCGGAGAGCCATCCTGTCGGCTCTTATCAATCGAGCTGCATCAGCGGCTCGATTGATAAGGAGCATCGCGGCCGCATCTACTCGTGTAGATGCGGCTTATAGCTACATACACACCATAGATTACTGTTGATCGTCAGGGGTTGGGACTCAATCCCTCAGGCCACAGTTCATGGCAGATGCTGTACAGATGTGACTAACTTAAAGTACAGTTTAGTTCTATTTAAAATTGGGCTACTTTGGTTATATATATATTTTTTTTCTTTCCATGTGGCCATACTGAAATCTATAAGTCTGTTTATTATTAGAAATGATCACTATAAACTGAAATCTTGAGGCATATGGAGGCGCATACATATGAAGCAGCTGCCAGGAGAGCTGGGCACATGGTAAAGCTGATAAACTGCTCACCCTGTTGCTGCACAAGTTCCGGCGGCGCTATTTACGATTTCCCTCCAGGTTGCTGTGGATAGTGGGGAAAGATGTAATTCAGGTTCCAGCTATTGCTGGCTGCCGAGTGATTGTTTTTAGAGTAACTTGTGCTCTGTCTTTTGAGTGCCGCTATAGCCATAATTCCTTTTGTGGCTTATGGTGGCGCCTTTTAAAGGAGACAGCCTTTAGCGTGGATCGGGGAGGGAGGCCCTAGAGCTGCGCAGCCGCACTCGTGTCTGTGCGGACTGCGCAGCCGTGGCCTCCTCCGGCAGCCATTTTTGAGGGGGCAAAAGAGCCCCTTGGTTGGGTGGGGTGAGATTATGCAGCGGGGACCCGGCGGAACTGCACGGAGGGGGCAGATGGCGTCCTCCGTGCCTTCAAAAATCACACAGGTACACAACTTTTTTTTTTTTTTTTTTTTTTTTTTTTAATTTGGGCTCGTAAGTCTTTTAAGGAGGACTGCTAAGGAACTTCATCTCATTTTGCACAAGGATCACAGACTGAGGAAGATATTCCCTAAACCTCCCCTCTTGTCATATCGGCAACAACACAATCTAATACATGATTGTCAGGAGTTCTTTGAATAGGCCACAACAAAACGGAACATCACCTTGCCAACAAAAAAGATGTGGGACCTGCAGACACATTTACTCCACTGACAGGTTAACGATACCTGGTTCACAACAGGAGTACAGAGTACAAGGCACATTTTCCTGTGGTTCCACCAATCTGGTATATCTGACCATGTGTGCTAAATGCCACAATGTTATGTACGTGGGAGAAACTGGACAAACTCTGCACAAACATGAATGGACACAGGCATACTATTAATACCAAATCTGAACTCCCAGTTGCTACACACTTTCGTTCCAACGGACACAGCATGTATGATCTTTGTGTCACTGTCCTGAAGGGTGGCTTCAAAACGTCAAATGATCGATAAATAGCAGAAACAAAATGTATAAATTGGTTCAAAGCAGTGGACAAGGGCTTGAATAAGGACGAAAACTTTCTATATTGGTATGAGGCTGAGGATATTTAATGCCAAACTCTTTCTCAGCCTATATAGCTAAACTTGTGAACTCAGAATTTACGATGCCTCTGTGACAATCCAACTCCCAGGTCTGGTAGCATGGTGTAGACAAGAATTCTTATCTCGGCTAACAACCTCCCACCCCATGTAGATGTTCTGTTTCACTTAACGCATCTTAATGACACGTATTTATGCTTGAAAAAAAATCTATGTTTTCCCTTTTGATGTTGCATGTATAAAGCTGTCTGTACCATCAGCCTGCAAGCAAACAGGATTTAAGCCCGACGAAGGCTCCAAGGCCGAAAGCTTACTTATTCTTATTCTTTTTAGTTAGCCAATAAATGGTATCATCCTGATTTAAAACTTCTTACTTTATGGAATATACTTATTACACCCTACAGGTGGGCTTCTTAATATTAGCAGCAAAGGAATGTGTAGATGAGCAATCTGTCGGTCATGTTTCTAAAAATGACTAGCCAGCTTCTGCTTCCTGAAGTAAAGGTCCTGCAGTAAACCTTCTTAGTGTTTCCAGTGGGTGCTCAGCTGTCCATGTGACTCTCCTCAGACCTACAGTAATTGGCACCTATTCTTTACAGTAGTCTGTTGTCATTCTGCAATATCCAGGAAACTGGCTGTCAGACACTGCTTCCACTGCTGGGCCACTTCTCCCCTCCACAGACTAGCAGTGGAGAGAGATTGGGTAACACTGTCTGCATCAACCTACGGTACCTACCACCACAACATCTTTCTCATATAGGATCCAGTGTGGGATAAAGTGTGCGTGGCAGTTTGTCACTCCCCATTACAGAAGGCAGTGTAGGAAGCCAGTCTCTGTGATGATGCAGCATCTAGCCTACTAAAGATTTTTGCTATTGGGTAATATGTAAGTACTTTGTTTTAGTTATATTTTCTGGAATGCTAGGTTCCATCTGTAGCTTGTCTGGCCAGTGGGAGGAGAGAGTGTAGTATCCACTCCAAAGGTCTGTTCCGCTCTGGTTTGTGCCTGGAGCAGATGCATTTCCACCATAGGCAATATGGGAAATGCATCCGCTTTATGGGAAAAATTGCAAACTTCACGAGTGCATTCCACTTACCGCAACATATACGTTGCAGACTGACAAGTGTCCAATTTATAAAATAGCATCTGTTCACTATCAGTTTTCCATTGTGGCTAAACTGTAAGAAAAAAAAATGGCCATTTTCTGCTATAGAGGGAACCAAACCTAAGTGAGTTGGTGGGGAGGTTTAAACCCACAAAGCCACTTCTATTTAATTAAAGGGAACCTTAAAGAGACTCTGAAGCAAAAAAAAAAAAATTTTTTTCATGAATTGGTTGTGTAGTAGGGGTAATTACTAGTACATTGGAAGCAAAAATATATTCTCATATTTGCTTACTCCGGTTGTATGGCTGAAAGCTTATGCTGGGGATACACGGTACGTTTCTGTACCGTGTATCGGCCAGCTGATATTCTGCTGGCCCGATCATGCTGCTCGACCCCCGCCCGCTCGATTCCCGCCTACGGACAATGGCAGGGAATCGAGCGCTGATAAGGAAGCGGGGGCGAGCGGCAATCGATCCGCGCACGGACGAGCGGGGATGCGCCGGCATCGAGCCGCATAAAACGTGCCGTGTATGCCCGGCATTAGAGGCAGTGGATCGACAGGACTGCCAGGCAATTGGTATTGGTTAAAAGGAAACATGGCAGCCTCCAAATACAGTACCTCTCTGTTCAGGTTCCCTTTAATTATTTATTCAGGTGACATCATGTGCCCATTGTTACACTCAAACTTCTGAAATTCCTCAAAGATTGGTTTTGATGTATTTTTTTTTTCGGTCATTAAATAAAATAGACTTTTGATTTGAAAAACTGCCTATTTTACAAAGGGTAGGAACCAATACAGTATAGAAAGGGTTACAGACGTGTTATGTATATGTTACGGCCAGAACCCGAAGTTTGGCCAGAACTAGAAGTGGCCGGCCACTTCGGGTTCTGGCCGGCCAATGCGCGAACTGGCCGCTGCGCTGCGGCCAATGTGAGGAATGAAACAATTCCTGTAAGGTTTAATGTGATGTTGTGGCCGCAGCGCAGCAGGGTAAATGTATCACACATCTTTACTTTATTCAATGGCATTAAGCCGCCCGGCTTTTTCCCTCCGCCTCTCTCTCCTCCCCCCGCCTCTCTCTTCCTTCTCTTATGGGCAGCGGGCGGGGGACACGCGTGTCCAGGAGAGTCGTTCGTCGCGGCAGGAGAGCAGAGCGGGGAGGCTGCAGACATCGCTTCTGCCAGCACCCGCTCTGCAAGAACGGCAGGATTCCCCTGCCGCGACGAACGACTCCGGAGGGACACGCGTGTCCCTGGCCCGGCTGTGCCCATAAAGAGAAGGAGAGAGAGAGGCGGGGGGAGGAGAGAGAGGCGGGGGGAGGAGAGAGAGGCGGAGGGAAAAAGCCGGGCGGCTTAATGCCATTGAATAAAGTAAAGATGTATGATACATTTACCCTGCTGCGCTGCGGCCACAACATCACATTAAACCTTACAGGAATTGTTTCATTCCTCACATTGGCCGCAGCGCAGCGGCCAGTTCGCGCATTGGCCGGCCAGAACCCGAAGTGGCCGGCCACTTCTAGTTCTGGCCAAACTTCGGGTTCTGGCCGTAACATATACAAAAATGAAGAAAGAAGAAGAAAAAAAAAAAGCTTGCTTAGATTTTCCAGGAACTTTCTTGTCTTTCCGGTTTTCAAAGGCTTGTGTGAATGGTCTCATCGCTGAGTGTTCCCTGTTATTTGATCAGGTCTTCTAAGCTTGACTTGAGAAATTGTTTTATGACATGTACACCAGACTTTATGATAAGTACTGTTTATTTGGAGGTTGGGAGGAATATAAAACCACCCCGTAAGTTATACCCAGTTGTATTTGTAGAGCTTGATGACCAAATTTATAGAACTTGTGTGTAAAATATTTATTTTATATAGCGCCAACGTCTTCCTCAATGCTGTACAATAGACAGTACATATAGTTGTACGAACAAACAATGAGGGCAATACAGACAATATACAATTAAGCATTGTATTATTTTTAGCACTGGAAACACAGGAGAGACAGTGCTGCCCTTTTGGGCTCACAATATAGAGGGTGGAAACAAGAGAATACATTTTATACAAAGTGGGAGTGTATGCTCTACTGGAGGCCAACACAATGACAAGTCAGTAAGTGATTAGTGTACTGGGGCAGATTATACATTTGCAGAAGAGGTGAGTGTCCATATTACACTTGATGCAAAGGGTGAGCGAATGCTGAACAGATTGTGGGAGGGAGTGCCAAAGGAGAGAAGAAACATGTGAAAAGTCCTGCACACAAGAATAAAGACCCGCACTCATGGGCTGCCTGATGTCTCCTGTTGGGGATCTGGACCCGATCCCTTGGGCAACGTCTCTGGGCGGCGAATGCAGACGAGTGTTGCTATGCGGGAAGGCAGACTATTATTTACACCTCAAGTGCTCTTTAAAGATGTTGTTTGGAAATGGTGCGCAATTGCAGAAAAGCTTGTAAAGCACTGATCTACGATTACGGTACTTTTGTTTTTGGGGTTTTTTTTTTTTGTAAAGCAAAGCCCTGTTATTCAACATTACATTGTTATGCCAATGAAACGTTGCTTGGGAAAGTCCTTTTTTTTTATTTTTAATTTTTATTTTTATAGATGTGGGGGTTAAGGTCGTGCACAGACATGGGCAGCACAGCTAGACTCTACAGGGATTCCCAACTAACAAACATGTTCTGTTGCAGGAGATTGTAAGTTGTATTTGTTTGTAAGTTGTTTCCTGTGGTAAACATGTAAAACATGGATAAATAATTTACTTTCAAACAAGTCTGGATTTTGACATAGTCTAGATGTGCTTTTAAAGTGTGTTAAACTATTTTACAACAAAAATATGTCATAAAATACCTGAAGACAACTTAGTATCGCTGAAATGTTGTAACTCAAGTTGTTTCTAAGTAGAAGACTGTATAGCTTTGTATTGCGGCATCAGCAGGCAGTACAAAGGGAGCAGCTGCAATGAGTAACCTGATAGAATGGACGTCTGCTGAGATCTGATCTAATATCCAGTTGGAAGCTGGGGTAATGTCGTCGTTAATTGTTATGAGGTGCATATCGATAATTTACCTCAGCATACGAGTATGTGCCCAGCTTTAGAGGCAGAAATTAACACCTGCATTTGATTGGTCCATCTCCAAGTTGAGTATATGTGCAAAAAAATTGCATCAGCTCCAGATCACTAATATCTCAGTGACCATGCCTACAGAAAGCATAATGCGGGGGGGGGGGGTGAGCAGCACAAATCAAATTTTTATGAAATGTAGGCATGCAGCAGAGGAGATCCCCAGTCCCCACATGAAAAATACATAAATGCAAAGGGCTGCAGCACGCAACAGGGAAAAACTGGGACAGGGGCTCTTGGTCACTGGTTACAGCATAGTACAAGGGCTTAAGCTCACTGACTGTGCCAAAGTGCCCCAATATGGTGATCCCTACTCTAACCATGAAACAAATGCTAGTTCATGCCTACAGAATACCCATGTGGAATACAGTACTGTCCTGTGTGACTGGACACAGTCACAGTAGGCCAGCAACCATTTATTGAGGAGTCCTTGGGCAAGTCTCCTTAATACTGCTACTGCCTACTTAGCGCGTCCTAGTTGCTTCAGCTCAAGTGCTTTAAGTACGCAAGGAGAAAATCGCAATGTAAAAGTTGTTTATCTTCTCTTGTCTGTTTCTTTGATTGGAAATACTTTACCATCACTTATGCTGGCCACTAATGATCCAATCTTTTTCATCCAATCTTGCCATTTCTATGTAATATAAGGTAACTGCCTGAAGTATCTATTCAGTAAATTCACTGAATTTCCCCTTATACTACATAGATTTGGTAAGATTGGATGAAAAAGATTGGATCATTAGTGGCCACCCTAGTTAATTGCCCTCACCTGCATGACCCACATGTCCTGGTGTGCTTCTGTACTGGGTCCAGCAACCAGCTTCAGCATACCAGTACATACTAGCCCACTCTCATGCCACTATATACACAGCCCTTCACATTTCTCTGCAACTGGGAGTCTTATTGCATAGTAATTTTACTTGCTAATAATGTATATATTTAACTTTATAATTTTCAGGCTCTACCTTTTTATATGTACCTGTGTTTCATTAGTTTTGTTTGTTGTATTGCAGAAAAACAACAAAATGAAAGATTGAGTGGAACTTAAAATTTCAGAGCTCACTAGGCAGACGGGTTAGAATGTGACAGCTCTGTCTACAGTTATGCAGACAATAGTTGTCATTGTCACTAATCTGGCATAGCGAGTGGTTATTTGGATCCAATCTGAGCCAGCACACATTCCTCTCCCCTATCTCAACAGTGCTGCAGTTTTTCACACAGCCGAATGCATGACTCTTGTGCTTATAGAGGTACATCGCCTATTCTTCTATGGGGTACATGTAATCCAGGTGCCAGCGCCTCACTGAAATTCATGCTGTGAGTAAGAAGCTGAGAGTTGGGACATATTTCTAGGATGTCAGCCTTACTGAGGCTTCCCTTTCTTGTGTGTCAGTGAGCTGGCACTTGCATGAAGCCAGTGGAATCTGAAGTGTCTGATTCCCACCCAGCAGAAAGTGTTCCAGGTCAGTGACTCGCTAGGAAGTAAAGCCTAGGATCGCAGGGAGAGCCCGGGAGCGTTTAGCTGTAAAGCTGTTCTGTAATGGCAGCTGTCATATTTCTGTTCTTACTGGCACAAGTGTCCCCGCAAACCATCAGAAGTATTCCTGGGATGCATCTGCCAGTGGCTGACAATCTGTGTTCTATTACTGTAAAGTAGGTGGTACTTGGTGAGCTGCAGGACATCCTGTTATATTGCTTAATTTGACATGTTTTTCTTTCGGTGTCATTTTGCTTTAATATGATTAGGATATTTAAATTTTTTTTTTTTTTTTACTGTTAGATTTAGTGTGATGCCCCTTTTAAACTTGCTGTGTTGCAGCACTTTCTGCTGTCGCAGCTCGTTGCAGTGGCTATTAACCCTTTAGTAGCCAATTTATTTAGAGGCTTGCAAGGGCTCCAGGCCAATTTATTTTAGCACTTTTTTATTTCTTATTTGCTACATTTCCTAGCTTCTAATTAGTACTGCTGTAATGTGTATTTGTGGCCACTTGACACTAGGGGCAGCATGAGACAATATTATAGGACTTTTGCTTTCAGTTTCTATATTTTCTGCTTGTAGAGAGAGATCAAAGCAATCGAAGAATTTACAGCACAGTGAGTTCTGCCGACTAAAGTCAAAAGCAGTGCACTTATGTCAAACGAGATTACTTTATTGAAGTTGCTAATGAGTTAAAGTCAATGAAACATGACACACTGCCTGTGGTGCGACGTGATGCAACACGGAAGTCGCACGTTACATTTCATTTTCTTTGTTCCTACCGTGGCTATAACGTGCAGTGCGACTTTCAGCCTGCCGCAATGCACAAGTATAAAAGTATCCTTAACCACTTAAGGACCGGCTGAGTTTTTTATGATCTGTGCTGTGTGGGCTCTTCAGCCCCCAGCACAGATCAGGTGGCAGGCAGGGCGATCAGACTTCCACCCCCCCCCTTTTTTTCCCACTAGGGGGATGTCCTGTTGGGGGGGTCTGGTCGCCTCCGGCTTGCTTTGCCTAGCGGGGGACGCCTCAAAGAGCCCCTCCGCAGCGCTATTCCCCCCTCCCTCTCCTTTCCTTCCTCCCCTTCACAATATAGGCGGTACAGGACAGTGATCCATCCTGTACCGCCTCAGATAGGCTTCAGCCTATCGGATGGCGGCGATCCCCGGGCAATCGGAGGTCGGGGATCGGCGATCTCCTTTACGGCGCTGCTGTGACAGCAGCGCTGTACAATGTAAACACCGGGGATTACGTCCCCAGGTGTTTACATTTAGCCTGCGAGCCGTGATCGGAGGCTTGCAGGCTGTTTACGGAGCCCCCTGCCATGAACTGACAGAAAACGAGTGGCCGTTTCCATGGAAACAAATCGGCGTTGGCTGGTCGTTAACCTAGCGGTATTGGTGGTTATACACGTCAATACAAAACATGCTGTGAACAGTATTGACGTGCATACACGTTAAAGGGAACCAGAGAGGTTGGGGGGGAAGCTTTTATACATACCTGGGGCTTCCTCCAGCCCCATACGTACGGAACGCGCCCACGCCGCCGTCCTCTGCTGCCTGGATACGCCGGTACCGGGTCCCGTCATTGCCGCGAGTCGGCCGGCAGACGCGGCCAAATGTCCGCATCACACGGGGCTCCCTCCATACACATATGCATGAGACTGCCTACTGCGCAGCCTCATGCGTACGAGTATGGAGGGAGCCCCTGTGATGCGGACAATTGTCCGCGTGTGCCGGAAGTGACACGACCCAGTACCGCCGAACCAGGAAGCGGAGGATGGCGGCGTGGGAGCGATCCAGGCTTATGGGGCTGGAAGAAGCCCCAGGTATGTATAACATCTTGTTCTATTTTTTCAGCCCGTTCCTCTCTGGTTCCCTCTAATACACTTCCACAATGTACACTAGACCCTTGCTTACCACATTTTGGCAAGTTACAGGAGTAAAAAAGGTTAGGAAAATGAAATGGATCACGTTTTGCACTGATATCCTGGGGAAATTGAACGCCAGGGAGGTGAAAGACCTAAAGCTACTGTCAGTTTATTTATATGTCTGTCCAGTTTGGGGAGATTTGATGTCACTTGCCGCCTGTGTGACTTCCATTATTACTGTTAGTGCTGCTGTTGTGGAGATTTCCCTTCACTTCTGTCCTTGCAAATTTTAGACCGCAATAGTAGAAAGGAGCAGTTTTAACCATTTCTTGCTTATTTTAAAATCAAGAATATGGTCAGCTGTATTGTCTTGCAGATCAGGATTCCTGGCTCAAAACTCCAACAGGGGCGCCATCTGCATGGGGTTTGTGGGTTCTTGTGTCATTTTTACAGCCATGAGATGGATATCTCTATCTCTATAATCTCTTCCTTCAACACCCCCTTCCCCCCCCACAGAACCCCTTTAAGCCAATAGCATGCAAGAAAAGAATTTTGACAGTTCTTTTCCACCAACTTTTTGGTAGTTTTTCAATTAGAGTGCTTGAAAAGTTATTTTAAACAGAAAATGACAATAATAAGGGCTGAGAAGGAGTAATTGGGAACATTGCTCATGTACCACTCCATCCTGTGGACACTCCCATCATTCACACATAGAGCGGGCAGTATTACCAATCAATGCCTGATTATTATTCTGATCAAATATTGCTTAGCAATGGTCTAGAATTAATTCCTTTTCAATAGATGTTGATTTCAAATCTAACCTCTAATTCATTAAGAATTTCACAGTGCATGTATGAAGCAGTGAGGCAAACCTTCTGACACCGTGATAAATGTACATAGTGATGTTCCTTCATGCAGAGGTTTGTATGACTGCTCTTCAGTATTATACTGTAAAAGTCTAAATGTGGAATAATTGGTCTGTCTTGTGATTGCCTTGAGACTGCTTGTCATGCCCGCGGATTACTGATCACCATCACTTCAGAAGTGTTTACTTTGGCTCTGCTTGATATGTGCTTTCCATTAAAATGGTGAATGAAAATGATGAACATGGGTGAGTCACTGAGAGGATAAAGTAAAATAACTCCGTGTCGGAGGGTTGCGTTCTGAGCTCTGTATGTATTGTTAGGCTTTTATTTATTTAACAGTCATTAGGCTTTTATATCATTGATTATTCTGTTGATTTGTCTTTTTTTCAACAACATTTATATTTGCTAGACAGAAATATTTTATGAAGGTGAACAAAAATATTTTGTTTATGTTCATGTTGAAATGTGATTGCTTTTGGTAGAGTGCACACATGGACAGTGTAACAGACGTGACATTATCACAGTAGTACGTCTGGCTCAGCCTGCTCTGGGGTTTACAATAAATGAAAAGAAGTTTGTCAGTTTCAGTTGGGGCGGAAAGTGTATTTTGTAGCTGCTTTTGAAGCGAACATTTTTGCTTATTGCATTACATATTGTATATGCATTGCATATTGACCTACACATGTGTACTGGACCACAGTGGGCTTTTAGAATGAGAGCACATTAGGTCAGGCATGTTTGACTGAAAGCTTGCTATACACCAGCAGTTCTGGATGCTAGCCTGGCTTACAGGGGCAAAAAGAGATCATTAGCTTATTCAGTAGTGGTGCATTGTGGGTAGCCACAGATGTTCACTTAAAAGCTGAACTATTGCAAGTTTCTTTCTGTTTTAAGAAGGCAAATCACACCAAGCATTGCTTTTTAGTAGGAGGGCTTGTTGGTCTCTTAAGGTGCCCATACACTCGTCAGATTGGCAGCAGATAGCTAAGAAATGCATCTGATGATCTATCTGATGCGTTTTTAGAACATTTTTTACCAGGATAGAATTCCAATAGATTTCAGTTTGAAATCTATTGGAATTCTATCTGATGGCATTTTTTTTCCATCAGATTTCCATTAAGGCCAATGCAAACTGATTAGCAATCTCATCAGATCGACCTAAATCTTCCATCCTGCCAGCTCGATGGAAATCCATCGAAATCGATCGAAATCGGCCATCGATCGGTCGATTGGCCAACCGATTTGCAAACGATCGATCGGTCGGCCAGAAAATCGGCTGAGTGTATGGGCCCCTTTAGCCTCCTATACATTCCTAGTGGTTTTGGTCACCCCAAGCTGCTTGGTTACTTTGCCAGACTAAAAGCAAACTTGCATGATTCTGTGTTTCTGCACAGTGCAGTACCAACCCATTCACTGTAATTGAATGGGTTGAGCCCAACAGAGATCAGCGCAGTGGTTAGGTGTTGCTTCAAATGTGAGTATTGTCTGTTTTACTAACAATAAGAGTGAATTAGTGGTTTGAGTAAAACAATTTTTTTTTTTTTTTAAATATGTGAAAAGGAACCTGAAGTGAGAGGTATATGGAGGAGAGAGAATTAAGGTATGTATTAAATAAACAACAACAACCAGAAATAAAAATTAAACCATGAGCCTAAAATACAGCTCTGAACCACAGCCAGCCCTGAAAAAGCCTCTTTCCTGTCAGGGCTGTCATATTTTGGAATGCCTTCCAGCAGAGCTGCTTCTAGAGGACATAGCACATCAACTACAGGAAGGGATTGGATGTTTTCCTATAAGAACTAGATTTTCAACAATAATACAGTTCCCACTGAAGTATATTGTAATGTTGCAGTGTGGAGTCGGGAAGGATTTTTTGTTTTTGTTTTAAATTGAGACCATAACTAACACCCCCACCCCACGAATAAAAAAAAAACAAAACACATCTCTCTGGATCAGCTGGGGATTCTGTGGGATTTCTGCAGGGAAATGCATTTTTGACCAGGCTAGCTGTGTAAGTACCATATTTTGGTATGTGTAATGAAGATGAAGCACCTGGAGCAAACCTGCACAAACAGGAAGAGCCTATTCATTGTGTCCTGGCCAGGACTCAAACCTGAGATGCAAAGCAAGAGTGTTAATCACTTAGTTTATTGTCCTGTAGCTTTAGCACCTTAGCAGTCCTCCTGCTTTGCTTTTAAACTGGTTCTCCTGAGGCTTAGCTGTATTCACTGATGTGGAAGCTCAACCCTCCTGACCATGCCATCTTGCACCAGATATCTTCCCTTCCCTGCAGAGCAGCATTATGAAGGTAGCAGTCTCATGAGGTAGGAGGACTAGCTAGGGAGTCGGGGTTGCCATTGGTTTTATATTTGACTTTAGGTGACCACCAAGGTTTAGCAAAGCCCAGTGGATGGCAGATATTTTTTGTTGTTGTTTTTTTTTAATTTTACCAAGCCCAGTGCTGTTGTTTTTAAAGGGCAACTGATGAAAGAGAAAGTTCTGTATTTTCATTGGATTGGGCATCTAGTAGTAATAATTTGTAACTTTACTTTTGAATGATACAAATATTTATAAAGACGTGTCCTCTGAAAGTTCGAAAACTCCTTTATTTCAATAATTCAGGAGTTGACCAGAGTAAACTATTTGTTAATTGTAATGATCAACGTCCTATTTGAAGACAATAAAATTGCAGGGCTGTGTCTGTGGAAAAATGCTTATAAACACAGAAAAAAGTAAACAATGTCACAAAGTCAATTTAAACTCACTCTATGTGCAATGTTCAGCAGCAGAAATGCTGTATTCAGCAATCTTTCAAAGCCGCTTTTAAGCAATGAAACACTGTACTCAAAGATTGCTTTTCATAACCATAATACTGTCCTACCCTATTATTAAAGATGACATGCTTACTACATTAAGATTTGTACTCCATGAAACTCTATTGAGGAAGCTGTTAATGACTGCCTCTGCTGAGAAACGGTGTGTGCACAGCTCCCCCCCTCGGCCAACAATCTGCCTGGTGGATCATTTTGACCAAGATCTTTGCTCTCCTCACTTGCCCCGCCCACTGCGTGATGCCACTAGTGGCCTCCCTTCCAAAGAGCACATTGCTAGACACGCCACATCTGTTCAACCTCTGCCCTCAGGGATCTTCCTACATGTGTATGAGGCTTTAAGCCTAAAAGATATTGATAGAGAAGCCTGAAAACAACCTTGAACATTGTTTGTACTTCAAAGAAAAACTAGTTGTGAATTGTACATAGGATAAGAATGGGAAGTCTTTTTAATTTGTAAACATTACCATACAGTACGTGGTCTGATTTTTCTGGATGTTTTCAAACTTCATGTTTGCCTTTGTTTGACATCAGCAACTTAGATTGATAAACTTCTGGTTGTTTTCAAAGATATTAGACACTGCAGTACATTTTTGAATCTTGTGTTTGTGTGTGTGTGTCAAATGGAATCAACAGTGCATAACATTGTACTGCATCATGTGATGCCTGCAAGAGAGGCGGTTTTATTATGCTGAAATCTGAGCGACTGAAAACAGGGGAGATATTTGGGGTACCAGAAGATATAGGGCACATCTGGGGCCAAAAAAGCTCCATGTGCTATAACAAAAAGTGGGCCTCACATAATAGAATGTGAATTTAGGTTACATACTGAAGGTACTTTATTAATATGTCACTGTTGGTTTACCCATACAATATACTTGACTATATTACTGGATAACAAGGAAGCATCATTGCTCCTCGTCCCATAGTTTCACAGATGCTAAGGTAAAGATTTATACTGTACTTGTTAAAATTTATTTTATTATGTTTAAATTATGTGGTAGATAGTGTGTGATGCATCGCCAGCATGCCTGCCATCTGCACTGTAATCAGTGCTAGGATCATGCACAGTAGTTTGAAACCTGTTTATAAAGCCATGTTAATGCTGATATAACCAAATTGTATCCCTTTCCTTGTACAGACTGTTCCTTCTGTGCTGTCCTGCTTGGCATGTGTTTTTTTATTTTTTTTTTATTTTTAGAAAAGCTTCTGTGATGCTAATCCTGGCACACTCCATACACATCTATAGCCCCCTGACAACAGATGTTATCTATGATGTTTAGCAGCTACAGCTACATAAACAAATGTATGTAGGCCAGGAGGTGGCCGTAGCAACCGCATTGTTCTTCCCTCAACATACACGGTCTACAAACCTTTCTACTTTTTTTTTTTTCTGATGCAGTGCATCCATGTATATAGAGCTACTGTGTGTGTGAAAGGAGAGACATTCTGAAAAAAATACATCAGTTTTCTGCAACCTGATTTTCATTGGATCTGCCTTATATGTATTATTACTGTGTCAGTCTGTAATGTTTAATACATGTTGAAGGCAGCATCAGTCAGATCAGATGCTCAGATGCAGTTTGGACTGTCAGAAAATGTTGGCTGTTAAGAAGCTAAATATTGGTTATGTGCTATGTTCCTCTGCGTTTGACAATGTTGATCATCCTATGCTTCACCAGACCCTCTTGACACTGGGGATCAAGGGCCCAGCACATTCCTGGATCTGTGCTTACCTGTCTGGACGCTGCTTCACTGTCTCCTATTCCAATACCAACTACTCCCCATGCCCGCTGTCTGTTGGAGTACCACAAGGCTCCACCCTGGGACCTCTCTTCTTCTCCATTTACTGGCCTAAGACAAATAAGCTCTTTTGGTTTTCTATATCACCTCTATGCTGATGACGCCCAAATATGTTTTTCAGCCTCCGACCTCTCCACAGTATTATCTCAAGTCCCTGACTGTTTGTCCGCTCTATCTACATTCATGTCCTCTAATTTCCTTAAACTTAACATGGACAAAACGAAGATCGTGAGATTTCCATCTTTCATTTTTACGCGTTGCACCACTAACGTGTAAAAATGTATGTGTTAAATGTTCCTGCACCAGCAGGAATGCGTAAAAATGTATGCAATGTGGGCTGCCGACCTCCGAGGACTGCATGCTGCCAGCAGGGGACTGGAGCAGCAGTGAGTGACTACGAGGGCACAGGATGGCTGTATGGGGCTGGTAGAAGCCCCAGGTAAGTGAAACTCATTTTATTTTGCTTGGACCTTCCCTTTAAAGCTTGCTGTCTGTGGGTAATTCTGAACTCTGAGCTCTCATTTAGACCACATATTAAAGTAAACCAGAGCTCTAGAAAAAAAAAATTTAATACTCACCCGCAGCTTCCTCCAGCAGCATAAACATGTCTGACTCTCACACAGTCCTCCCGCTGTCTGCGTTCATCCACGATCGTGAACTGAGGAGTTGGAGGATTTTGTACCAATTTCTGTATACGCACGCACACTATATAATTGTTGGCTGTAGGGAATCCGGGCATGTGCTCATACCGACGCAACCCCAGTATATACAGTATGATTAGAGGAGGACAGATAACGGCGTGGCATACAATGGATTGGCTTCAGGCAGGTCAGATAAGTAGGGAAATGATGTGTTCAGCCATTGCTGTTGCTTAAAGATCTGGCATGCAGGCCACAGCTGCTAAAGGTTTACTCTATTCACTGCCTTTATCTCGCATTTTAATCATCCGGAAAATCTAGTCTAAACAAGAACTATACTGTACTTCCTGATGGCAGTAGGATTTACAAGCTGACACATCATTGCATTCCAGCGGATCTGGAGGTGTGTTTAGCTTACAGGGACAACACAGGATGATTTGCATATTCAGCAGTGATGCATTGTGGGAGACATCATATGCTCACTCCAATCTGAATAATTGCAACTACCTTTTGTTTTAAGAAGGAAAACTTTTGTTTTGCATAGCCTTGTAGTGAGAGGGCTTATTGGTCCTTTTAATGCTTAACCATGAGCTTGCTGGGTAGGCTGGAACTCTAAATAGAACATGCTTTAGTTTTGAGCCCTTACAAAGTATATGTAATGTATCACAAGCTAATGTAAGTAAGGCTCTGTATTGCCCAATTTCCTAATCACAGATGCAAAATACCAGATAATAGTTTAATTGGTATACTAAGAGCTCAAATCCTGAGGAATCTCATATTAACTATGTACTCCGTTAATCCACATAAAAATGGATTTCCATGCAAGTAAGATTAAACTGCATCTGTCATACACTAGGGCAGGCATGGGCAAACTTGGCCCTCCAGCTGTTATGGAACTACAAGTCCCACAATGCATTTGCCTTTATGAGCCATGACTGTGGCTGTCAGACTCCTGCAATGCATTGTGGGATTTGTAGTTCCTTAACAGCTGGAGGGCCAAGTTTGCCCATGCCCACACTAGTATAATATGATGATGAAATACCTAATGAGAAGTTATCTGCAGTGATGAGTAGTCCTAGAGATATAAACAACTTGGTTATTATTCAAATGCAAAACTTTCTTGTAAATGTTGATTTTGACCTCACCCTGTCCATCTCCCAAACCTCTACAGAGCTTAGTGTGACTGACTTCACAGAAGATTTAGAAAGCATCTTATTTTATGTTCAATCTGTAGAATGTCGTCACACTATGAGCATTTCTTTGGACTGCAAATCTGCTTATAAAAACCTAGCTCATACAATTGTATACTAAATAATAATAATGCTTGTGTTCACATCCCTGCATTGTAATGCTGATGTCTTTATTGCACACAGTTCTCAGCACTTGTGTATATGGACTGAGAAGTATAAATATGTGCATTTGTAGGAGGCAGGAGTCTTTTGTTCACCAATATACATGACAGTTGCTGCTTGGTTTAGAGCACTTGCTCATTCTCTACTCATGTGAGTGTAGATAAAAGACCAGCTGGTACCCGCTGCACTCCCACTCTATTGGTGCAAGGGGGCTGTGTATGGAGGGGCAATGGTTGGAGGTCCAACTGATTATGGGGACTGGCTGAGGCTCACCAGAATGCAGCTATTCAAGGCTAGACACGGTGATAGGTAGTTTTACCCACTACGGTGGTGAGCGAAGTTAGAGGGGTTAAAAACCCTTCCTGTGAGGCGAAACATAAATTGGCGACGAGGATGGAATGCTTTCTTTTAAAAATCACTTTGAACCCTTTTCTGACTTTTCTTCAATTTTGAGCTCCTGGTGTACAGAGGAACCCCCAAGTGAAGCATTAGGTCAATTCAAGAGGTTCAAAATGATTTTTAAAAGAAAGGATCCCATCCTCATCGCCAATTTATGTTTTGCCTCACAGGAAGGGTTTTTCAACCCTCTAACTTTGCTCATCACCGTAGTGGGTAAAATGAATTCAATAATATATTTATTGAGCTACAATCCTGTTATAATAATTATCTAGGCTTGCAGAATCATAGTTCAAGGGTTAGTAATTATTAGTAAGCATGCATAAACATTTATTTACCAAGTATTGTAACAATATCACCCAAGGGAGAGGTGACTCCATCAATCCTCCGTAGGGGAAAACACCTGGCAACACCGTCCATCACGTCTGTTGGTCTCAGCAAAGTCCCAGAGACCAGGCATTTTCCCAACCCAATTATACTCCCTAAGCCATAACACACGCAAGCACATATTCAGTTGCTGTCGTAGGCGCGTGATCACAGTACAAATCTATGCTATCCGCTTTTGCGCAATACAACACAGCCAAGTGTGAACACCTTGTGTCCACGCATTAGCTTTGGCCTTCATGAACCAGATAAAACCGGTTAGGACAAGAGATATATATATATATATATATATATATATATATATATATATATATATATATATATATATATATATATATATATATATATATATATATATATATATATATATATATATATATATATATATATATATATATATATATATATATATATATATATATATATATATATATATATATATATATATATATATATATATATTCCATACACAGTATATATATGTGTGTATGGAATATATATATATATATATATATATATATATATATATATATATATATATATATTCCATACACAGTATATATATGTGTGTATGGAATATATATATAATATATATTCCATACACAGTATATATATGTCACATGTGTATCACATGGGACAACCACAAAGCTGAATTATCGCAAATACCTTCTGTTTTAAGAAGGCAAATCACACCAAGCCACCTTCACAGAGGCCTGGTGCACACCAAAAACTGCTAGCAGATCCGCAAAATGCTAGCAGATTTTGAAACGCTTTTTCTTATTTTTCTGTTTCTCCTAGCGTTTTGCGGTTTAGGGAAGCGTTTTTGGTGTAGTAGATTTCATCTATTGTTACAGTAAAGCTGTTACTGAACTGCTTCTGTAACAAAAACGCCTGCAAAACCGCTCTGAACTGCCGTTTTTCAGAGCGGTTTGCGTTTTTCCTATACTTTACATTGGAGGCAGAAACGCCTCCGCAATCCAAAATCTGCAGCAGCCCGGGTGTATGCGTTTCTGCAAAACGCCTCCTGCTGTGGTGTGCACCACCCCATTGAAATACATTACCCAAGCGTTTCCACATCCACAATCGGATCTGAAAACGCGACCGAACCGCTCTGGTGTGCACTAGGCCTCACTGTGGCTTATTGCTGACATCTTATAGCAGATCCTGTTTTCCAAGAATAGCCCACTCAGGAGGGCCTCAGTAATCTGCCCAATAGTGATATATGGATGGGTGTAGTTCCACATAAGAAAACGGAGATGACCTCAGAAATTCCTTCAGTTATTATGTAGTTATCTTTTCAGTTCTGCCTTTCCTTTCCTAAAGGTCACACACTTACATAAAAAACTTACTATGGGCTGGTGCACACCGAGCGGCTTTTTGGGCGTTTTCAGATCCGCTTGCGGCTGCGGATCTGCTTGGTCAATGTATCTCAATGGGGTGGTGCACACCAGAGCGGCAGGCGTTTTGCAGAAACGAAAAATGCCTGGGTGAGGCATTTTTTGGATTTCGGATGCGTTTCTGCCTCAATGTTAAGTATAGGAAAAACGCAAACCGCTCTGAAAAACGGCACTTCAGAGCGGTTTTGCAGGCGTTTTTGTTACAGAAGCTGTTCAGTAACAGCTTTACTGTAACAATATATGAAATCTACTTTACTGAAAACCGCAGCAGCAATCCGCAAAACGCTAGCAAAACGCCTCATAAAAATAAAAAAAAGCGTTTAAAAATCTGCTAGCATTTTGCGGATCTGCTAGCGGGTTTTGGTGTGCACCAGCCCTTAATGTTGCTTGCTTTTTTTACTTTATACCTCTTTCTTAGGTTTTATTACGCACTACAGAATATCCTTTATGTACATTGTAATTGCTTGTACATACCTCTAGGCACTTCTTACTTTTTTGTTTTGTCCTTTGCTTTTTTTTCTTTGCATAATATCATTTAATCTTAAAAACATTTCTGGAAAAAAAATGCTACAAAGTGCAATTCTGTTGTGGAAAAAAGTACATTTACGTATATTGTCTTTGGTAACTGCGTAAAGGATACATATGTTAAAATGCATCTCAGCATGTTGGAAAACATTTTAAGACCATATACTAGAATAGCGTATATAGATTTGAATGGATAAGATTTTAGGGAAAGTGGAGATATGCTTTTAAAGTAAATCTCAACCTTTCCATAAAAATGCTTTCAGATTTATACTTGTACAAACGAGAAGTAGGAGGAGCTAAGGAGAGAAACCCCTGTTTAGATATTTCATTCAAAGAGACACTATATTATTTTACATAAAAGCCTGCTTATGTTAAATGAAAAGACCATTGGGAAAGGAGGTAAGCAGTAGGGCTGCACGATTTTAGGGAAAAATTGAAATTGCGATTTTTGTATCAGAAATTGCAATTTCGATTTTTTTCACTGGGTGTGCGACAGAGAAAAGAATGCCATAATAAATAAAATTTAAAATATATTATATATTATATATATCTCAATATCATTCTTTGCTGCTGCACACCCAGTGTCTCACACAGACCCCACCACTACTAGGCTCTGCCCCCCGCCGCCACCCTCATACACTCACAGTTGATGCTCTGATTGTCAACTGCGCTGCCTCTGTTTGTTTCTCGCTCCCCCCCCCCCTCCTTCCCCAATGTGTTCATGTGCTTAAGTACCACATTTTAATGACAAAACAAATGGCACACTCTCTGTTATGGGGTCACCTGTTCAAACTACGGATTGCGTCCTGGAGGGCATAAAATCACCCTCCGCCTTCATCTTGCGCCGAAGCCGTGGACTGTATCAAATTCACCATAGCGGGGGGCTCTTTTAATGCTTTTAGCGGAGCACGTCCTCTCGGGCGAGTATGAACAGCGGACCGCGCTGCGAATTCCGCAAGATGAAGGGCTTTTCAGTTCCTAGAGCCCTCCTATCTCTGCTGCCGCCGAGTCTTTCTTCAGGCTGTTCAAACTCCATTGATGACAGCTCCGCCTACCGCGTACAGCACGCAGCTTCTTCTGCCCAATCAGTGGCAATTTTATGTATGACAGGGCGGCACGCTGTGGATCCGCCCCCCCCCCGCCTCCATCCGCATTCAGATGAATGCATTCGGGCGGGCAGAGCCGTACGGGCACTCGGGCAGGCGAAACCGCGATTTGCAAAAAACTGACAATCCCAAGATAGTCTTCTGAGGAATCGCGGTTTCGATTAAAAAACGAGAAATCGTGCACCCCTAGTAAGCAGTGCAGTAAAACTGAAAAAGAACAAACCTGGTTGTCATTTTATTATTATGCATTTACAGACAACATTTATATTGCACTTTTCTTTTGGCAGACTCGAAGCGCCAGAGCTGCAGCCACTAGGATGCGCTCTATAGGCAGTAGCAGTGATAGGGAATCTTGCCCAAGGTCTCCTGCTGAATAGGTTCTGGCTTGCTGAACAGGAAGAGCCGAGATTTGAACCCTGGTCTCCTGTGACAGAGGCAGAGCCCTTAACCATTACTCTATAGCACTTGCATGTTCTATCGACTCCTACCACACACTGCACATCAATATCCAATAGATTCCAGCAGGAAATCTACTGAAAATCAATGAAACTGCAGGGTTGCACTGTTCAATGCAGTGCAAGGCCATGGGCCATCAGTCTACCAATGCCCACATCTCCCTCTTAATCCAATTTTTCCATCCTTTCCGATAGATGCTTTCAACCGATTTTTGGTCAAAGTTCATGAAAAACAGATTGATATGACATTTTGGGGAATCGATTTATAGCCGATGAATGGAATCTGCAGAGAATTGAATGGGAAAATTGGTGTATTGGCACCTTAAGGCCAGTTTGGGAGAGAAGAATGAATGAACTTATCAGTATGTTTGTGGAGTGCCCAGAGGTGATCCATGCAAGCAAAAGGACAACATACAATCTCCATGCAGATAGTTCCTCGGATAAATTTGCATCTGGTACTGGGAACTTCCACACGACTGTCCTGTTGATTCATGCATAGTTTGGCTATAGAATTTGGCCTATGTAATGTGAATAGAGTGACACACTCGGGACTCAACAAAAACCCCTCCTTCTTGTATAATCTAGGAAATATGACCAGATTTCATCATACTTTAGCATTGCAGACGGTGCCTCTGGACATGCAGGCAGCACTGTCATTTTAAAACAACCGCCAGGCTTTTCTAAAATAGCACCATGGCTCTCCCAGGATAATGGCACTCCCAGGATACAATTACCATGTGTAAATAGTTTTAACAATAATACCATTACTTTTTCCTTAATAAATTTACTTTTGTTGAATAAAATTTGTGTACCCTTTGATTTAAGGGAATATAAAGTGGTAGGGGCATGGTGTCACTTGTTTTTTCCCTGGACTTCTGAAATGTATATATTTTTACTGCTGTATATAAAGTATATGTTGCTCAGTCTGTATTATTCTGCTGTAAGCATTGCTTATTCTGCTATTGTCAGTAATATGAAACTTTTGACCTTAGGCTGAGAACAAGCTCTCTGTAATCCCTTGTATTGTCAGAAAGTGCTTGGCCTGACATTGCTGTCTAGAAGCACAGTTAGCGCCTTGTGATTTATCGGATTGATGTTCACAGGGTTCCTAAAACAAGTGTTTGCTATAAAACTGCTTTCTCTAGTGTTTGCTATAAAACTGCTTCCCCCCCCCCCCGGATGATGCACAAGTGTCATCTCTCATTCATTTGAGATCAGAATGTAAACGAGACAAGACTGTTATTTATGACAACTCCAGGGGATTATGTTCTGGATGACTTGGCATATCTTCAGATGATTGAATAAATCAGATCCTCCAAAACACATAAGTGCCCTGATTTATTTCTCAATACAGCATGTGATTCATATCTGGGATGTATTCCTCCTCTTGTTTCAGAAGGCCAAAGAGGGATGTTTTAATAGCTCTCCTGAGGGTTTCACACATAGGTAACCAAAGGGAGTGATTCCAATTGGACGACGACAGGACAACAAATTATACACCTGATGCGCATCATTTTCTGTTCTATTCTCATTATTTTTACATATTTATATAGTGACATATTTTGCATCACTTTACATAGTGTATGTATATAGTCATGCCATTAACTGTCCCTCAGAGGACCTCAGTTTGATCCCTAGCATAGTCGCTCATTGTCTTATGTTCCTATTGGAGTCTAAAAGTGCAATTTTTCCACAAATCCATGCATTATTGTTAGAGGACTTTAATAAATAAGTAAAAGTATAAGTAAATCCAGCAGGGTAGTCATATAAAATCTCACATGTGCTGGAGATTTAGATAAACTAGGAACTTCGGTGTATGTGTTTGAATGAATGCTTTGGTCACTATAGACCAAGAATGGGTCGCTACTACACCACCGGTGCAGCAGGATCCTTTCTTTGGATTGATTTGTTATGACTCTGTCACTGATCTGCACTGGGCAGTGCACCTCTTTTTTAGTAAATTGCATCCACCAATAGTTTGTCACATAGTTGCTAAGAAATAAGGATGCATAGGTTATTCTACCTTTAAATAAAATAAATGGGGAAGAATAGAAAGTAAAAATGGAGACATGCCTAGAAGACTTTAGTTACTGTTTTTAGAGTTGAAAAATGTACATTTGTTATAGATTTTTTTTTTTTTTGAGAAGAGAATAGTTGTTCTAGTGAATGCAGCCTAAGGTTTTATAGTAGAAGAGCAAGCTTTCAGAATGGATTTATTTTTATGCTGTGCTGTTTGAGGTTTGGTACATTCAACAAGTTCTGCGTTTGGCATGTGATGGTTTACGTGTGAGTTACCTGCGTCATAAACCACATTCATGAATGTCAATGAGCACTCTGTGAGGTGTTAAATGGATGCTGGATGCAGCCAGAATTCTGGGCTGCATTTCATCATTCAGACATCTTCATCGGATGTATGTTATTCTTCCCAGCAGGGAGTCCTTTTCAGTGATATAAGTATGTTTACCAATGATAATTCAGCTTTGATAATTAAATTCAATCTGTCACTCCCGATATTGAATTTATGGCAGTTTATCCTGTGTAGAATTTTTTTTTTCCCCATTTTGTCTGCTATATGATGACCGAGAGATCTAAACACCTCAGGAGGAATTCATAGATGCGATTTAAAAGACATCTACATTTCTGTGAAGAGTGAGGCAGGGATCACACATGATTTCCTTGCATACAGATTTACATTAGATGTGACAGCCCATTTTCATCAATAGGCTCGCCCACATTTAAATGCGTTTCCTG
This sequence comes from Hyperolius riggenbachi, assembly GCF_040937935.1. Lineage (NCBI taxonomy): Eukaryota > Metazoa > Chordata > Amphibia > Anura > Hyperoliidae > Hyperolius > Hyperolius riggenbachi. Next base: position 319,748,793 of record NC_090648.1, read on the forward strand.
CGTGCGGGAAACTTGCTACATGCACTACTTTCTCACGCCCCACACACGTACCGCTTGACAATTATGTCAATGGTTGTTTAATCCTGTACGTTGTAACACATATGAACATGTGCGCCGTGCATGAAAATGATGCGCGCAATTCTTGAACCTCCAAAGTGTAATCCCTCAGGCGAGAGGACTGATAGAGCACCTGAATTGTCTATTGGTAACTGGGTGTGGATGCCGATAAACTGCACAGGCTTTGCAATATGGTGTGCAAGTCACCAGTATACACAATCATGCCTGCAAGAGGTACTAGTGCTTAACACGCAATGCAGGTACTCGGCAAGAAAACAAAAACACATAATATTGTGTGACTGAGTACAGCTGGCCTTGAAGTTAGCTCAGTTTTGTGGCCACCTCTCCATTGCCTGTGTCAAGTGTTAGCAAGCGCCTGGATGAAGCATCGGAGCAACGGACTAGCAATGAATTCCTTGCCTTCAGCTTCTCTTGTGACAGAGGCCTTGATTTTAATTTAAAAAAGAATACATTTTGAGATAGAAAAAATAGGAGGGGGTATGCCACGGAGAACAAATATTAGTTTCAAGTAGCAAAAACTTTATTGTATATATAGTAACACAATTCTTAAAAACAAAATGACAATAACATTTTTTTAAAAACAATTTTTAATTTAAAAAAAAAAAAAAAAAAAATGCATGCACACTGTGCTATCACAGTCTGTGAAGGGGAGATCTGCTCAGTGAGGTTTTACAGCATTATGTTAATGTAGTTTTATTACAGCATGGTACAAAAAACAGTGCGGTGACCCAGTGGTAACCACAGTATTGTCTGCAAAAATGGCTCTTTCATGTTGTCTTCAGCTACAGAATAAAATCAGGTAATGAGGTATGACAGCTGTTCAGTGGTGTTTCACAGGATCTGCTGGACAGAAACCTTCTGCAACACACTTAGCACATACTGTATGTAAATGTGTATTTAACAGGCTTCCTGGAGTTTCAGCATAATTACCCAGTAACTTTTTTTAGTCGGCAGTTACGCTTTCCACATTGCTCTTTCTTCAGATTTCCAGTGTAAATATACTTGCCTAGATTTACAGTACTCTAAACCCCTGAAAAAACTAGCCATTACTGATGAAAATGATGTTGTGGCCTCTCTACTGCCTGTCAGTTAACCAGTGTATGTTGAAAACCTGTATGTAGGTCTACTTGTTAAGTTTTACTGTTCTGATTTGTTGACTTCATTTCATGGAGTTTATAAGGAAAAGAGATTTAAATGAGATTAGGGTCACATTTATGCAGCTGTTTGCATCATGCTTGAATATTTACAGGTTTGGGCAGCTTTTGCGTGCGCGCGCGCGCTTATCTGTTCTATATGAATGATTCCATATGTTACCCAAAGTATTCCTGGAATGTATTTGCTTCCTCATTTTCTTGTTCACATGGTGAGAGCTGAGTGTTGTCCCTGCAGGCAGAATCATTCTAGCATCTGTGCTTGTACAGCATTCCATCGAGGAGTACCGTTTGTCTCCGCTTATGAAGTGATGCGGTTTAGTGATGTTGCAATAACATGAGCTAATGTCTTGTGGAAGTGCCTAGTGTTTTTAGAATAATTAGAATTTCACCCATTGTCGTCCAGGACAACTGACAATAGTAGGTTGGCTCCTCCCCCTAGGGCCTGTTTCCACTACATGCAGATTGAATGCAGAATGGATGCAGAAAAACTGACTCCAATGAATGCCTATGGGCCTGTTTCCACTAAACGCCATTTTTCTGATGCACATTTTCCCATAGGCATTCATTGGAGTAAATTTTTCTGCATCAGTTCTGCATCCAATATGCGTGTAGTGGAAACAGGCCCTTAACCCCCTTGCTGTTCTAATTATTGTGGCAAGGGGGCAGCGCAGCACTTTTTCTTTATTTATTGTTTTTAAAATCATGTAGCTAGCTTAGCGCTAGCTACATGATAGCCGCTGAGCAGCGGCATCCCCCCACCCACTCCGATCGCTTCCGGCGATCAGAGCAAGCAGGAAATCCCGTTCAGAACGGGATTTCCTGCAAGGCTTCTTCCGTCGCCATGGCGACGGGGCGGGAGGACTTCACCGATGTCATGGACGTCAGAGGGAATCCCGATCCACCCCTCAGCGCTGCCTGGCACTAATTGGCCAGGCTGCGCAGGGGTCGGGGGTGGGGGGGGGGGTAGGTCGGCTCGGTGGGTAGCGGCGGCGATCGCGTACCACACGCAGCTAACAAAGTGCTAGCTGCATGTAGGAAAAAAACATTTTGAAAATCAGCCCAGCAGGGCCAGAGCAATCCTCCTGCGCGAGTTACCCCAGAGCTCAGCTCGGGATAACCGGCAAGGAGGTTAAGGAAACACACGTGACCAAATACAATTAAACAACGCATGTATACCTATTTTAGGGGATGCCAATTAACTTATGTATGTTTATGGGATGTCGGAGGAAACCATAGTGCCGGAGGAAATTCCAGGGGGACACGGGGAGAACATACAAACTCCTTGAAGACTGGATTGCACTGGATGGGATTTGAACCAGGGACCTAGCGCTGCAAGTGTGCTAACCACTACGCCACTGTGCTGCCCATTTCACCTGACTCTATCGAGTAGATCTGCTTTCCAGCCAGGATTTGTCTTTTGGGAGAAAAGTCTTACAAAGTGTCGTCCCTCCCTAAGGTAAATTGATTTCTCACTGGTCTCTCTACTGTCAGCTGTCCTGGAGGATGATGGGTGACACCTTGTTAGGAATTACCAGTAGCGGTATTTCAACGAGTCTTCTAGGGTGGCTACCTTAGTTCCCTCCCTATTGCTAGATCCAGGCCTAGAGGGTACTAAGGATAATTAATTGTAATTAGTTATATTGCCTCTAACCTTTTCTTTCCTTCTTATTACTCTACAAAACTGAGGGGAAGTGTGTGTGTGTGTGTGTGTGTGTACATATATGAGCTGTTTAAGGAGGAGAGAGGAGCCAACCTACTCTCTATTGTCAGCTGCCCTGGCGAGTGTGCTACACCAGTATGCTGCAAGGTAAGACTGCTGTGCGCGGCACCGCCGAGAGTGTTGTGCTCTACACCAGTACACTGCAAGGCAAGAATGCCGCATGCTACACCAATATGCTGAAAGGCAAGAGTGCTGTGCGCTTCACCAGTGCGCCGCAATGTGACAGCGCTGTCGCTACACTTGTGTGCTGCAAGGCAAGAGTGCGTTGCACTACGCCATTGTGCTGTAAGGCAAGAGTGCTGTGCGCTACATCATTGTGCTGTAAGGCAACAGTGCTGTGCACTACACCATTGTGCTGTAAGCCAAGAGTGGTGTAAATTGCACCAGTGTGCTGCAAGACACAAGTGTTGTAAACTACACCATTGTGCTGCAAGGCGAGAGTGCTGTGTGATGCACCACATCAGTTTCTTAAAGCGGATCCGAGATGAAAAACTAACTATATCAAGTAACTTGTCTGTATATCTTATCTAAAGTTTAGCTAGTTTACACAGCAAATCTAGAAGCAAACAACTTCACCAGAATATGATTTTCTTCCTGTGGTACAATGACAGCAGCCATGTTATGTTTGTAAACATTACACACAGGCAAGCTGATCTGCATCTCCAGCCCTCAGCCTGTGAAAACCTAATTCCCTTTCCTCCCTCCTCCCCTCTGCCTCTGAAATCTCTGGCTAGTAATACCTCCCCCTCCTCCTGCCCAGACTGAGCTCCCTACTGTCTGAAAATTCCAAGGCACTCTGAAAATATAGGGAATTAGAGTATCAAAGTGGTCTGAAACTCCAACATAACATTCAATAAAATGTTTTCCTACTTTTTATTACTCATACAGTTATATTTGCTTTTTGTGCATAAGTAATATTGTCTACACATTACAAGTTTCTAAAGTGTAGTTTATCGTGCTCTAAAAGCTGTCATTTTATTCAAACTGCTTTTTATTATATATTAACATCTTCTAATGAGCTGTTCTGTGTGTGTGTGTTTGTAGCACAGAGCGCTCCTTTTCACCTGTTTACACTGTGTTTACACACATTGTAACAACATTGGAATCTTTTAGAGCAAAGTAGAAATGCTGACTTTCAGATCACTTTAAAACAAAAAAAAGTATTTGGCTTGAGGAATGCCCTATAAACTATATGAAAGGAACACAATTATGCAATGAGTAAAAGATTATCTCAGATCCACTTTAAAGCTTTAAGGTAAAGACAATATACTGTCTTATGAACATAAGCTAGAGCCACATGAGTGCAGTGTCATTTCATAGCATCCTTCCCAGGCAGTGCTGTAAATGGAGTAGTATGGTATGTCGCCATACATATAATAATTCTGGGATTGAGCCTGTGTGCAGGTCTGTTTTTTTTTTTTTTCCCCCTGCTTAAATGATATTTTGCTGCTAGTTTTGCAGAATCTTGGCTAGGCATTCATCTTAACCTGATGGGGACTGACGTTGTACGAATCTACGTCCAGCAGGTGGTACTGCCGCTCTGACTGGACATAGAGTCAATGTCCGCAAAAACGAAGTCATCCAGCCGTGACCCGGAACTGAGCGGCAGTATGAGCGGGGATGCCGGCCAGAGCGGAGGGTTCCACCGCGGCTCATCGCTGGAGCCTAGGTGGTGAGTAAAGGCTGCTGGCTATAGGGAGGACATATGGCTACAGGGGGACACCATGCCCAGCAAGCCACACTTCCGGCTGCCTGACCCCTCCCCAACAACGCGCCTTCCCCCCCCCCCCAATGCAAAAATGTCTGGTCCTTAAGGGGGGTTAGGCAGCCGGTCCCAAAAGGGTTAATGAGCTTTGTTGGGAAGCTCAAGATTTATACAAATATGATTCTTCTATGCACTGATTGTGAAAACCTAAAACTCATTTATGAAGTGCAATTTGCTGTCTCCCATGCAGGTTTCCAATCTCTGTTTTTCTTGCTTTATATATGTCATTTATAGGTTTCCATGTAGCATCCCATAGAGCCTAGTTTCTCAACATGCGGTAGGCGTACCCCAGGGGGTACTTCTAATGGGTCCAGGGGGTACTCGGACTTGATATACTTAACCAAGAATAACAAATTTAGAGATTTAGAAAATTATAATTCTTATTTAAAACCATATCAAATTAGTATTTTAGCTAATTAAAAGCAATAATAAATGCTTGCACATTGTTTAGAACCAATTATCATGTACTACGATTAAATATATATTTGTCAAGGGGTACTTGTGATCATGTTTACTATGCCAGGGGGTACTCGATGAGTACAGGGTTTTAAAAGGGGTACACACTTATAAAATGTTGAGAAACACTGCCATAGAGAACTCATCATGTTTAGTCCTGGTATTATTGACTTCATGGAAGGATGTAGTGTTGAGACCTGCATGTAATATCATTTAGTCTTTTTTTGGAGAGTGGAAGCTTGCCGGATAAGAGGCACTAACTGCAGGATGAGTCCAGATCTGTATTGAGTGTACCTTGCTGCAGAGAGGTACAGTGATTTTATATGTAGAATTTGTTTTTTACTATACCTTAATTGGGAATTGATGTGATTGTAAGTTGAACTTTACTGCCCTCAAAGTGGACATGTTTTACTGAAATTAAAGCCCACCTGAGGTGAGAGGGATATATTTATTTCCTCTTAAACAATGCACATTGCCTGGCTGTCCAGCTGAGCCTCTGCCTGTAATATTTTTAGCCAAAGACCCTGAACAAGCATGCCGACAGTATGTAGACTCTTCCTCACACTTGGACAATGGCTGCTCTTCCTCACTCCCAGACAATGGGAGTGGCAAGCCACATCTTAAAAAAAAAAACTCCGACCAAGAATTGAACTTTATCCCAATCAGTAGCTGATACCCCCTTTTACACGAGAAATCTATTCCTTTTCACAAACAGACCATCAGGGGGTACGTACTCTTGGCAGTTTCCTGTCTGTGAACCCTGTTGCATTGTGGGAAATAGCTGTTTACAGCTGTTTCTAACTGCCAAAACAGCAAGCAGCAGCTACATCACTTGCCAGCAGTAAAAATGTCACCATGTGATAAATGTCAGAATATAAATCAGGGATTTAAAATATTTTACAATGGATAAACACTGACTAAATCATTTATACATAATTATTGTAAAAATGAAGCACATTTGTTATTACATTTTCACTGGAGTTCCTCTTTAAACCCCAACTACACGATACGATTCTTTGTGAGATTCGATTACCATTCTATTTACGATCCAATTAAATCCGACATGTCCGATCGGGATTCGATTTGCCATTGTTTTGCAATGGCGAATCGAATTGAATCGAATCCCGATTCAACATGTCTGATTTAATCAGATCGTAAATAGAATCGTAATTGAATCGCACAAAGAATTGTATCGTGTAGATGGGGCTTAACAAACCAAAACCCATTATGCAGTGTTCCCTCATCATAGGGGTGGCTATTCACTGCAACAGTCATATCCTTCAATGGCTGATAAATGAGTGGATAAATGTGCTGCCAGGTTCCCTCCCAGAACACCCTGTGGGAGCTTGAACTCATGCCATGACTTGGCAGCCCTCTTCCACATGACACCCACCTAAATTCCCAGCATGATGTGATTGCTGGAATTCTGGCTTGATCTTGCAATTTATAAGGGGAGGTTTTTAAGGAGGGGGTGTATAGCTGTAAAAGAGGAGGGAGCATGCGGCATGTTTCACGAAAAAATAATTCCTGGCCAGCATCTTTAAAACTTTACTATACTGATCAGTAGTATATTATTCGATCTAAAAATCTGCTGTTGTATTATTGCTGAGGTTCATGTTTAGGGCTGGGTTGTGTTTTAATGTGTTGATTTGACATTTAAGGTTCCAGTTAAACGTATAACGAAAGTCTTGAGACCAAATAACTGAACTTATTAATAAACAAAAGCTTGCTTTGCTAGGGTGTTGAAACCATTACTCAGCGCTCACGTGGTCTTGGGAGATTTCTTTAAAGAAAGTGATGCCATTTCCTGTACTAGGAAAGACATACCTGCTCTTCCTTGCTGTGATGTTTGTCTGACTCTGTGTTTTTTTTTTTGGGGGGGGGGTCGAACATAATTAGTGATCACTGCCATTGATCTTATAAGCTACTATATACTATCGAATGGCCTTTAGATTAAATCTTGGACATATGAACTAATGATTACTTACATACCATCATACACTACTCACAATTTATTCATGTTCGGATTTCAGCAGGAATATTGATCAGAATGCTGAGCTGCCAGCTTTGTATGGCATGACTTGTTGGAATAAAGAAACTCAATTTTAAGAAGCTGCAGAGGTAACCGTGTTCAGTCTAAGGTTCTCTAGACACCGTTAAGCCAAAGCTGTCCGTTTCAGTAAGATTTTAGTCATATTGAGCAAATGAAAAATGTAAATCCAATCCGTTTCAAACTGATCACTTGGTGCACTGCAGTGCTTAGGAAATTCTGTTGATTTTTAGCTGACATGTCTGATTGACATGGCAGTGCCCTTTGTGGAATGAATTGACCTTAAAATGATCATTAAAATGATAGTACTGTATAGTCAAATGATATATCAATCAGAGTTTACCTTGCAGATGCACAGAAGGGCTGCATTTACTGAAGCACAGGGAGAAAAGTCAGGGCAAGCCACAAGCAGAGCTACCTAGAGACCTCTGAGGCCTCTTTCACAGCAAATTACAACACAATGCCTTCCAATATGCATAAGCAATATGCTTCCAAGTCATTACTGATCATGTGCAAACAGTCTAACGCAGCTAATAACGTGTAGAACGCACTGCATGCAGCACTTTCTAATAACGCTACACGTTGCACACAAACGTGCACTGTGAATGTCACACAGACTTAGTATTGCTGTGCGTTAGTCTGCGATGAAACCTTTTCTAATGTGCGACTTTAATGTTGCACTTTAAAAGAGGCCTCAATTGCAGTACTGGGTGGTAGAGGTGGACCATTATGTTTACTACTGTGTTAGTATATTATCCTTTGACTCTACAATGTTATTAAATGGACATTGTGCTATTTGCCCAGTGGTTTTGTAGATTCACTAACCAGTTGAGTTTTGTGGGATTTATTAGACTGAGTTGAAATTCATTTTTAAGATTTTTATTTTTTATTTTTCACGGTCATGTGCTCAAGGGCGCGGCCACTAAAAATGGCAATTGCACTTTGCAAAATGCTTTTTGTAGCAATTGTAGCAGTGTTTTCCACAGTGACTTCTGGTGATTTTTAAAAGCGCCTTTTAATTTAATGCTAGTGATATGTACAGCGATTGTGACTGCCTTAATTTTTTGTTTCTTTTTGGTTATGGATAATTGTTGCAAAATCGCTTTGTAAAAAAAGTGATTGAAAAGTGAGTTTGCAGCGCTCCTATACTTTGTATTGGAGCGCATTCTCTCCAAACATGCTGCACATTGGGATATGTGGATCTGCCCTCATTGACTTTCATTAGCCTAGAGCAGGGATGTCAAACCGGTCCTTCGAGAGCCGAGGTCCTTACACATTTTTGACACCGCTCAAATTAATTGACGGGTCTGAATCGGGGAAGGTGTGGTCCATCAGGTAGAACACATTCCTTGCTTTCTCAGTCCATCCTAAACACTGGCATGGATCTGGCCCTCCAGGCCTGGAGTTTGACACCTGTGGCCTAGCGCTTTTGGAATTGCTGACAATTCCAAAGTACGGCTGAAACAGCTCCTGTGGGTCCCAGCGCTAATTTCCAACATAGTGGGCTGCATATATACAATAAGACCGGCTAAATCTTAAATCCTATGTTGGCAACTATACACCAAGTCATTCATCAACGCTACAGCTCGTAATAAAAACAAGCACCTAAAATATGTTCATGGCACGTCAGCCTTGTAAGACTGAGGTAGCATACAAAAAAATGACTAATTTTGTTGAATGATGTTCTCCAGGATTAATGTGTGCAGTTCTCAAGGTCATTCTACAAAGTTATTGTAAGCGGAGGCTTGGAAAATTCCACTTCTTACATTTTGGCATTCTGTAGTGTTGAACACCGGAAGGCTACTTCCCCTGGCATTGAAATGCTCCATTCTATTAAAGGTTAAGATCAGGAGATAAGAATACATTCTCAGTTGATTTGCGGGTCTATAACTAACATTTCTGTCGCTTACGTCTTAAAATTAAACTGCACCTTTGCTAAGGAAAAAACATCCCTGTCTAGGTCAGCTTTATACAGTACAATAATAATGTGCATGTAGTGTCTTCATTTCGCTGTTGTTGCTAGTTTCCATTGCCACAGAGTGTCTCAACCACACCATGAAGTAGTGTCTGGCAGAGCTGTGATGTGTTCAGGTTTACTAAAAAAAAAAAAAAAAACCACACATACCAGCAGTACCTTTTTTATAGTTGTAAAATTAAATGAACCTACTGTTGCACCTTTGCTTGTGGTGTCACAACTGCCAGTAGACCAACCTCTTCAGCCACTAGGGGCGTGCCTCATCCAGGCTTCCCTCTGATAAAGGTCCTCTCAACAATTAGAGGTCCTTGCTGATAGCATAGCCGCTGTCCACCCCCACCCTCCATGTGTTTGCACAGAAGAGAAGTGGAGCCAGAGTTGGAGTGGGCGAACTGTATCTGTGTTGGGGTTGGGGGGGGGGGGGGGTCTTTAAGGTGGGAGCACTAGGAGGAGGGGGAATGAAGGCTACATTTGTTATGGAAAAAAATGGGGGTTGTGGCTGTTGTGATCCGGGGACCACCACAAAAAGGTGGAGAGGCTTCATGATTTGTGATGATACACCCCCTGTTTTCTTTTTTTTTTTTTTTCTTTTTTTTTACCGATTGCAATTAAATCAATACGACTTCATTTTATGAGTTTGGTATGGACAACACAATAGGAGTGAGTTGTTGTGATTCTATAATCCTGTGGTCATATGATGGCCAACAGAAATGGAAATCAGCTTCAGTCATTTGGATTCTGCAATGTCAGCGGTTTAACAGCTGATAATCACTGTTCAAATCATGGGAAATGCAGTCCTGTGACTGGTGCTGCAGGTAGCCTCATCTCTGCCCAATGGCTCTGCTGCTAGGATACTGAGGATACTGCAGAGGGGCTACAATATGACAAGGTGTCAAATCTATTTTAAGCTATCTAAGATGTAATTTTACAAAAGGCGTTTTTTTGTTGTTGTGTTTTTAAATAAAACTAAACATTGGAGAAGAAAGGTTTGGGATTTATTTGACACTAGCTAATGAAGGGCCTTAAAGATGGGTAATGATGAACTCTGCAACTGTCACAATTCTGGGGAAACCTTTGTAACTGAAATGGAATTCTAAAGCGAAGCAGAAAGGGGTAAGCTGTTTAATCAGTTACTTTTTTTTTGCACAATCTGCACATGTGGAGTACCTGCACATACTCTAGAGTACTTCCCTCCTCCATGGTTTCCCCTGCTCTTAGCAGTTGCATTTTTATGAGTCTTTCTTATATGTACTATACAAAAGACATAATAAAGGTCACACAGTTCAGCCGAGTAAATGGAAGCAGTTACATTTAATTGGTTCCCATCCACACTTTGATTTGTTTTCAGTTTAATGTGTGACCTCAGGAGCCTGGTGAAATGAAGTCAGTGGAGTGAGCGCTTCTGACTCGCGGTATTTCCTATAAATTTTGTATGTCCTGTAGTTTTGCTGCAGTGCATCCTCAGGTGTGTAGGAACTGCTAATTAACAAAAACACTTGTTTTTGTGCATTTTTAAAAATACAAGTACAAAAAGTAGCAGAGATGATGTAAAAGAGAAACAAAACATGTAAAATAGATTTTAATGACATGGCCAAAGTACAGACTTGACAGGATAATCGGGCATGATGATCTCCCACATGCACATTGAACCCTGTACAGACGAGCAATCGTAGCTTTCTGCTGAGCAGCATTGACTGTATTATGGATAGGAAGAGTCGGAGGCCTTCATTGCTGGAGAATGTCCTGTAGCAGTTGGCTGAATGCAGTATAACCCTGTATATTGTACATTGTATCCTATTGCTGCAGAAATACTGATGAAGACCTTTTTTTTTTTTTTTTTTTTTTTTTTTTTTTTTTCTCTTTTTACTTACTTGAAGTTTACACTTATTAGTAGGTAAACAATGTAGATTGTTCATTTTAGCAGGATTGATCATTTTCTAGGTGAATGCAATTCTGTTGTGGGAGGATTCCCACTGATCCAATTGGGGGAGCCCAATAGGCTTTGGCTGGGTCTCCGATCTGTATATTGGCGCTCTTCCCCTGCAGAAGACTCGAGTGGCGGTGGTGGCAGCAGCGGTAGTGGAACCGAATGTGACAGAGAAGACCAGTGAGTAAATTGTAGCAAACTGTATCCGTCGATCAGCTTAGTGAGCGCGGACACTGTTCGTTCTGTTAGGCTTCCATTGATTCCGTCAGCATCTGCCTCGTTGTTGATCGGGAATTATCTGGCATTCCGTTCACCGGAACTAAGCGAATGGATCCCTTCCAGACAGACAGATGTGAATGGATTTTATTTCCTTAGAGCTCTGTTCGGATAAGCAGAAGGTTGTTTTCTGCCAGTGTGAAGCCAGTCGTCTGATGCAGAAGGATCCCTTTCCCCTCCTCTGTTTCTATGATTTCTTGTATTATGTTCATAATCCGCATCCCTTTTACCAACTATAAAGTGCTGTGTGATATGTTTGCGTAGTAAATAAATGAGATGGATGATAATAATGATGCCAATAAAAGCAGCCAGGTAAAATGACATATTATACAATCCCATCTGCAGGTATGCAGCATGAATAGGTATTGTGGATATACAATGTTGTTTTGCACACTGCGCTCTGTGAAAGCAGCTCTCAGACGGCGCTTAGAGACCTGTTATTTGTCCAGCACAATTTGTAGGTCTGTGCTGCTGTAAACTGTATCTTTTGAAATTTACAAAGAGCAAGTGAGCTGCTGATCTACTAAGAGGTTTCCAGTTTGTTGCTAAGCTAGTTGCTATATTTTGCTCGGAGTGATTCAGCTTATTTAATTACTGGGAACATGCTTTTGATGTCTAAGTCAACTCTACAAGAAACAGAATTGTATAATTGATTTCCACCAGAAAGCAAAAACTTGTATCACAAACGCATTGTATGTACTTAAATGAGCATGTGCGGCCAATAGAGTACCTGAAATGAGCCAACCTTCCTGCTGTCTATCTACGCCACAGATGGAGCATCACCCACTGTTTCTTTATATTGGATCTCAGTGGGGAGATCTCCTTGTCATATATTCTTTGGGCTATGTTTATGTGGAACCTGCCATAGCTGACCTCTTTGTAAGATTAGCTCTAGTAGTAGTCTCTTGGTTGCAATGTTATTCTAGCTGTGATTCATTCATTCCCTCACCTGGAAGAGGGTACGCCCATAAGGAATGTCAGAATGTGCTATACATATTCACCCCAGTGATTTAGCCAGAGAATTTGCATTGCAATCAATTTTTATAAGGTAATCTTCTTACAGCTTAAGGTTTCACATATTGGTAGATACTAGAAAATTGAAGAGGCCTCCTGGAAAAAATGTCAAACTTCCACCCCTCCCCACCCCCAAAATCTACCCAGAGTAAAAAATTGCTAATTAAAGAAAATATCTTACTGTCATATATTTCATCTTTATGTAGCACTCCTGTGACAGTTTAATGCAAATTGCATCAACCTTGGAACTAGGCCAATCAAAAACTGTTAGTAAGCACATTTAATTGGACCCATGCCAAGCTGAGGGCTGGTGCACACCAAGAGCGCTCCTGAGCACTTTTTAAAACGCTAGCATGGATTACACCAGAGCGATGTGAATTTTTTCCCAAAACTGATAACGCAGGTCCTGTAGCATTTCTGATGCGATTCAGCCTCAATGTTAAGTATAGGAAAGTGGGGGGAAAAAAACACTAAAACAGATAGATTTTGTAAGTGTTTTTTTTTTTTTTTTTTTTAATAAAAGCTGTACACTTCCAGCTCTACTGTACAAAAAATAAAAACTTGCTTCACCAAATGCTCCAAAAATCGCTAAGCATAACTAGGAAATCGCTATGCACATGCCTGGAATCGCTTCGAAAATCACTTTTAAAAATGCTTAGCGATTGCGCTAGTGCTTTTGGGTGCGCACCAGTCATGAATAAAAGTTGCATGCAAGACAGAATCCTTTGCATCTCATTGACTGTCTCTGCTTGGTAGTATAGCTAAAATGTCAGAATGAACGAACTCCAATAAGTCTGTGTGCATACTGCTTGATGGACTCAACTTCACCCCATCTCTGTCACTGTCTACATATCTAATATCACGTTGTCAGGTGGTCACAACACTGTGCTGGCCAGAGCTGAGAAATCTGCTGTCTGTTTCATGTGGGCTGGCATATGGTGCCAGTTGCCAGTCACTTATTTTACTGCATGTACAGTATGCCAATTACTAAATTTTAAAATTAGCAAATGCACCCCCCCCCCTGCCCGCCATAAGTGACACTTATTGACTGACTGCACCAAGCTGGATGACTGGGCCGCTCATACACAGCCAGTATGCAGCATGGCAATAGAGCAACACATTGTCAAACTATGGGTTTCACATATACTGTGCCTGTATGCCCTGTAGCATAAAACATATATTATAGAAGTATTTATGCTCTAAACCGTCTTGCCAGTCTCTGGGTTGTGGTCACATGTTCATACATGCTGGGGGAGAACACAACCCAAAAATGTGTCCCCCTTCCAGACATTTCATTCACCCACTTCCTGTAGGTGTAATCATGTGATGACTAGGGGTGGTCAATGAGATGCAAATTATTCCGAGTTCTTACAGGATTATGCCAAGTCTGAATGCAAGTTTATGCAGCTTGAAAATGGCCTAATCAAATCCCGCTGAGGTGAAATTTTAATTGGTCCATTTTCAAGCTGCATACATTTGCATTAGCCTGTATGAACTCAGAATGATTTGTTTCCCATTGACCATCCCTAGTAATGACAATCCATAAACATACATATATCCAGGCACATCGCCTCTAGTTAGGACATTAAATAAATTATTAGGGAAAGGGAGGTGCTGAAGGGGGTGTGGCTAGAAAACAGCAAAAATCTATTAACCCTTCGCACACTCACATGCAAATGTTCACACAATTGCATTCACAGATTCACTCATCCAGGCACAACTGTTATCCCTACAGCTAAATTAAAAGCCAGGGTTTTAGTTCACAGAAGAATGCAGGTAGTTCACAGAAGTACCCAGGTAAACATAGGTGTCTTCTGTGAACTAAAACCCTGGCTTTTAATTTAGCTGTAGGGATAACAGTTGTGCCTGGATGAGTGAATCTGTGAATGCAATTGTGTGAACATTTGCATGTGAGTGTGCGAAGGGTTAATAGATTTTTGCTGTTTTCTAGCCACACCCCCTTCAGCACCTCCCTTTCCCTAATAATTTATTTAATGTCCTAACTAGAGGCGATGTGCCTGGATATATGTATGTTTATTCTTATCATTGACCCCTGTGACTAGGGTCCAATTCGGTGCACTCCCCCTTCCCCTGTATGTTTGTCAGCATGCAGACAGCTTATGCTGGTGTATGCGCATTGTGCACATGGACACATAACATTAGCTCCCTTGTGCGATTGGTAAGATGCACTGTCTTTCCCAGGAGAGGAAGTTAGGACGTGTGCTCCTAATCCATTGATAGGTTTGATGCAATGAATGTGTTTGCATGTCTGCACTATGCATGTTACAGGGCCAGAGTTAGGACACCTATGTTTACCTGGGTACTTCTGCGCAGTATAGGTGATTAAGCATAAGAATGCATTCTTCTGTGAACTAAAACCCTGGCTTTTAATTTAGCTGTAGGGATAACAGTTGTGCCTGGATGAGTGAATCTGTGAATGCAATTGTGTGAACATTTGCATGTGAGTGTGCGAAGGGTTAATAGATTTTAGTAATGACAATCCAGTGGTGGCTGTGGGTGGCAGAGATACACAAGCAATATTCTCTCTGTTTTGCGAGTGACGTAAGCTATTGCTATGTGGAATATATTGATAGTCTTACCTTGTCTACCCCCCATCATATAACATGTGCCTAGGTTTGACTGAATACATTCCTCCTAATAGATGACTGCAGCTGGCACTACAGTCAGAGGAAATCCATCAAACATAAGTAGCTACATAAGTAGCAACTAATTTGTGATGGAAATGCATCTGCAGATCAATGCTGACACATTGATAAATGTTCCCTTGTGTATTTATGTTTCCTTCAGTATATAAGATGTCTTGCTTGTGCAGTGTACGAATTGCCACTGTGAGATATAGAGCATCGCAGAGACTGAAAAAAAGGTGCTTTGCATTTTTCTTTAGATAATCTGAATTAGGAAGGAGAATGATCAAGTCTTTGTACTTTAAGACCTGTCCAAATAAGTCTATACTGACTTACAGGAAGGTGAGGAATGTGTGACAGATCCCAGTATCCTGAAGTCACTGCAGTAGGCTGAGTAACTGAGGCCGGCAGATGAAGGGGAAATACTCTTTGTGCTGCTGTTCTCTATAGCTACGCAGTGCAGCTGTGTCATGAGTCAGGAGAGTGGCAGGTCTCTTGATGATACACTTGACATCAGCGTGAAGATGGAGCGTCTCTTTGTTATGCACTGGAAAGCAGCAGGGCTGGACTTGAAATAAAGTCTGCGTCCCCCCCTGTGGAAGTTAGAGCCAGTTTGATACCTGCTCACGTATTGACTATGGTGATGTGGTTTTCCAAATGTTTCCAGTAACGCATGCTGCTGAAGAACTAGCTGTTACTATGAGTCAATGGCAGGTGAAATGTCTGTGGTGGATGCCGTCAGACTGTGTGGAGGTGAATTAGTAAATGAGATGTGTGAAGAGTGTAACTGAGGTGAAACTGTCCATTTCAAATGCCTCATCTGTACTGACCCATTTATAACCCTCATTCATACAGACCTCTCTGCAAAAGAGCGTGCTTCTCTCTGCTATAACTAGTGCTAGGCATGCACTATATATTTTTTCTATTTGTTAAATGCTAGATTCAATATAAAATTGAATCTACCGGATATCTATTTTTTTAAAAGACGTTTAATCCAAAGTAGATAATTTAGGCGTGGTTCGTGGCACAGAAATTGTAAGCCACCATAGGTGCAAAAATTACTGGCTACAGCATCGGAGGCAGCGGGGTTTAGTAGTAGCAGTGGACTAGCGGCAGAGATGGTAATGAAGGGAATTCAGCTACTACTGTATATAACCGAACTCCAGGTAGTGTCAGGATCACCTGTTAGAAGCATAGGTAGGGGGTAGATTGGTGTTGAGTGTAGGCAGAAAGTGGTTTAGTGTTAGATAAGGGAAGGTTAGTGTGAGGATAGGATAAGATAGGATGATAGTAGAACATCAACAACTGATAACATCAATATCTCACACCCAAATTAACATGGAGGCTTTTAATGTACCGGTTTATTAGTGTTTGACCACTCAATTGATTGTACGCTGATCCAACTCATCCATTTCTTATTTGCATTAATTGTGCCCAGAACATGGTGTGGCCCAGGTGGGAGAAGTACTCATACAACTCAGAGGTCCCCATAGTTTTGTACTTTTATTAAGCTGTTCATAGCTAGCAGTAGTTCAGTCAATTATTTGATCAGATTTCTTCTGAAATCTGAATTACAGTGGGCTGCAAAAGTATTCGGCCCCCTTGAAGTTTTCCACATTTTGTTATGTTACTGCCACAAACATGAATCAATTTTATTGGAATTCCACATGAAAGACCAACTCAAAGTGGTGTACACGTGAGAAGTGGAACGAAAATCCATACATAATTCCAAACATTTTTTACAAATAACTGCAAAGTGGTGTGTGCATAATTATTCGGCCCTCTTTGATCTGAGTGCAGTCAGTTGCCTATAGACATTGCCTGATGAGTGCTAATGACTAAATAGAGTGCACCTGTGTGTAATTTAATGTCAGTACAAATACAGCTGCTCTGTGAGGGCCTCAGAGGTTGTCTAAGAGAATATTGGGAGCAACAACACCGTGAAGTCCAAAGAACACACAAGACAGATCAGGGATCAAGTTATTGAGAAATGTAAAGCAGGCTTAGGCTACAAAAAGATTTCCAAAGCCTTGAACATCCCACGGAGCACTGTTCAAGCGATCATTCAGAAATGGAAGGAGTATGGCACAACTGTAAACCTACCAAGACAAGGCCAGCCACCTAAACTCACAGGCCGAACAAGGAGAGCGCCGATCAGAAATGCAGTCAAGAGGCCCATGGTGACTCTGGACAAGCTGCAGAGATCTACAGCTCAGGTGGGAGACTCTGTCCATAGGACAACTATTGGTCATGCACTGTACAACGTTGGCCTTTATGGAAGAGTGGCAAGAAGAAAGGCATTGTTAACAGAAAGCATAAGAAGTCCCGTTCGCAGTTTGCCACAAGCCATGTGGGGGACACAGCAACCATGTGGAAAAAGGTGCTCTGGTCAGATGAGACCAAAATTGAACTTTTTGACCAAAATGCAAAACGCTATGTGTGGCAGAAAACTAACACTGCACATCACTCTGAACACACCATCCCCACTGTCAAATATGGTGGTGGCAGCATCATGCTTGGGGGGGGGGGGGGGGGGGGGGGTGCATCTCTTCAGCAGGGACAGGGAAGCTGGTCAGAGTTGATGGGAAGATGGATGGAGCCAAATACAGGGCAAACTTGGAAGAAAACCTCTTGGAAACTGCAAAAGACTTGAGACTGGGGCGGAGGTTCACCTTTCAGCAGGACAATGACCCTAAACATAAAGCCAGGGCAACAATGGAATGGTTTAAAACAAAACATATCTGTGTTAGAATGGCCCAATCAAAGACCAGATCTAAATCCAATCGAGAATCTGTGGCAAGATCTGAAAACTGCTGTTCACAAACGCTGTCCATCTAATCTGACTGAGCTGGAGATATTTTGCAAAGAAGAATGGGCAAGGATTTCAGTCTCTAGATGTGCAAAGCTGGTAGAGACATACCCTAAAAGACTGGCAGCTGTAATTGCAGCAAAAGGTGGTTCTACAAAGTATTGACTCGGGGCCGAATTACGCACACCCCACTTTGCAGTTATTTATGTGTAAAAAATGTTTGGAATGATGTATGATTTTCGATCCACTTCTCACATGTACACCACTTTTTGTTGGTCTTTCACGTGGAATTCCAATAAAATTGATGCATGTTTGTGGCAGTAATGTAACAAAATGTGGAAAACTTCAAGGGGGCCGAATACTTTTGCAACCCACTGTATATTGAGTGGTTCCTTTATGGTAAAATATATACAGAAAAAAAATTCAGTCGGAGATATTCATTGTAAAGAACATATGTTGTGTGGCATATGCCTAGCTTAAATTGGACCATTGGATTTTTCAGCATGTCTATTTCTGCCCAGTTTCCTAGTTTGGTAACGTGTGCACAGCATGTGGTGTGATTGTTGCATGATTGCCTGTACCGTATGATTTGTATGTTTGATCTCTGGCAGTTTATGGTCACCTTAATATGAATGTAGCCAATTCTCCCAGGCTAATGTTCTTAGTATAATGCAATTTTGACATAGAAAAGGTACACTGTGTCTTATTTTGTAGTGATGTGCAGATTTTATTGGATTACATTGGTACCTTATCTTTCCTGTGCGTATTAGGTCTTCTTGTCCTGTGGAACCGGAAGGTGCAACACTTAGTCTTGTTTGGACTAGCTGGCAACATTTTTAAGGACTATCTTTGTGAGCATTCTTTTAGCTTGTTTGGCGTCAGGGGCTCTGTATTCTTCTGATGTCATAATAAGAGGAAATGTTCTGTTTATGAATTTCTTGGGTGTCCTTTATTGACCTGAACTTCCAGTTCTCCTTTCCAAAGCCAAGTGGCCATTTAGTGTTTACAGGAATTCTGACAAATGCAATTATTGCAGTACATGTGATGACTTTTTAATGTTTAATCTTATTTTTCTTGTGTTTCAAAAATATTATTTTATTTTGAAAAGTAATTTGAGACGAAGTAAGTCTGTAAAAAGAATGCCAAATATCCTCATGTCAAATTGAGAACATAAACCTGTTGGCAATATGTGTGTGTAACTGAGCTGATCCCTAAAAATTGTGGGGATGATTTATCAAGCAGGAACAAAAAGATGCCCGCACGATGTCCTAAAAACAAGTTCCTTTATTGTGGACGTATCAAAGTATGACATGTTTCGGACCGATTGGTCCTTAATTATAGCTATGATTAAGGACCAATCGGTCCGAAACATGGCATCTCTTTTTGTTCCTGCTTATAATTGGATTGGCTGTCCTGGTCCTGGCACTGTCCTGGGGAGGTGCGAGCGGTCTTTTGGTGCTTTTCCTTGATTTATCAAGACCTGTGTAAAAAAAAAAAAAAAAAAAAAAAAAAAAAAAAAAAAAAAAAAAAAACCTGGAGCCATGTTGTGTAAGCTACTTAGCGCATCCAATCAGAACATACCGTGTTTCATTTAAAGGGAACCTAAACTGAGAGGGATATGGATGTTTCCTTTTAAACAATACCAGTTGCTTGTCAGTCCTGCTGATCTCTTTGGCTGCAGTGGTGGTAAAATCCCACACCTGAAACAAGTATGCAGCTAATCCAGTCTGACTTCAGTCAGAGCACCTGATCTGTATGCTTGTTCAGGGGCGGTGGCTAAAAGTATTAGAGACACAGGATCAGCAGGAGAGTCAGGCAACTGGTATTGTTTTAAAAGGAAAAATCCATATCCTTCTCAGTTTAGGTTCTCTTTAAGGCCCCATTTTTTCCGGCGTTTTGCAGGAGTGATTTTTCCACAATTTCACGCGGAAAAATCACTGAACACTGCAGCGATTTTGCCGCGTTCGCATTTAGGGCTTCTATAGCACTGAAACGCGGTTGCCGGGAAATCACCTGAAAATGGTGCAGGCGGCGCGTTTGCGTTTCGTGGTTTTGCCTGTTTGGGGCGATTTGTGGCGATTAGCGCAAATCGCCCAAGTAAGAATGGGCCCATAGGGTTTCAAAACGCTCTAGTGTGAATGGGGCCTAACACCTGAAACCTGGTTCAAGACAACTCTTCCTCCAATTCTTCTTGCACCTCATATGAGAAATATTCCTCTGATAATATCTAGTATGAAGGTGTTAAATAGTCAACCATATTTAATCTGCTCACCTTCTATGTTGAATCCAACTGTATAAGAGTAAAAAAGAGGAAATACATCAATGTCTTACAGCAAACCTGAAGCGAAAAAAAAAAAAACCCTCATGATATAGTGAATTATATATAGTATGGATAATGAATAGAACATTACCAGCTTCTTTTTTTTTTTTTTTTTTTTTTCTCGACATTTCATCATTCTGCCTTATTTGCAGTTAAGAAACCACACTCTGTATTTTAAGCTATAAAACAAAGCAGAAATAATGACCCTTTGAACTTTCCTGCAGTAAAACCTCATCTCCAGCTGTCTCTCACGGTGTCTTGTCTGTTTTAAGTGCTTCAGAAAACCAGACTGCATTTAACCCAGTGGGTCCAATAGCTCAGAGAAGCTTTTCTGCAGATAGTTGTTTTTTTTTTAACTCTCCCAGCCCTGGGAGACATCTCAAGCTCACTCCAACCTGAATTATCGCAAATTCTTTGTTTTAAGAAAGCAAACTTTTGTTTTTCTTAGCATTTTAGTAAGGGGGCTTTTGGGACCACTGTAGTCCCTTACACATTCCAATGAGTTCTGGTTCACCATGAGCTTGCTGGTTAGTCAGTACTGGAAAACAATTATTTTTTTTTTAAATGTATTATGTTTGTGTCTAACATGAAAGGCGTGGGTCATTTTTACTTGAATTGCAGTATTGTTTGTTCTTTCTTGGCATTGAATACTTTTTTTTTTTTTTTTTTATGTATAAAAACCTCCAATGAATTAAAATAAAAAGATTAGTTTACGACTGCCCACACAGAGGACAGTTTTCATAACAGATTGGTCTGTTAGATCTAAGCTGACAAAATTGGCAAAAATAATCAAGTGTCTTCTGACTATAGATGGAGACAAAATTATAATTGAGGCGGCAGCATGCCCTTTGATAGATGCAAAAGGAGGATGAAGTGGATCAGTTTTAAGCTACAGGCTTGCAAGACACCAGCGGTTCTGGATGCAAGCCTGGCTTCAGGGGCATGAAGAGATCATTTGCATATTCAGTAGCGGTGCATTGTGGGTAACCACAGATGTTCACTTAAAGCTGAATTATCGCAAATGCCTTCTTTTTTAAGAAGGAAAATCACACCAAGCATTGCTTTTTAGTAGGAGGGTTTTTCCGGTCTGGTCTCCTATACTTGTTGTTTTGGCTTACCCCGAGCTGCTTGGTTACTGCTTTTAAATATGATTGAGCAAATTGCTCTCAAATCTTATAGATTGCTAGTGATAAGTGGATGGACAAAAAAGTAACCAGTGAATGCTAGTTATTGATCACAGTTGGTTAAGCTTGAGTCATCATTTTCTTATATGGGTATGGAGCCTGATATTAATTTCCTTTTCAACAATGCATATTGCCTGGCTGTCCTGCTGATGCTCTGCCTCTAATACTTTTTGCCATAGACCGTGAACAAGCATGCAGATGTGTCTGACTTAAAGAGTAACTGTTAGGCAACAAAAGCAAATTTAAGTCTCTGTTCCCCTGTGTTAAACAGTATGGCAGGTAGCAAAAAAAGACAATAGTGAAGTTAAAAATCTTTCTTTTTTGTAGGCTAAATAGGAATCCTCTTTTTCCCCATGCTCCTAAGGAGGCCGCAGGCCGCACATGAGAAGCTGCAGAGCATGCTGGGAGGTTTTTTTTATCCGCCCCCCCCCCCCCCCTGCTGACAGAGCTGTGAGGTACTGGACCCTCACCCCCCCCCCCGCTGACACCTGCGATGTCCGCCGGCACATCCCCCCCCCCCCCCCCCTGCTGGCAGAGCTGTGAGGTACTGGCAACACCCCCCGGTCACACCTGCGATGACCACCGGCACGCACCAACCCCCCCCCCCCCCCCCCGGTTAACAAGGCTGTGAGGTATTGGCTAACCCAACAGCCACCCCCCCACAGCTGACACCCACGATGTTCAGTGGCACCCGCCCCCTACCCCCCCGATGACTCTCGCGCTGTCCACCGGCAGCCCCCCCCCCCCCCCCGGCTGACACCTGTGATGTCCACCGGCACAAACCAACCCCGCCCCAAGGCTGACACCCGCGATGATCGTCGGCACCCCCCCCACCCCACCCCCGGCTGACAGAGCTGTGAGGTACTGGCTACATCACTTACCCCCCCCCCCCCCCGCTGACCTGACACCGCAATGTCCGCTGGCACACCCCTCCCCCCCCCCCCCCCCCCCGCTGACACCCAAGATGTCCGCCGGCACTTCCACCCCCCCCTGCTGACAGCCGCGATGAATGGATGTACCACAGCCCACAAACAAAAGGACAGCTTTGCTCGGCAACCACCAGCAAGATGTAATTGGCAGAGAATGTGTTCAGAAGGCATACAGGCATGGTGGGCTATGTAGTCCCCCAGATGTGCAGTGTACACCCCATACCTATCAACGTGACTGCAGCTTTGCATGGCAACCACCAGCCAGATCTGGGCACATAACAGGCAGAGAATGTGTTCCCCGCATGCTCAAGAGGCATACAGACACGCTGGGCCATGTAGTCCCCCAGATGTGCAGTGTAAATCCAATACTCCTCAACGTGACTGCTGCTTTGCATGGCAACCACCAGCCAGATCTGCGCATGGATGGGACCATAGGCGCCTGCCTGGCTCTATGGGAGCCTCCTGAGCATGCTGGGCCATGTAGTCCCCCGAATGTGCAGAGTACACCCGCCCGTGATGCCCCAATAGGCACTATGATGTTTGGGTGACTGGTGGGAGTGTCAGAGGGATGGGAGTTGGGAGGGATAATAAATACTAAATCAGGAAGCAAGGTAAGGGAGGATATTACATCACGATTGGCTTCAGATAAGACAATCAAAGATGGAACCTGCCAGGAACTGTCAGGAGCATAAATCTCTGCAAATACTACATACAAATTCTCTGAAATCGAAACGTGGACAGTGAAATGCATATGTGATGTAAGTACAGTTAATATTTAGTTACTAATATATGTGTTTTTTTTTTCTCTGAGACCCTATACCTAACAGCTCCTCTAAGTCTTACTAGATTAGCCAATAGCCACATGCTTGTTCAGTTGTGTGATTCAGACACTACTGATGCTGGAAAGATCAGCAGGACAGCAAGGCAACTGGCATTGTTTAAAAGGAAATAAATATAGCAGCCTCCATATCTCTCTCACTTAAAGCAGATCGGTGATGTAAATAAAATGTAATGAAATAAACATTTCACCCAGGGCTGTGGAGTCGGTACAAAATCACCGGACTCCAACTCCGCCTCCAGGTACCCGAAATAGCTTAAACCCTGACTCCTAGACTCGGACTCCTTAATACTTGCCAAGGCTGTGGATTTGGTACATAAATCATCCATCTCCTGACTCTGCCTCCTCAGTTTATGAAACTTCCGTCTCCAGCTCCGACTCTTGGTACCCAAAATTGCTCCGACTCCACAGCCACAATTTCTCCTGGTTCCTTGCTATGCCCGGTCTGCGACCTCCTAATTTTTGCAGTTCCCTGACGCTGTTTAATTGCCTAAAACCTACATTTAATTTGAATCTTCTGCCACAAGATGGCTGCGACCCTGAAGTACTTTTGGGTCATAGCAGCATGCACATACATAGTGCAATTTGTGATACTGGCGTGCACGAGAGCAAATAAGAATTGAACATGTGCAGTAAGCTCTTGTGCACGGACTACTGCAGTAGACAGTATGTATCCATTAAAGGACAACTGAAATGAGAAGACTATGGATACTGCCATATTTTATTTTAAGCAATACCAGTTGCCTGGCAGCCCTGCTGATCTATTTGGCTGCTGTAGTGTCTGAATCAAACCAGAAACAAGCATGCAGATAATCTTGTCAGATCTGACAATGTCAGAAACCCCTGATCTGCTGCATGCTTGTTCAAGGTCTATGGCTAAAAGTATTAGAGACAGAGGATCAGCAGGACTGGCAGGTAACTGGTAGTGTTTAAAAGGAAATTGATGTGGCAGCCTCCATATCCTTCTCGTTACAAGGACATCCGAGGTGAAAGTATAAACGGATGAGAAATACAATTGTATCTATCCTCTTTCTCCTTAAAAAAATGTTTTCCAGATATCCCACAGTTTTATATTATATTTAAATCTAGTTTTTAAGTATTTAATGTTTCATTGTCTCTGCTCAATGACACCTTCATTGAAGTATGCCAGAACTCAATTTATTGACCCTTTTTTATTTCTTCCCTGCTCTCAGAAGCCTTTTACCGACAGAAAAATGTTTTATGGCTGTAATTACTTATCAGTGAGGGTTATGCTTTAGTCTGATCCAGTCTGACCCGGACAGAAACTGTCACTTGTATACCTGATTTTTAACTTTCATGCAGAGAAAGAAAAAAATAACAGCCTATTATCTGTGTGCTTGGCACTGTACATACACATGTCTATCTCATCATGTCACATGTCACCTCGGTGGTCCTTTAAAGGGACATATCTATGGATTTATTTTTTATTAAAAAAAAAAAAAAAGCTAACGTTTTCCTTTAAGGAGTCCTTTATCTCAGAAGTTTATTTTGAGTTTCAACTTGGCTTTAGTCCACACAGAAAAAAAAATTAAGAAAATAGGAACACAGGAAAGTTCTAAGTAGAGCTAGTATTGTGTATACACGTTTATCCCATGGTGATGCATGTCACTTCAGGTTCCCGCTTTACTGAGCAGGTTACTGGATTGAATGGTTATTTTGTACTTGCATCCAGCTTAGAAGCAATGAATATTATTTTTCCTTACAGTATTAGTACACAGGAGCTAAGTGAGCTCAGCCTGCTATGATCATTATCATTATTTTAGCTTATCCTAGCGTGGGAAGAAACAGCAGGTTGAGAAGGCTAAGCTAGACTACCCTATGCTTGATATTATTAAATACCTTTCAGACTATCCTCCGCCAAAATGAATAAGAAGAACATTATGTGCTGTGACCATTTTCTTCCAACTATATCTATTACAGATGTAAAGGAATGAGTACATAATCTATCAGCATTTCTAACCAGTGGTCCACCAGCGATAAGTATATTGCAGCAAGTGTACTTATTACACCTCACATTTTCTGTACATTGTACAGTAATGATGCATCTCCTAGCAACTAGATAAATGTCATGAGTAAAGTGAAAATGAAAACCAATATCTTATTTTTTTTTTTTTTGATTTTTTTTTTTTTTTTTTTGATTTTTTTTTTTTTTAACATCTTGTGATATGGTTGATTAATAGAGACTGCAGTTTATTTGTGCTTGTCCCGGCATCTGACTTGTTTATTACTATCACTTTCTATTTTATGATGAAAAACATTCATCACTGTCTGTTTCCAGCACACTGGGCATGAATGTTGTAGATCACATTAATCACTATTGAGCAAGGATTTTTTTTTAAACTACGTTATGTTGTGATAGTGGCATTGATAGGTTCAGAAAAAGCAGACCAAACACAAAAGCAGGGCATTATTACTTGGGGATGGGTAGCAAGTAGTCCATAAAAATGGGAGAATGGGGATAGCTAGAGGTTAGGAGACTAAAAGCAAGTGCATTTCTTATGATTTGTAAAGCTCTTGCTAATGTAATGCTATGGGTGACTTTTTAAAAAACGCAGCATGCAGTATCTATTAAAAATTGGAATTGGATGTAAAAAACGATAAAAAAAATCTGAATCGTGTGCAGGGAGCCTTATACTGGATTTTTCCATGTTTTCTCTATGCCAATCTGTTAGTATAGAGGAAGCAAGCTGAGGTGTGGACTGTCATTTTGTTTGATGGAAAACCTATGAGCATGGGTAAGCTCTCTTCCACTCCCTTCCCCAGGCTGGTTACTGGCCCCTTTCATTGATGTATGTTGGACGGTTGAATAGACATTATCAGTTGCATCTGCAGGTTGGAGTTATACTGCTACATGATTCTGCAGGCACAGTCTTCTTCCTCTGTTTCATTCTGGGTAGCTGGGTGTATTTGTCACATGATCCCTCGCCGCAATAGTCAACAGGGTACCATCTCTCACTTTTCTCTATAGGTGGAAAATACTAAAATACTGAAAAAAATAGATCTTTTTAAGTGGATGACTGCAACCATTTCATGATGTGAGCTTTCGGCATTCTATTTGACTGGTCTAAAGTGTGTAAAAAAAAAATAACCTAAGTTATTCTTCTGTCCCAGTTTTATTCTTGGTAGTGCAGTGCAAATCATAAACCACATTACGTCTGTACATGCATATCTTGACCATTTTCCACATCCAGGTAGAATGCTGTATGGAAAGGTAGCAGGGGAGTACTAGAGAAAAGGTCTTGTGATGTGTGGCAGCATTATAAGCAGGGATCTGGATGTGTACATTCATGTGATGGGTAGAAATGTAATATGGTGTGAACCAGAACCAATCTCCCAGGCCTGTTAACTTTTTTTCCAATTACTTTCAATTTATAGCATGATCTATAATTCAAACCCTTTGCAGCTTTGGGCACACGCTAGATTATATTATGCCGCCTAGATGGCTTGTCCTGTTTTGAATCTTACCTTTAGTAATTCAGCAAGGGGGATGAGCAGCTGTCAAGTGCTCCCAGTTTGTGTATAAAATGCCATCATGAAGAATCTGACCCAAACACATTAAATTGACAAATAGTATTTCAAATGCACCTTAAATTTACAGCCCAAAATAATACAGTAAATTCACTACAATATAGCTTTTCTTCCCTTCAGTAAGATTAAATCATAACTGAGACTTTTATGGAATTCAGCACTTGTTTTATTATTGCTTTTTGCTTTTCCCTGAGATATAGTTTCTAATTTCACAGTTCATTTAGTGGCAGTGGGAAGTAAAGATAGTTTTTACAGAGAACATACCAGAAAATGGGCATAGACAGGTGATGG
This sequence comes from Hyperolius riggenbachi, assembly GCF_040937935.1. Classification (NCBI taxonomy): domain Eukaryota; kingdom Metazoa; phylum Chordata; class Amphibia; order Anura; family Hyperoliidae; genus Hyperolius; species Hyperolius riggenbachi. The sequence goes on from NC_090648.1 coordinate 319,775,773, forward strand.
CAAAAAAATCTCCTAGCCTTTCTCATGCTAATAAGGTGTTCTTCAGCTGTAAATTGTGTTACAAGTACAGAAGCCTCCAGCTTTCCTGGTGGAGGGAGATTGCTTATGAATTACCGTAAATTAAAAACACAACTTTTTATATAGAAGGGGTTTTTGTGTAATGCCAGTGTTGGAATAAGCAATGAGGCAAACTCCGGTTAGAATGAAGCTTTCCTTTGTTTTCTATTTATTTTTACTTCAGACAAACTCAGATGTGAGCTAAAAGTTGATCTTGAAACCAACTGATTGGCTTCAAAAGAACAATAAAGGCACTTGAGTTATCTGTGTTGTAAGTAGTTGATTGGCTGCAGAAAATCAGTACAGACACATCAGTTAGCTGTGAGGTAAGTAGCTGATTGGCTGCAGATGATCAGTACAGACACTTCTGTTATTGCTGTTGTACCAAAGCCAATTCTAAGCAAGGTATTGCGTATGGCCAGGAGAATGTACAATTTTGTAATGACGTTCTAGCAAACTGCTAACTTAAGAGCAGGGAGAACTTGGCAAAGCTTTAATGCTTGGGACACAAAAGTGAAATAAGTACTTCAGTCAAACCTTTTCTTTTTGGTTTGGAATAAGGGTAAACCTGTGAGGCTTTTGTTGTCCCCATTGGTGATTCCTCTTGGTGATTCCATCACTGGGGCAGGAAATGAACAGCATATTTTCAATAGGAAAACTGTCACTGGTTATCTAATGGTTTTCCATGTTAAGAGTTTTTATTGTTTGTTCGTACAGCACAAACACGACATTGATGATCAGCAGTACCCCAGGGAGGTCGTCTTCTGTCGCAGGGGCCTTATTACAGAAGCCGAAGGAGCAGACAAGCTATACACCCTCCTGACCTCTCTCTGTGGGTTACTGGCTAGGGCTGGAGACTCTATTAAGACAAAGGAGCAGCCCAGCTATACACCCTCTTCACCTCTCAAGATGCAGGGGACACTTCTCCTTCAAAACCCTTTAACTTGGCAACGAAGCATTACAATGACGCAGGACCTGGTTTAATGGAAAGCCAGGACTTTCAACTTTTCAAAAATGGTTAAATCTTGGTAGTGGAGCAAACAGAACTTAAACAAGGAACTGCCAAACTCTTCAGACGGTACAATACGTAAGTACCGAATGAAGTTCAATTCATTGGTTACAGTTCCTCTCTAAAGATTAAATCCTTAATGCATGGAGGTTATGCCAGAAAATTTGACAGAACGTGTGACAAGAGCCATTGTGTTAGAGCATAAATAAAAAATACCATTAGAGGGCGAGAATAAGTGTGTGCCCCTTCCTCAACAGTCCTCTGGTTTGAAAAAAAAATTGTTTAACCTCGGCTCCTCTTCTGAATTAGCATAGAAGAGCAACTACCTCAAATCAAATCACCTGCAGCTGTTGGGAAATCTCCAACCTGTACATATGCTCCTTTCAGAAGAAAAGCATCTGTGAGACTGACCAATCAGAAACCACTAATACAATCCCTTGTGTAAGGTCAGCTTAAGATTGTGTGCAAATATTTGTCATATTAATGCATTCCTAATTATAATACTGTGGATGCCTATTGATAAGTTTGAGGAATTTATTAGTATGAGCTATAAAATTCTCTGAGTAGATATTGGTTTGGAGATAAAAATGAATCTTTTGACCTCATGCCTGTTGTGGATTTCATGCCATGAAACTTCATGGATACCTCATTAGTACTGGATAGTTTCAATTAAATACTGGATTTGACTGTTGATCTTGTTTTTCTGCTCCGCTAAAAAAAATTGTCCTCTTTGTGGCAACACACATACTTTGTAATGAATTGCATCACTGTAGCCTTTATATCACTGACATAGAAGCCCTAAATTTTGTTATCCTCATCTTATCTATAAAATATAAACCTCATACACATGCATGAGGTCTGTTATCCACAGGAACTTGGGGCAAAGTGGCGTACAGGCACGTAGCTAGACTGCAGGCTAGTGACATGAATTATCGCTGTTGAGGGGAGTGGAGGCAGGATGGTGCGGTACATGACATATCACAAGTGGAAAAGAGAAGAACAATGGCCTCAGCCTGCACTCAGGACAGACAGGATGGTGGATCTCTCTCTAATTCATCAGGACTGCCATACGCATGTGGCATTGGCAGCCCTGACTGGCCACCTTGGCCGAGAACTATCTAGCCGCTAGATTCTAGCGTGTGCAGGAAGCCCTAAACGCCTAGCAATTGGAACAGTACTAAATAAAAGGTAAATCAGTATTACAAAATTTAACTGAAGATTTTATTGCTTTTTGAGGCTTAAATGTGTTCTATTGATAAGGTGTGATAATATCTCCTGTGCCAAACGTTAATCAAGTGAGGGCCTATGGCACCTATTCACTTTTCTCCTGAGATTTCTGCAAAGAGATATATTTAAACCATTCCAATAAACCATTAAAGCTCCCACCGTGCAAGAAAATACTGTACTCAAAAGAAGTGTACCATAATACTACTTTTTTACCTACTTTTAGTACTTTTTTCAAATTACCAGTGCTGAAAACATTCTTTAGATAAGTTAAAAGAATTATGTCCGGGGGAAAACTTCACTTTTCTTCTAAGTTTTCTCCTATGAGTTAATCTATTTTGAATAACTTTTCAGCACTCTGCAATTGAAAAAGTAACAAAAAGTAGGTGAAAAAGTACTGTTAAAATGATTCTATTTTCTTGCTTGTTTAAAAAAAAGTTTTTAAAAGGCATCTTATTAGTAAGGTGTTTAAATATCTGGGAGAAAAAGTGAATTGAATAAGGGCCTTTGTGCCTGGTTCAATTTACTTTTTAGCCCAAGTTTCATAGTTACATAGTTATTTGGGTTGAAAAAAAGACATATGTCCATCGAGTTCAACTGGAAAACAAAGTACAACACCAGCCTGCTCCCTCACATATCCCTGTTGATCCAGAGGAAGGCGAAAAACCCTTACAAGGCATGGTCCAATTAGCCCCAAAAGGGAAAAAAATCCTTCCCGACTCCAGATGGCAATCAGATAAAATCCCTGGATCAACATCATTGGGCATTACCTAGTAATTGTAGCCATGGATGTCTTTCAACGCAAGGAAAGCATCTAAGCACCCTTTAAATGCAGGTATAGAATTTGCCATAACTACTTCCTGTGGCAATGCATTCCACATATTAATCACTCTTACTGTAAAGAACCCTTTCCTAAATAAATGGCTAAAACTGTTTTCCTCCATGCGCAGATCATGTCCTCTAGTCCTTTGAGAAGGCCTAGGGACAAAAAGCTCATCCGCCAAGCTTTTATATTGCCCTCTGATGTATTTATACATGTTAATTAGATCCCCTCTAATGCCTGGAATACACGGGTCGATCCGGCGGCCGATTAGCTGCCAGATAGACTCCCGCCATGTCCCCGCTCGTCCGCGCGGATTGATTACCGCTCGTCCGCGCGGATTGATTACCGCTTGTCCCCGCCGGCGCTCCTTATCAGCCGCTCGATTCAATGCCATTGTCCGCCGGCGGGGATCGAGCAGGCGGGGGGCGAGCAGCTTGATCGGACCAGCTGAATATTATCAGCTGGCCGGATCAGCTGCTCGATACACGGTACAGAAACGTACCGTGTATCCCCAGCATTAGGAGTCTTTTCTCTAGACTAAATAAACCCAGTTTATCTAACCTTTCTTGGTAAGTGAGACCTTCCATTCCACCTATCAATTTTGTTGCTAGTCTCTGCACCTGCTCTAAAACTGCAATATCTTTCCTGTAATGTTGTGCCCGGAACTAAATTCCATATTCCAGATGTGGCCTTACTAGAGAGTTAAACAGGGGCAATATTATGCTAGCATTTCGAGTTTTTATTTCCCTTTTAATGCATCCCAATATGTTGTTAGCTTTAGCTGCAGCGGCTTGGCATTGAGTACGATTACTATTCAAACTTGGCAGTGAAAACAATTCAAACGGCAGGACATACACCCCCAATAATCCGACATAACTACCAAATTAATGAAAGTATCAAAATTTATTTATTAGGTCCACAAAATCCAATAAAAAATGAAAAATGATAAAAATCCCATGGGATGGCCACCCCGTCACAGCTCACCCACTCACACTGCCACGTCACACCAACATGCACCCGCCGGCATCTAACGCTAGCAGCAGCCTCTACAGTAATGAGAGCAACGGATGCTATGTACTAGAGGTACAAATATATGTAGAGTATGCAGTGTCCCCATACAGCAGCAGGAGGAAGTAGCAAGAGCAAGGAAGCTTGTATCAGACACCATCCAGCGTTATACACATAAGCCTTGATGTTAGTATTGCAACTTGACATATAGTGCACAGTTCATCCATCAACAGTGACACAGCAAGCAGGATATGTCATATCAAGTCAGCCAGGTAAGTTCATTAAGCAGGTGTGTCCACAGATATCATCACAGGACTCCACAGCATCGAATCAAATACAAAGAATGTTCATCTCACCAGTTCCTCGCAGGGCTTCAGTGTTTGCCTCACCGTACTCGTGAGTTGCAGAGGGAAACTCATAGGCTGCAGGAGGGGGACTCGCTCAAGGCTTACTGGTTATCCACCTTTGAGATGCTGTAAATGGGAACAATCGTGTCAGATTGTTGTCAGCTACCATCGGCGCCAGAACCGTTCAAAGTGTAGAGCTGGGTGACCGGAGGAGGCTAGATGGTAAAAGCCTCACCGCAGTGTCAGAGCGGGGGTCGGGGCGGCGTGGCGTCCCATGCAGAGGCGGATGGCTTCCCCGACGTTTCGCCGGCTTCCGGCTTCCTCAAGGGGCGTGGCTTGAGTACGATTATTTAACTTGTTGTCGATGAGTACTCCTAAGTCCTTCTCCAAGTTGGATGTCCCCAACTATATCCCATTTATCTTGTATGGTGCTAGACCACCGGTACGACCAAAATGCATGACACTACCTTTTTTAACATTGAATTTCATCTGCCATTTATGTGCTCATATAGCCATCCTATCCAGATCCTGCTGCAATATGTCCCTATCTTCCTGAGAGTTGATGATTCTGCACATTTTTTTGTATCATCTGCAAAAATAGCAACATTGCTTACTACTGCATCTACTAGGTCAGGGGTGGGCAAACTTTTTAAGTCAAGGGCCACATTGAGATTGGAAAATGGGCCCGGGGGGCCGGAGTGCAGCGCGCCGCAGCAAAAAATGGGCGTGGCCATGTCCGGATGTGGGCGGTGACGTAGCAGGAAAGGGTGTGGCCATGACAGGATGTGGGTGGTAACAGGAAAAGGTGTCTCCATGACAGGATGTGTGCGGTTTTGAGCTACATTCGCTCCATCAAGCCGCCTACATACTGTTACGGACACACCCATAACTTGCAAGAAATCAACATGTAAATCACTTTAATGCCCCCACAAATGCTATGAGACTGCCAGCACATATCCCCCCACAAATGCTATGAGACTGCCAGCACATATTCCCCCACAAATGCTATGAGACTGCCAGCACATATCCCCCACAAATACTATGAGATTGCCAGCACATATCCCCCCACAAATGCTATGAGACTGCCAGCACATATGCCCCCACAAATGCTATGAGACTGCCAGCACATATGCCCCCACAAATGCTATGAGACTGCCAGCACATATGCCCCCACAAATGCTATGAGACTGCCAGCACATATGCCCCCACAAATGCTATGAGACTGCCAGCACATTTGCCCCCACAAATGCTATGAGATTGCCAGCACATATCCCCCACAAATGCTATGAGATTGCCAGCACATATCCCCCACAAATGCTATGAGATTGCCAGCACATGTTGCAAAATGGAAGGCAAAGTAGGATTACCTTCTTCTCTCCGACCTCGATCCGACCTCCTCCTCCTCCGCAGCAGCAGCCAGGCACGTGGCGTGTCCCTCCGCGTGTCAGCCAGCCAGCCAGCCAGATGCAGCCCAAGCAGCCGCTGCCCCAGACAGGTCCCTCAGGCAAGCCCACCAGGCCCCAGCACAGAACGCTCGCTCGCTCTCTCTCCGCTCGCTCTCTGTCTCTATCCCACAGGCGGGCAGTGCGCAGCGAACATGCGGCAATAGCTCCAGGCGGGGGGCGGAGTCAAGCAGCATGACTGAGCCACGCACCAGGGCACGGCACGGCCGCTGCCTCAGTCCACCTGTCTGAACACGCTGCGGGGGCGGATTTACTTCAAAAGAAAAAGAATAAACAAGCTGCAGGCTTTGGCGGGCTTCGGGGGGCCGGATAGAGGATGTCGGCCCGCGGGCCGTAGTTTGCCCACCCCTGTACTAGGTCATTTCATCCTATGTGATAGTTTAACATCTCCCTTCTAAGTAACTAGCAGGCAAGAAAGTACTTAAAATAATTTGACTTTTTCACCTACTTTTTTGGTACTTTTTCATTTGCAGAATTCTGAAAAGCTATTTTACAGAAAATATGAAAATTATCTCCTTGTATGAAACTTAAAAAGAAAGACCCCATATGCAATTTTTTTCTTTGGTAATGTTTTCGCGTCTTGTCAAATGCCTTTTAAACCACCAGCAATCAAGAAAATACTTAATAATGTTGTTAGTACAGTTTCACCAACTTTTGGGTACTTTTTCAGTTGTAAAATGCTGAAACATTATTTTAATCAGAAGATGAAAATGATCTGTTAGGAGATAACTCAGGAGAAAACGTTAATTGCACATGGGTCAAAGTGAATTGGATAGAGCCCAATGTGTCCACTTCAGTAATTTACCTTTTTCTTGTTCAAACTATTCAAGACCAATATGTACATAGTTTCTTACCTGCAGTAAAAGAAAAAGACCACAACCAGTTGGCCTTTAATTACTCACAAATGGATAGCCAGTGTGCTCCCAGTGGGGGGAAATATTTCCTCTATTTTAAGGCCTCACCATACAAGCTGTTGTGGGGTATTCTTGTGCGTTGACAGCAAAATATTGCATGAATGTTTGTTCCTTTACAGCAAGTAATGAAGCGGTTTGTCTTTTTGTTGCTAGTTGAAATATTACTGGAACGTTACTCATTAGCAATGGTGCGCCAAGAATCTCCACTTCAAGCAATGCTAGTAACTCCAAAACAAGCTGGTGACAGTCGGTGAACATTTGCATTTGCCTGTTTGACATGATTTGCATCACATACAAAGCTATAAATAATCAGGAGCAGAAGTTAAAATAAATGAGGTACAGATTTATAAGCACATCTGTCAGTAAAGACTTAATTATACACTTGTATTTGCAACAACATTAAGCAGTCACTAATCACTCCTTATAGGTTACAAACTTGAAACAACTGAATACCAAAGCAGCTTGGGGTGACCCAAAACCCCTACAGTCATAAAAAACAAAACCTCTGTAGAACAGGATATCAACCCAAGTTTAAATTGGCTAACATAGGGGGGGGGGGGAAACGACGAGAGCGACATGTGGGGTGGGGGCGGACGAGAGCGGCATGTGGGGGGGGGGGGGGGAGGGCAGAGGCATGTCATGAGGCAGAGAACACACCTCTGTGTCCCATATGCCCAACCTCTCGCACCACCTTAGGTTCTCTTTAAAGAGAATCTGTAACGTTAAAACGTCCCCTGGGGGGTACTCACCTCGGATGGGGGAAGCCTCAGGATCCTAATGAGGCTTCCCACGCCGTCTGCCGTCCCTCGGGGGTCTCGCTGTAGCCCTCCGTACAGCGGTGACGTAATATTTACCTTTGCAGGCTCCTGCGCAGGCGCTCTGGCTGCTTTCGCTCCGAAGGAGGCGGAAATACCCGATCTCAGTCGGGTCCGCTCTACTGCGCAGGCGCAAGTCTCCGGCGCCTGCGCAGTAGAGCGGACCCGACTGAGATCGGGTATTTCCGCCTCCTTCGGAGCGAAAGCAGCCACAGCGCCCCCGCTGGAGCCTGCAAAGGTAAATATTGAATTGAACGGTCGGCACAGTCGCCGGCTGTTCGGAGGGCTGCAGCGAGACCTCCGTGGGACAGAGGACGGCGTGGGAAGCCTCATTAGGATCCTGAGGCTTCCCCCACCCGAGGTGAGTACCCCCCAGGGGATCTTTTTGTCGTTACAGAGTCTCTTTAAGAATGAGCTAAAATCCAACATTAACACCCCACTCTGATTTCTAAACACTTTTTCTCCTGCCAAAACCTTATTTGCATATTATGGAAGAATAAGTGTTACATTTTGTTTTAAATCTTTTAGTTTCATTGTAAATTTGATTACTAATAGACTTGGCAGAGCTGCTTTCTTATGAAGCTGATCAACTACTGCATGTACCAGAATGGTTTTCTGTTGGGGGCGTTTTGTTTTTATACAGAAATACTAGCTTTAAATTCTAAAGCCATTTGTTTATCTTAATTAAGATGTACTAACTGAAATCAACAGTGCCAATCTCATGTTTACCTTTAGGCTACAATAAAGTTAGTGGCAGACAACAGTTTTCCAGGCGTGCACAGACTTGTTAGCAGTGCTTTATAGAAGATGATGCCTGTTGTTGCAGTTGTTGTTTTCATACTTATTCTGTGCTATGGTAGTATTGATTGCCAAGTGAGTAAGGAGGTGACAGTGTTGACGGTCATCTGTTATCGATGACTGAAAAATGTAATGAAATAGTGAAGCATCATTGAGAGATTTAGTGATTTTTACTGTGCAGCTAGAACAGCCTGGATGTTTAATATTTGTACACCATTACCTTTAAAGGGAACCTGAGGTGAGAGACTTAAAGGGAAGGTTCAAGCAAAATAAGAGTTTCACTTACCTGGGGCTTCTACCAGCCCCATGCAGCCATCCTGTGCCCTCGTAGTCACTCACTGCTGCTCCAGTCCCCCGCTGGCAGCTTTCCGACCTTGGAGGTCGGCGGGCCGCATTGCGTACGTTTTTTACGCATTCCCGCTAGTTAAGAACATTAACACATACGTTTTTACGCGTTACTGGTTCAATGCGTAAATTTTTACGCATTGAACCAGTAATGCGTAAAAACGTATGTGTTAATGTTCCTGCACTAGTGGGAATGCGTAAAAACGTACGCAATGCGGCCCGCCGACCGCCGAGGTCGGAAAGCTGCCAGCGGGGGACTGGAGCAGCAGTGAGTGACTACGAGGGCACAGGATGGCTGCATGGGGCTGGTAGAAGCCCCAGGTAAGTGAAACTCATTTTTTTATTTTGCTTGGACCTTCCCTTTAAGGCTGACATATATTTATTTCCTTTTAAGCAATGCATAATGCCTGGCAGGCCTGCTGATCCTGATTCTCTCATATTTTTAGCCATAAACCCTGAACAAGCATGCGGTAGATCAGGTACTATGACTCAAGTTTTACTGGAATAAACATGTGCTTGTTAGAGCTGAACTTTGAACTTTAACCTGGCTGTAAACTGTTTACTTTACACTGCAAGGCAGAGAGTGAGACACAGGAACACATAGAGCTGCTGCAGCTAATGATTATTTACACACATTTGATGCTATATTTCTGCTTTCTATCATTCTGATCAGATTCCAGTCACAGTATTAGCGCCAGTGAAGATTGGTTCTGTATGCTGGATGTGCCTGGACACAGTCCTTCATAGTAATGCACACAGTGAAACCTGCTCTATGTAAATGTCATATTTTCTTCACATAAATCATGAAAAGATTAAAAAAAAGCCTTTATATTGTTATTTGCTAGTAATTACTGGAAATATATGTGACATTTAGAATTTTAGTTAACGTAGATAGTTGTCCTTTAAAGAGAACCCGAGGTGGGGTTCTGACAATGTTATCTGCACACAGAGGCTGGGTCTGCTTATATTGCCCAGCCTCTGTTGCTATCTCAATCCCCCCCTAAGTTCCCCCTGCGCTCTGCTGTCCCCCATAAATTACAGCCGCGCTGTCGACACGCAGCGTGTCACAGCGGGCTGTGTTTACCTCTGTACTGTCAGTCTCACCGCTCCCCCGCCTCCTGCGTAGCTCCGGTCCCCGCCCGCTTCCTTTCCCTCCCCGCTGATTGGAGGGAAGGGACGCAGGAGGGGACCGGAGCTATGCAGGAGGCGGGGGAGCGGCGAGAGTGACAGCTGCAGATGTAAACACAGCCAGCAGGGGGAACTTAGGGGGGAACTGTATAGCAACAGAGGCTGGGCAGTATAGGCAGACCCAGCCTCTGTGTGCCGATAGCATTGTCAGAACCCCACCTCGGGTTCTCTTTAAGGAAACACTGCCATAGTGTATAGAGGTGTATGAAATTAATTCCCCACTGTTTCCTGAAAGAATTGTTTACTAAAAGCACTGTTGTTGTTTTCCACCATGTCTCTTCCCAATACAGCCATCTGAAAATTCTGTTTAAATTAAACCCTAGTATGGTAGGATGTGCAGCTTTACCCAGCCTCCCTGCCAACTCCATCTTTACTCCCCTTTTTTCTGATGAGTCATGCTGTCTACATTGGCACAGGAACAGGGAAGACAGCTGTTCTGTGAGTCTGCTCTTCTCACCTGGATTCTGAGACATCACTACCACACAGCAGCTGTCTGGCCCTTTGCATCTGTAAGGTGTTTATGAGCGTGTTGGACCATCTTTTGCCTGCCTACTAAAGATTCTTTTTTTAAGAATTTGGATGTTGTAAAAAAAAAAAAAAGTGTTGTGTAATCTGCACATATTATAGAATCATGCAATGTTAGAAAAAACACTATATACCTGAAAATAAAAATATGAGAATATTTTCTTTGCTGCCAATTCACTATATCATATTTTTTTTTTTCGCTTCAGTGTCTCTTTAATTTTATAATATATAATATAAAATTAAAGAGACACTGAAGCGAAAAAAAAAATATGATATAGTGAATTGGTTGTGTACTATGAATTACTGGAAGATTAGCAGCAAAGAAAGTATTCTCATATTTTTATTTTCAGGTATATAGTGTTTTTTCTAACATTGCATCATTCTTCTATAATATGTGCAGATTACACAACACTCAGCATTCAAAATGATTCTTTCAGAGCAGACTGTGAACTAATGACCTCTCCTCTGGCAGAGAAAAAGTAAATAGTTCAGGAACAGTTGAGATAATAAATCAGAAGACAGCCCTCTCCACGACTTTGAAAGTCGTAGAGCTTAATGGCTTTTTTGCATAGAGATAACTGGAGTTTCTTACCTCTTCCTGTACTGGAAACAATTAGACTGATATATCTGATCTTAATGTTTTATTTCTTAGCTGTACTACACATACAAATCATAATATCATATTTTTTTTTTTCGCTTCAGTCTCTCTTTAAGTGAAATGATTGATAATTTCAAGTTTGCTCAGCTGCTACGAACAGTAAACAGTAGTTTTAGTAAACCCTTTACTTTCAGTATATAGCTGTGTATTCTTCTATACTTAGATCCATTAGAGGGTCCCTTTTTAATATAGTAATCTATGAGTTCCGCTACATGAAATTTGTATAGCCACTAACTTCTAGCCAACAGAGATTGCTATTGCAAAACAAGCTTCTCACTCACTAAAATCCAAGAGAGCCGAGTGTGCTGCAAACTTTCTGCAGTCTCCCAGCAGTGATGCCTGTGGGCCAGAGAGAGCAGACACTGTGTTATATACAGTATTAGGGGCTTTACACAATGCTACTTTGAGATCTCTGCCAAAATAAAGGTTTTTTTTCCCTGTATAATATCAGCTTAATGTGTGTAGAAATGTTATACAATGTAGGATAATCGTGTAGTGTATTGAAAACCGCAGTAATGCTCTTACAGTAGGTTTTCTTACCTGTGAAATGCCAGCCCATATAGTAGAACTGCTTTTCATTTATCGATCCAATTAAAAGTTAAATTTAAAGGATTTTAAACTGGCTGGCAGCCTGCTTTCGGCACCTCTCCTGCCAATGTGAATTTACCTCTTCTTCACCACTCCTAATAAGGAATCTTTGTACCTAACAAGATGTCTTTTTGCTCCGCACATTCAGGGAAATTTGCCTGATCAGCAGTTTTACATTGTCAGTTGATAAGTCCATGGACAATTATGTACTTGCAAAAAACTTTACTGACTTCCATTCTTCTCAGTTAAAGGGGCACTATGGCAAAAATTAGGCTACTGGGATAACCCTGGTAGCATGTACCTAATATTATGAGAGTCGGATACTAAGAAATTTTTTTTTTGTGTGCTTGAAAGGTTATAGACAGCGGGACATTGAAATGCAGGCTGCTCAGTGAGTGCTGGGAAAGATCGTAAGTAAAGAAATAAGCAAAATAAATGACTTGTTTACACAGTTTTTTACACTGGGCTCTGCTCCTTCTGCTCCCAGTGCTATGATCTTCCTCAGTACTCGCTGAGCAGCCTGAATCTCCCGTACAGTTTCAGCAGGGAGAGAGGAGAGGGAAAATAACTGTTACCAGCACATCCTGAGTTAGCAGAGATCCTGCCTAGCTTGGAAAGCAATGGGCAGGATCTCTGCATATGCTCTCTAACCTTTCAAGTCCACATTTTAAAAAAACAAACAAAAAAAGCTTAGTAATTTATGCTCGTTTACGGTATATGCTACCAGGGTTAACCTAGTAGCCTAACTTTCACTATAGTATTCTTTAATAGAGCTGTCAGTGATAAGGCCATGACAATAGGACATCCATTGTTATATGCATATATTTCTCAACATGCCAGTAGCGGCTGCCAAGTCCATAAGAGGCAGGTGTGGTTGCCAGCTTGCTGGTGAGAATTTGTGCGGTGTAATTTAGTCCTCTAAGGCTCCCTATCTTGTTCTTTTAATTCTTCTGTTATTGCAGGTTTGAGGACTCTGGTTTTTGCCAGCAGTTTTTTCCCATGAAAGAGCGGCGTATGATCTTGCACTTAGAAAAAGTGATGATCTGCGTGCCGGTCTCCACGCCCCTTTTTTTCAATAACTATTTTCCAAATTTTGTTTGCCAGTTTTTAGTGCTAAAAGAGGAAATGGCTATTTTTTAAAAGTAGTCTGCCTCGAAATTGTTTGAAACACACCTTATTAAACAATGTGTAGACTAGTAGCTGAATACTGATCCCAGTGTATAGAGGGAAATGTGTGTGGGGGGGGGGGGGGGGGGAGGGGAAGTGCAAGTGGGGTAGCCCAGTTGAAGTTATTATGTATGTTTTTGTATGCATTTCTAATTCATGAGTTTATTATTCAGCAACTGTGGTTGAGTGCTGTTTGATTTTTTTTTTTTTTATGAATGTATTTTATTATGTTTTGGAATATTGTGATGACTAAAGTTGTAGCCAAACCCTGCCAGGATCAGGCTGCATTGTTTTGTCAGCAACTTTATTAAAGGCAACCTTAACTGAGAGGGATATGGAGGTTTCCTTTTAGGCTAATTTCACACCAGGACGTTGCGTTAGAGGGGGCGTTAAGGTCGCATAACGTCCCCCTAACGGAACGCCTGGTGGTGCTAGATCTGGACGTCAGAGTGAGCCGCGTTGTGCAGCTCACTCTGGCGTCAGTGATGCCGTGATGCGCACTCTTGTGTGCATGCGGCATCACGTGGTCCCGCCGGCCAATCGCCGCACAGAGCGGCTGCTCCAGGAAGTAAACACTGCACGTCATAACGTGCAGTGCATATTAATTAGCCATGTGCCTGGCCGCTCTCCGCTCCTCCCCAACATTTCTGAGCATGTGCAAGCAGTCTAACGTCCAAAGTACTGCATGCAGTACGTTGTCTTGTGACGCAGCGTTACAATGTAACGCAACTTCCGCACTGTGAACAGCCCCATTGATTTTTCATTACTGTGCGGTGGGCTGCGTTACAGGCTGCTCTAACGTGCGCCTGTAACGTCCCACTGTGAAACCAGCCTTAAACAATACCAGTTGCTTGTCAGTCCTGCTGATCTCTTTGGCTGCAATAGTGGCTGAATCACACACCTGAAACAAGCATGAGGCTAATCCAGTCTGACTTCAGTCACCTGATCCGCATGCTTATTGAGGGGCTGTGGCTAAAAGTATTAGACACAGGATCAGCAGGAGAGTCGGGCAACTGGTATTATTTTAACCTCCTTAGTGGTAACCCCGTGCTGGACACGGGGTAAGCCGCCGGAGGGTGCCGCTCAGGCCCTGCTGGGCCGATTTTCATAATTTTTTTTTTGCTGGACGCAGCTAGCACTTTGCTAGCTGTGCCAGCACCCCGATCGCCGCCGCCGTGCGCCCGATCGCCGCTATCCGGTGCGGCGCGCGCCCCCCCCCAGACCCCTGCGCTGCCTGGCCAATCAGTGCCAGGCAGCGCCAAGGGGTGGATCGGGTCTCCCAATGACGTCCCGACGTCGGTGACGTCATCCCGCCCCGTCGCCATGGCGATGGGGGAAGCCCTCCAGGAAATCCCGTTCTTTGAACGGGGTTTCCTGATCGCCTATCGCCGGAGGCGATCGGCGGGGCTGGGGGGATGCCGCTGAGCAGCGGCTATCATGTAGCGAGCCCTGGGCTCGCTACATGATTTAAAAAAATAAAAATAAAAAAAAAACTGCTGCGCTGCCCCCTGGCGGTATTTTTCATACCGCCAAGGGGGTTAAAAAGAAAAATCCACATCCTTCTCAGTTTAGGTTCCCTTTAAAGATAGACTCGGTTTCATTTAATTTAATGTTTGTGTTGTCTCAACAGAAACCATTTGGAATTGTATTACACTATGTTAAGTCTAAGCTAGAGTTGGGCCCTGTGCACACCTTTAACCCTGGTCAGCCCAAAGTAATTGTTATTGTTTTAGATGACCGATTCCCATACAAACCCATTGGTTCTTATCCACTCGGTCAGACATCCCACGCTCTATGGACAGAGGTAGCTGGGTTGTGAGTAGGGATGAGATGCAAATAATTTTTTAAAGAATTCTTGCATTCAAATCTCATGTAAATTATATGCAGCTTGAATTTGGACCAATCAGAATAACTTGGGGCCTTTTTCCACTACACAGCTGTACTGCAAAATCGCAGATCGCTAGTTATTTTTAAATCGCTAAGGCTTTTACTTTATCATAGAAATCATGAGAAGTATTTTCCACTATAGTGATTCGATTTGCAAATTCCAATCGCTTTCTGTAACGATTTTAAGAGGGATAATGCAATGCAAATGAAAAATCGCAATCGCATAACAAAATTAATGAAAAACCGCAATCGCTGGCGTTTATGATTTGTGATTACTAGTGGAAAAGAGCCCTTACCGAATGATGAGCAGAAGTGAACCACATCTGGAAACAATAGCAGTTGGGGAGATTTTCATGTATGTTCTGTCGTCAACGGCCAGTATGGGGACATGGGGAAACGTCTGTACCCAACACCCCTGCTGAAAAGACACCTGAAATGATCATTTTGTTTTTAATTGTACAAGTTGCAGCTGTGTACAAGCCTCTACTCTCTTAGTATTATTTAAAGCATAATCTGAAATTCTACTTCAATCCCACACAGACCTCGATGAAAGTGTCAGATCATCTTTATATTTATAACTGGCCTACATGTATCAGAACCCAGATAACTTGATGAGTAATATTGTTCTCCTCTCTTTTAGGTGGACAGGTCTGACATGAACACACTCAGTCTGCCCCTGACCATCAGACGAGGAGGATCAGATACCAACCTCAACTTTGATGTAACTGACGGCATTTTAGACTTTCACAAAGCCAAACTCTCTGCTGACAGCTTGAAACAGAAAATCCTTAAAGTAACTGAACAGATAAAAATTGAACAAAGTGCCCGTGATGGCAACGTGGCAGAGTACTTGAAGCTAGTGAACAGCGCTGATAAGCAGCAGGCAGGTCGCATCAAACAGGTGTTTGAGAAAAAAAATCAGAAGTCCGCACACACTATTGCACAACTGCAGAAAAAACTGGAACAGTACCACAAAAAGTTAAAAGACCTGGAGCAAAATGGCTCTGCTGCAAAGAGTGCAAAAGACATTTCCAAAGATAATCTTAAAGACTTACAACACTCCTTAAAGGATGTCCACAGCAGTTCCCGTCCTCCCGGACCTGTGGAACATGGTAAAATGGGAGTGGCAGGGGTGTCCTTGACTCCGCCAATGTTTGTGTTTAACAAATCACGGGAGTTTGCGAATCTAATTCGGAACAAATTTGGAAGTGCTGACAACATTGCTCATCTAAAGAATTCGCTTGATGACTTTCACCCGGAGACCAGTGCCAGGAATCTGAGTGGAAGTGCCACAATAGTAACGAAACCCAAGTATGGAAGTGATGACGAGTGCTCTAGTGCCACTTCTGGCTCTGCGGACAGTAATGGGAACCAGGCATTTGATGGTGGACAGGCAAGTACCAATGTCAGTCAGGGAGACCTTGCTATCTTTCTGGAGGAGCTGAGAGAAATCCGAGAGGCTCAGTCTCAGCTTGCTGAAGACATTGAGGCATTAAAAGTACAGTTCAAAAGAGATTATGGCTTTATTTCACAGACATTACAGGAGGAAAGATACAGGTAATCAACTCATTTTATGAATTACTGTAATATTTATGTAAACAGGCTTTTCACGAAAATGATGCTTGTTTGAATTTCACTTACAGTATTTGCTCTGGCTGTCACCAAAAGCATTTACTTTTCTCACCTGTATGATACTATTTAATCAATTTAAAGCGATCCTGCAGTAAGAATGAGAAATGAAAAATGACATATAAGGACAGTCAATGAGATGCTAATAACTCCTAGTTGATGTTAATTGTATGTAAATGTATGCAGCACTTTCTGCATCGGATTGGTCCAATTCCAAGCTGCATAAAGCTAACATTAACCTGAAATTATTGGCACCTCAGTTATGTCTGTAAAGGTAGATACTTACCTCACCAGGGGTGGGTCAAAGAGGGTAAGAGAAGACTGTGGATCATCCAGAGGCTTCTGTGATCCTCCTCCACCCCACCCCTGTTCGCTGGGATTCCTTTCTTCTTTGCAGCCATGCTTACCTCTATGTACGAGCGGGAAGACACTGTGCAGGCGCAAGTACAGCCTGTGCAATAGCATTGGGGCTGCTTTGGGGCTGCTCGCGCATGGAGGAAAAAGTTGTCTGACTCCTTGCTACTGTGCTGGCTGTGCCTGTGCAATGCAGCCGCACGTGTACACAGATGGGAGCGCAGCCGCATGAACAATTCAACACGCACTTGTCAAATATGTTCAGACCATTCTAGCGCTAGATAGATGGAATTGGTCCAGGAGGATGGCGGAAACCTGAGGACAATGCAGTACATGGGTACCATAACTTTTTTTCATTATTTTTTTTTCACCTCAGGTACACTTATAAAATAAGTGCAGTTGAGCTCATCATCCAATTTCAAAGCATCTTCACCAAGATAAAAAAATATCTTCACCAAGATAAAGATTTTTGACAGTGTTGTCATACTATTGTTACATCAAAGCCCTTTCTTCCCTGATAGATGAAAAAACAAGCCACCATACAAATAGCAGCTGCATTCTAGAGCGCTGTCCTCAATTGATGGTGCCAAGACCTGAAATACGGCACTTCTCTAAACATCATCCAGTAAACACAACACCAATTTTGGATGCGCACAACTGATTCAGTCTCTTCAATTAGTGTACATAGCAAAGCAGTAATGACCTTTTAAGATGAGTATCGGCAGAGCAAGGAAATAAGTGTTAAAGATGTGTGGCTGAGCAGTTCATGTACAAGTTATTTTGCTGCAAACTTGCATCAAAATGTAGCTTTCACAAGACAAGTCATTTGTCACGTTAAATTAGTAACCAAGAAGCTGGTACATCCCATAAAGCTCTTTGTTTTGTGTAAAGTTAAAAGGCCAATGTTTCGGGGCCGCTCGCTGAATGCACATTAAATACTGTGAGTGCAAAGAGGAGCTCTAACTCCCACCAGGATCTTATGCATTTATTAGTGTATGGCGGACAGATAGGTGCCTAGAGAAAACTGTGCCTTTTATAAAGGTGCCCTGCGTGGCTCCGAAACATTGGCCTTTTAACTGTACACGACACAATAAAGAACTTTTCTTCTAATTAAGTGGCATTGTAGAGATGACTAATCTGAAGATTCTCATTACTTATCTGCAATCCAATCTCCCGCCATGATATTCCATTTTGTTGGGTTAAGGGAGTACTTTCTGTCCCAGATTGGATGTTACAGAAATATTCCGTTATGTGAATCTTCAACATATGTTTTGTTTTTCCTACATGCAACATGCGTTCCATTTTTCCTTTTACACAAAACTTTTTGTATTGCAAATAAAGGGATTTATAAAATAAGTGTGATTTCCCTCTGTTAGTAAAACCCTTTCTCCTACCAGTGTAAGGGCACACGTTACATCCTGTGCAAGGGAAGATTTTATTTGGAATGGAATGTTTGAACGTGACCATACCAGCAACTCACGCTTATTTCTTTCTCTGCATGTTACCACAGGTACAGACCTATAATCTATGCAATGTTCATGTCTAACTGACCCCAGTGCTTCCTCAAAGAGAGTCTGAAGCCTTTCAAAATACCTGTTTTTATGCTGCAGGCCGCTTCATCATTACAACCCGAGTTGATTAGCCAAAGGCACGCGGTAGAACAATGTCTTAATCTCCCCCTCCCCCGAAATCCCCAGGGCAACATTTGGGGCTCCTACCGGGTACAGGCTGTCTCTACTGGCGTCAGTCTCCACTAGTGTTGGGCGAACACCTGGATGTTCGGGTTCGCGAACGTTCGCCGAACATGGCTGCGATGTTCGGGTGTTCGCGCCGAACTCCGAACATAATGGAAGTCAATGGGGACCCGAACTTTCGTGCTTTGTAAAGCTTCCTTACATGCTACATACCCCAAATTTGCAGGGTATGTGCACCTTGGGAGTGGGTACAAGAGGAAAAAAAAATATTTGAAAGAGCGTATAGCTTATATTTTGAGAAAATTGATTGTAACGTTTCAAAGGAAAAAATGTCGTTTAAATGCGGAAAATGTCATTTTTCTTTGCACAGGTAACATGCTTTTTGTCGCCATGCAGTCATAAATGTAATACAGATAAGAGGTTCCAGGAAAAGGGACCGGTAACGCTAACCCAGCAGCAGCACACGTGATGGAACAGGAGGAGGGCGGCGCAGGAGGAGAAGGCCACGCTTTTAGACACAACAACCCAGGCCTTGCATGTGGACAAGAAGCGTGCGGATAGCAATGCATTTTGTCGCCATGCAGTCATAAATGTAATACAGATAAGAGGTTCCGTAAAAAGGGACCGGCAACGCTAACCCAGCAGCAGCACACGTGATGGAACAGGAGGAGGCGCAGGAGGAGAAGGCCACGCTTTCAGGCGCAACCCAGGCCTTGCATGAGGACAAGAAGCGTGCGGATAGCAATGCATTTTGTCGCCATGCAGTCATAAATGTAATACAGATAAGCGGTTCAATAAACAGGGACCGGAAACGCTAACCCATCACAGATGTTCATTGTTCATGTTACTTGGTTGGGGTCCGGGAGTGTTGCGTAGTCGTTTCCAATCCAGGATTGATTCATTTTAATTTGAGTCAGACGGTCTGCATTTTCTGTGGAGAGGCAGATACGCCGATCTGTGACGATGCCTCTGGCAGCACGGTGTACTACTATTCCCAGCAGCGACACAGAGCACAATGCTATACAGTGGTGGGTGAGCGGTGTACTACTGTTCCCAGCAGCGACACAGAGCACAATGCTATACAGTGGTGGGTGAGCGGTGTACTACTATTCCCAGCAGCGACACAGAGCACAATGCTATACAGTGGTGGGTGAGCGGTGTACTACTATTCCCAGCAGCGACACAGAGCACAATGCTATACAGTGGTGGGTGAGCGGTGTACTACTATTCCCAGCAGCGACACAGAGCACAATGCTATACAGTGGTGGGTGAGCGGTGTACTACTATTCCCAGCAGCGACACAGAGCACAATGCTATACAGTGGTGGGTGAGCGGTGTACTACTGTTCCCAGCAGCGACACAGAGCACAATGCTATACAGTGGTGGGTGAGCGGTGTACTACTATTCCCAGCAGCGACACAGAGCACAATGCTATACAGTGGCGGGTGAGCGGTGTACTACTGTTCCCAGCAGAGACACAGAGTGGCAGTAAACACAATGCTATACAGTGGTGGGTGAGCGGTGTACTACTGTTCCCAGCAGCGACACAATGACTGGGGGGACCCTGGCTAGCCTGGCTGGAGAGAGAACTACCCTGCCTGCCTACCCAAAGCTAAACCCACAGACAAATGGCGGAGAAATGACGTGGATCGGGTATTTACCCGAACCACGTGACCCGTTCGGCCAATCATAGCGCGTTCGGGTCCGAACCACGTGACCCGTTCGGCCAATCACAGCGCTAGCCAAACGTTCGGGGAACGTTCGGCCATGCGCTCTTAGTTCGGCCATATGGCCGAACGGTTTGGCCGAACACCATCAGGTTTTCGGTCGAACTCGAACATCACCCAAACAGGGTGATGTTCTGCAGAACCCGAACAGTGGCGAACACTGTTCGCCCAACACTAGTCTCCACCGATCTCGGCCTCTCCCCACCACTCTGTCTTTTTTCACTGAGAGGGGCGGGGAGAGGCGGCGATCAGCGCAGATTGACTGTTCTGGAGGCAGAGCTACAGCACAAAGCTTTGCTTTCCCTGGGCAGCAAAATCCACGACCTGAAAAGTTGTGAAATTTTTCCCTGGGATTTCATGGGTGTAAAGCCCTCGTTATGCCACTTACCCGTGGTGAATCAGCTTGTGTTATAATGAAGCGGCCTGCAGCATAAAAACATATTTTGAAAGGCTTCAGACTCTTTAACCTACCCAGCGTTCAATTTCCCCAGGATTTCTGTGCAAACAGTGATAACATTTATTTTTAAAACTTTTTTTTCCTGTAACTTGCCAAAATGTGTCAAGCAAGGGTCTAGTATACAGTGCAGGAGAGTATTGATGTGTATGCATGTTTATACTGTTCACAGCATGTTTTTTTGAACGGACATTTCTGTCCATACCGCTAGGGAGGTTAAAGGGAACTTGAGGTGAGAGGGAAATGGAGGCTGTCATATTTATTTCCTTTTTAAATACAGCCATTTCCTGGCTGTCGTGCTGATCCTCTACTTCGAATACTTTAATCCATAGACCCTTAACAAGCATGCAGATCAGATGTTTCTGACACAAATCTGACAAAGTTAGCTGCATGCTTGTTTCAGGTGTGTGATTTAGACTGTACTGAATAGAAAGGTCAGCAGGACTGCCAGGCAACTGATATTGTTTAGAAAGAAATAAATATGGCAGCTTCCATAGGTATCACACCCTGGGTTACTTTTAAGATTTTTCATATACTTCTCACTGGTTGCTTACTTAGAACTAGCTTTTTTCCATTTTTTTCCACTGCAAGGGTTAAAATCCAGGGATCTAAATGTCAGTTTATCTGCAGTTGACTGAAGTGTAACTCTCATGGATATCTAATTAAAGGGGAACTGAAGAGAGAGGTATATGGAGGCTGCCATGTTTATTTCCTTTTAAGCAATACCAGTTGCCTGGCAGCCCTGCTGATCCTCTGCCTTTAATACTATTAGCCATAGCCCCTGAACGAGCATGCAACAGATCAGGTGTTTCAGACTTTAAAGTCAGATCTGACGAGATTAGCTGCATGCGTGTTTCTGGTGTTATTCGGATACTACTGCAGAGAAATAGACCAGCAGGGCTGCCAGGCAACTGGTATTGATTAAAAGAAAATAAATATGGCAGCCTCCGTATACCTCTTACTTCAGTTCCCCTTTAACAGCTAATAGCTCTGTGTTTAAGAATCACTTCTGAGTGCAGGGAAAAAATAAGAAAAGTGCAATAGCTCAAGAGAGCTGTAGAAATGCCCTAATACTATCTTACTGTACCCGAGACAGTAAAAAAAAAACTTTAACGTTTTAACCTCTGAATACAAAATAAGACTGGGGTTCCAGGAAAGTATATTTAGGCGTGGGTCTTTACATACAATTGTTTGTTATCCGTTTTTCCCCTTCAGGTTATGTTAAGTCATGCTTCATATACATGTGGTATCTGTATCTTGAAGCAACAGACATGCTGCTGCAGTAGGTTTCCTCTGTACCTTCTTTTACATGGACTGTTTATTTTTTCCCCTCTGTGGAGGCATACATTTGAAATCGGCGCAGGGAGGCTTGGGCGCAGGACACAGCCGGTATATGGCTGATCCTGCTGCTGCACAAGTCCCGGCCGTGTTAATTACTATTCCCCCCTCCAGGCTGCCATGGATGGTGGGGAATGATATAATTCGGTTTCCAGCTATTGCTGGAGGCTGAATTATTGTGTTTTAAAAGCAACTCCAGCTCCGTCTTCTGACGGCGCCGACGTTACTCACTGAGCGCCGCTATAGATGTAATTCCTATTACAGTCTATTGTGGCGCCGGCTGCGCCCAAATCTTCCTGCGTTGAAAAGCACTGCTCCGTCTGTGGAGGCAGTCATCTTGCTGGCAATGTCAGTAATTTGCTGTTAAGAATAGGAATTCACAGCATTGTCTTACTATCCTGTGCACAGGTAAGTACAGACACACTAGATGGTTCATGGCTGAGAGACTCTAGCATGTGTAAGCGGCCCTTAATTTCTCCTGGATGTTGGCAAGCGATCTGCCGGGCGGATCGTCTCAGACATGTGCAGACTGAGGGCATTATTCTCCTTACCCCGCCTTCTCCGTGCCACTCCGTCGCCCCCTCCTCCCCCACCATAGCAACAGGCTAGCAGCGTGCTTGTAAAGACTTTGCCCCGAATAGTTGCTCCAGGGTTCCAGACCCGATCCCTGCTGTGTGACAGGCCTTGTACTTGTATACGAGGCTTTGTATTTGTCGGTTATCTGACACAGTCAGTCGCAACCTATGCAAAATGTCTTATCACTCTTACGTTTATTATAGCGATGCATCAGGACTTAGTGTAAACATGAAGTGGTTGTAGATCTTAATTTGCACAGAACCTTAATTATTGATTTGTGCATCCAGTCTTCTGGATTACTTTGATTTTTTTTTTTTGTGTGGAGCAAGGTATTCTTTATGTAGACCTTAGTTTGTTTAAATCCATTAAAAGGTGAGACCTTTTGATTCCTCACTAGAGTTATAATGGACAAGTCTGCTGTGACAGGGGAATATTTTTTGTTTGTGGTTTCCTCTTTTGTTTTTTTGCTTAGAAAACATAACTGTTGTCTCATCTTCCCATGACACCCACATGGCGTGTGGTGTGTAAACCAGTTATGCGGGATTTCAAACCTACAGAGCTGCTGATTCTTCCAGACAGAGCTGCTTATCTGGTAAACTCTGACCTTCATTGACTTCCTGTCATACCTTTGGCATAACGGCAAAGAATATGACAGCCATTTGACCTCTCCTCCTTTAAAAGATCACCATATTGCTTTATACAAATCATTTATTACTGAAATACTAGTGTACTGTTATCACTGGCCCCTAGCAATCAAATCATTTGCAGCAATGAAAGGCAAATATTACTTCATTATAGGTCACATTGTTTCCCATGTGACCAGTGTTTGTATCATAACTAGCTTTGTCAGCAGTACGATTGTTTAATAAATTAAGGGTGACATTTCAGAATCAATTTGGACTACAGTAACTGTAAGGAAAAAGCTCTAGAACCAATCCTCATGTTTTAGCCCTCCTGGCGGAAGCCACGCAGGAGGATTTCTCAGGCCCTGCTGGGCCGATTTGCATAAATTTTTTTTTGCTACACTCAGCTAGCACTTTGCTAGCTGCGTGTGCACACCGATCGCCGCCGATTTGCCGCTACGCGCCCCCCCCCCCCACAGACCCCATGTGCTGCCTGGCCAATCAGTGCCAGGCAGCGCTGAGGGGTGGATCGGGACTCCCTTTGACGTCATGACGTCATCCTGCCCGTCGCCATGGCGACGGGGGAAGCCCTAATGGAAATCCCGTTCAGAACGGGATTTCTGGATGGGCTTGATCACCGGAGACGATCGAAGAGGGTGGGGGGATGTCGCTGCGCAGCGGCTGTCGTGTAGCTAGTGCTAGGCTAGCTACATGATTTAAAAAAAAAAAAAACTGCTGCACTGCCCCCTGCGGTTTTTAATAGACTGCCACCCGCCTCCAGCCACAGAAATGGGACAGTGTATTTTGTATATGCATGCTGAAATTCAATATATCACTTTTACTAAACTGTTTTGATTATAACCTGAGCTTTTTGATGCAAAATTGTGTATGAATTTCCTCTTTACACACCCGCCTGACCCCAATTAATATGCCTGTTACTAGCAATCCAATAGCTGACAGCAACCAGTTTAATACAGTGCAACATTAAAGTACAGCAAACTGCTGTCAGTAAATGAATGCAGCTCTGCTTAAAGGGGAGCTTCAGCCTAAACATACTGTCATTGTTACATTAGTTATGTTAATTAAAATAGATGGGTAATATAATCTCTTACCCACCCTGCTTTAAAAGAACAGGCAAATGTTTGTGATTTCATGGGGTCCAGGGCTGTGGAGTCGGAGTCGTGGAGTCTGAGTCGGGCAATTTTGGGTGCCTGGAGTCGGGAAAAAATGCACCGACTCCGACTCCTAATGAATTTGTAACTGTAATTAAAATAGAAAATATGATAAAATGTTCTATTTCTCACATAATAGTCATTGAAAATGTGTATATATACAGTAATAGCTGTGTTCAGTCCACAAAAATGAAATAAACCAATCAAAATTAGTTACTTGTGCTGCTTCAATAAAGCAGTCCCCGTATTTTTAAGGTCAGATATACATATCTGATTGTGACTGTATATATGATGTGTACACAGGAATCTCTTATATATACTAAATAACATCTATGCTGTAAGAATAAAGCCTGATGTGTAGCTGTGTCACTAATAGAGATGGTCAACGAGATGGAAATAATTCTGCATTGATGCTGATTTATGCAAATGTATGCACTCCCTTTGCTGATGAAATCAAATAATTTGATATGTTGTTAAAATTTGGTTTGGTTACTACAAATTAAAGGGTAACTGAGACGGATGAAAAGTAAAGTTTTATACATACCTGGGGCTTCCTCCAGCCCCCTTCAGTCTAATCAGTCCCTCGCTGTCCTCCACCACCCAGATCTTCTGCTATGAGTCCTGGGAATTCAGCCAGTCAGCGCTGTCCGGCCGCATGCTGCTCCCACAGCCAGGAACATTCTGCACAGGTGTAGTATGCTCCTGGTGGCGGAGTGTGTGCATGCGCACTACGTCCGACTGGCTCAAGTACCTGGACTCATAGCAGAAGATCCAGGTGGTGGAGGAGGACAACGAGGGACTGATTATCCTGAAGGTGGCTGGAGAAAGCCCCAGGTATGTATAAAACTTTAATTTAATCTGTCTCAGGTTTACTTTGTTACACAGTAGTACTATACTCTACATATGCACTCCCCACAGAGCTGCAGGGAATCCACTGAGAATGCTGTGCACATTGAACACAGAGGTGTTGTCTGTTTACAATCTCCTCATTTCCCTGCTGAGTACCTGCACATCATTCTTACATGTACCCACAGTTACATTGCCTAGGGCCTGATAGATGTTCTTTGTTCCGGTTTGTACCTTTTACAAGTACTCTTACCAAGGACTAGTTTTAGTCTAAAGGGAATAAATATAGTAGTCTACATATCCTTATCACTTCAGTTGTCTTGTAAATTCCTAAGCGTTGGCAGTTAAGAGACGAATTTCATGTTACATACTTTTAATCAACAAAATTGTAATATGCAAATTAGAGGAGTCGGAGTCGAGGAGTCGGAGTCTGAGTCGGTGGAATCCTAAACTGAGGAGTCGGAGTCGGTGAATTTTTGGACCGACTCCACAGCCCTGATGGGGTCAGCCATCTTTTTCATGGGGCAGCCATCTTTTTGGTTGAAAGGAGGTAACAGGAAGCATGAGACACAGTTCCAACTGCCCTGTGTCCTGATCAGCCCCCCCCCCCCAACTGTGTGTGTTAGGCTCCAAATCTCAAATTTCACATAAAAAAACAAATTTGCGCCAAAACAGCAGAAGGAGAACATCAGAAATTCCATCATGCTTTGCACAGCATCAGGGGGAAAATGCCCGGGCAGTTTTCTTCTGTGCAGCTAAAAATGAGGCTTGGGTAAGAAAAACAAAGTTCTGATGCTGTGAAACTAAGGGCCTGAGCCCAGTGATGCAATTGTATCCGCTTCTGTCCGCTTTTCAGCATCTCTAACATTGATGGTTAACTGAAAAGCGGACACAACTGCGTCAGTGGGCTCAGGCCCTTAAGAAACACCAAGCCTTTTCAGTGCAGCTGAGTAGATTTTTAGTATGGAGGTTCACTTTAAAGCTAATGGGAAGGGGGGGATCAACAGATGCTTACCTAAGTAGAGGGAAAGCTTGGGTCCCATAGAGCCTTCCCATTACTCTCATGGACCCATTGTTCCAGCGACGTCACCCCTGTTTTAATCCCCCGCTGCAGGATGCTTCGGAAGTCTTCGGGAGCCCGAGTGCTCCTGAAAACAGGTGGCTCTGTACTGCACATGCTTGATACCGTGCTGGTGCATTACGGAGTTGTCCGTCTTCGGGGGCACTTGGGCTAGTGAACACTTCCGAAGCCTCCTGCAGCGGCAGAGTGCAGTATTTGACCGATTGGTCGAATACTGCTACAGGTGGTGACATTAATAGAACGAGGGGACCGAGAGAGGAGCAGGAAGGCTCTATAGGACCCAGAGCCTTCCCTTTCCTTTGATATCTGTATGTTGTTGTTTTTTTCCTGCTTACCATTAGCTTTAACTGTTGTTTTGCGTAATCTACACTTCAGAGGCAACATGCAAACTCCTATTCACTTTTTCACCTAGGTGATATTCCACAGTTTATCAATAAAGTGCATTTTAATCCACCAGCAAGAAAGAGATACTCAGAATAATTTTGGCAGTACTTTTTAACCTATTTTTTATATATATATACACACACACACACACACACACACACACACACACACACACACACACACACACACACACACACACACACACACACACACACACACACACACACACACACACACACACACACACACACACACACACACACACACACACACACACACACACACACACACACACACACACACACACACACACACACACACACACACACACACACACACACACACACACACACATACACATATATATATATATATATATATATATATATATATATATATATATATATATATATACATATATATATATATACATATATATATATATACATATATATATATATATACATATATATATATATATATATATATATATATATATATATATATATATATATATACATATATATACATATATATATATATATATATATATACATATATATATATATATATATACATATACATATATATATATACTTTTTCAGTTGCAGAGTGCTGAAAAGTTTTTAACAGAAGAAGAAAAAAATATCTCCTAGGAGAAACTTAGGAGAAAATGGGAATTGGATCAGGCCCATTATCTCCTATGGAGGTACTTAAGTAGAGTGGTAGGAAGAGAGTGTTGCCCATGATGTTTCTCAAGCTAGTCACCACCTACACATCTCTAAAAGGGGCACTGCTTAAACTGCTAGCATCACCTCAACCAAGCAGAATTTTTGGGACTGCCCAGTGGTCCAGAAATTCTGGTATCTGTTTGTTTAAATGCTGACAAATTGCATAACCAAACAGGTACCGATATACATTTTAAGGAGTCCTATGAACAGTCTGAAATCAGGCACAGAGACTGATTAAATCACTGCATAAGTGCTGCCATATATATAATTGCCAAAAAAGGAAATACCTTAACATAGCAGTACAGAACAAATTCTCATATGTAAATATAAAATATTTTACTGCTAGATTAAGAGAGATTGAAAACCTTTACTATGCTATGGTCCTTGTGTTGCATATTTAAAGTAATCGGATTATAATTGGTCATGTATTTGCCCGCTTATCCTATCTCTCTGTCTACTCTTCCTTCTTTTGTTCTTAAAGAGAAACTACAACCTAGAATTGAACTTTATCCCAATCAGTAGCTGATACCCCCTTTTACATGAGAAAAATAATGCTTTTCACAAACAGACCATCAGGGGGCGCTGTATGACTGATTTTGTGCTGAAACCCCCACAAGAAGCTCTGAGTACCACGGTACTCTGGGCAAACTGCCACAATGTAACAATGTTCACAGACAGGAATTAGCTGTTTACAGCTGTCTCTAACAGCCAAAACAGCTAGGAGCAGCTACATAACCTGCCCACAGTAAAAATTTCACCATGTAATAAATGTCAGAATGTAAATCGGGGAGAGGAAAGATTTTACAATGAGCAAACACTGACTAAATCATTTATACATAATTATGGTAAAAAATGAAGCACTTTTTTTTACTACATTATTTTCACTGGAGTTCCTCTTTAACTTCTCTAGTTCTTATTGGCTTGTCTTGCCTCTGACCTGTCATAAAGGGGCTAGAAGAGTTATGACAGCAAACTGAGGCTAATAGGTGGAAACATGTTCTGAATTTAGGGAATGTGTGTTGACCTTTGATTAGCCTTATGTTGTGGACAACGGTTAACAGTTTGCAGCAGTATTTGGATTAGGGAGGATATATTCTGTTGGTATCCTGTCATTACATGTTTCATACTGAACTTTAAAGAGAACCCGAGGTGAGTTTAAAGAATGTTATCTGCATACAGAGGCTGGATCTGCCTATCCAGCCCAGCCTCTGTTGCTATCCCAAACCCCACTAAGGTCCCCCTTCACTCTGCAATCCCTCATAAATCACAGCCGTGCTGTGAGGCTGTGTTTACATCTGTAGTGTCAGTCTCAGCTGCTCCCCCGCCTCCTGCATAGCTCCGGTCCCTGCCCCCGTCCCTTCCCTCCAATCAGCAGGGAGGGAAGGGATGCAGGCGGGGACTGGAGTTCTGCAGGAGGCGGGGAGAGCAGCAGACTGACACTATAGAGATAAACACAGCCAGCTCTGACAAGCTGTTTGTCAGCAGTGTGGCTGTGATTTATGAGGGATTGCAGAGTGCAGGGGGACCTTAGGGTGGTTTGGGATAGCAACAGAGGCTGGGCTGTATAGGCAGATCCAGCCGCTGTATGCAGATAACATTCTTCAAACCCACCTCGGGTTCTCTTTAAGGAAAGAAAAAAAAAAAAAAAGAAAATGTTGAAACTGAGAAATATTTTTGAAAATGATGTGCTTATTTTGACTTTGAGGCCAGTGACCTAGTTCACAAACTTGGGATGGGGGCTGTTAGTACTGTGTAGCACCGCCTAATTTAATTCATTCATTTTGTGATCGTTTTGGAACTGAGACCAATTACTGTGGTTTTAAAGCTGAAATGTTGTTTCTGTGTTATTACAATGAAATATCCATAGCTTCCGGGGTAACTTTATTTGTAATGCTGAGAGACCTGTGGTTCAAACATCCCAGAGCTTGAGATCCATAACCCTATTTCATTAAGAGATCTCGCTGTTGTCAAACCTACCGCCAGGGTCAGTGTGGCATCATAGGGCAAGGAAGACAGTTGTAGTTTCTTGTGGCTGGAAAGTTCTATGATATTCCCAAAAGAGAACTTCTAATGCAAATTGGTTATTAGCTGCTGCCTAGTGTATCATCAATACTGCACTTCTTACAACAATAATAGTTTGTTCAGCAACTATATGTGAAATAAATACTTTTCATTGGGTGCTGGGCAAGAGTTTAGTTCTTCTTTACATAAAGGTTTTAAATGCTTTAAAAATGATTACATTCTGATTTCATTTAAAGTTAGTGCATCATCCAAGATTTTTCTGAGGACGGTCAGAACATAGAACATTTCTCTTACTTTCCTGGATGAACATGGTTAACCCTTTCTGGCCTCCCTGGCATTCCATACAGAATATTGCGAGGAGTTCAGGTAATGAGCAGGCTTCCTTCAGTACAGAGATGCCAGTGTGTGTTAATTTCCATGCACGCGGCATTCCCTGTGTGATGACAGCAGGGACTGTAAAGTTAAGTCCAGTTTGGCAGCTCTGTCTTGTTTTGGACAATAAGGGTGGGCACACTGTCAACACTTCAGGCAGCATGAAGCTAGTTTGAGCTTTGTTTACTGAACTTTGTGTATGAACAGATTGCCAGGTTTTTCTGCTTCTGGTTCTCTTTGCCCTTGCATCAGGTAAATAGAGCATTAACCACTTAAGCTCTCAGTCGTTTTCACTTTATGCATCCGAGCAATGTTCACCTCCCATTCATTCGCCTATAACTTTATCACTACTTATCACAATGAACTGATCTATATCTTGTTTTTTCCGCCACCAATTAGGCTTTCTTTGGGGGGTACATTTTGCTAAGAGCTACCTTAGTGTAAATGCATTTTGACAGTAAGAATAAGAAAAAAACTGAAAAAAATTCATTATTTCTCAGTTTTCGGCCATTATAGTTTTAAAATAATACTTGCCTCCATAATTAAAACCCACGTATTGTAATTGCCCACTTGTCACAGTTATTTCACCGTTTAAATTATGTCCCTATCACAATGTATGGCGACAATATTTTATTTGGAAATAAAAGAGCATTTTTCCCGTTTTGCATCCATCACTATTTACAAGCTTATAAAAAAAACATATAGAAATATTTCATCTTTACATAGATATTTAAATAGTTTAGACCTTTAGGTAAATTTTTTTTTTTTTTTTATTGTAATGTATTTTTTTTTTTATTTTTTTTTTAATTAAACATTTTATGTGGGTATTTTTGGGAGGGTGGGAAGTAAATAGTGTTTTATTTAGGGAAAAATGTGTGAAGTGTAGTTTTTTTTTTTTTTTTTACTTTTAGATGTAGTTTTACTCTTTGGCCACAAGATGGCAACCTTGAGTTTGTTTACATGATGTCACTCTAAACGTACAATGTACGCTTAGAGAGACATAGACTCAGAAAAAGCGAAGCTTCCGAGAGAAGCTGTTGCTTTTTCTGCGGGGGAGAGGAATCAGTGATCGGGCACCATAGCCCGATTCATTGATTTCTGGGCTACCAAATCCGCGGCCGGGAGTGCGCGTGCACGCGCGTGATCGACCGCGGGAGCGCGCATGTCCTCGACGTTTTTATACGTCGAGGACAAAGTGGTTAAATTACATTTTCCATTGCTTAAAAAACATGTTGTGTTCTTACAACTATCAACCCAACTAGTCTCAACTAAAATTGTGAGTAAACTATACCTGTAGTATGCATTTCTCCTTTTCCTTCTTCATTGTTCATTTTCTGTGTAACTTAGCTCAAATTTAAGCAAGGAAAATCCGCAAAGCAATTATGTTGATTAGTGTTTTAACCAGGGCTGTGGAGTCTGTGTCGAGGAATCGTAGAAAATTTGGGGTACCAATGGTTTCATAAACTGAAGAGTCGGATGATTTTGTACCAATTCTACAGCACTGGAGTCGAGGAGTTGGAGCAATTTTTGGGTACCTAGAGTCGGAGGTTTCATAAACTGAGGAGTCGGGTGATTTTTGTACCAACTCCAGAGCCTTTGTTATAACCATTTCCTTTGGTACAGAATTTTCGAATTCATAAATCCATAGTGTACCGATTGGCTACCAGAACAGTATTAAGGCATGGCTAGTTTCCATACAGTTGTATTCTACCTACTTCTTGAAAACTACAAGTCTGCCATCTTATGTAGACACATGGTGGTTTCCAGTGTAATACAGGGGATGTTGGGAAATGTAGTCTGGTACCTATTGTTTCTGTAAAATCACAAAGCACAAGTGCTTCCCAACTTCCAATTTGAAGCACTGCAGCCAAGGTGCTCTATTCCACAAAATGGATAAGCCAGTATTCCTAAAAATCTTGGCACTAGCATTGTAGATATCTCTTGTCTTGTGTAGCTGTCAAGTATCCTTCTGCAGACATCCAGTGCTCATAGGGACATGGTGACCAACACCAAATGTAATTTAAAGCGCTAATCGGTGTCAAGGGGAACAAAACCACTACTAATTAACCCCTGATGACAACAGACTTGCCGAAACCGGTCGAAACAGGACCCACAATGAGTGCTTGATTTACCTTTGCTTGTGAAGTCTGTGCATAAATAGTTATGCTTGCTTTGTACCCCTGGACACTGATTAGTTCTTTCATTTACATTTGGTAATGGTCACATTGTCCCTTTAAGCACTGGGGGCCATATGCAATTCAGTTTTTCTCCTTAGTTTTCTCCTAAGTGATATTTTTACAACTTGTCATAAAATTCCTTTGAAGTCACCAGCAAGCAAGAAAATACTCAAAATAAATTTGATAGTACTTTTTCACCGACTTTTGGGTACATTTTCAATTGAAAAATGCTGAAAATTTAGATCACAGAAAAGATGAAAATTATCTCCTAGGAGATAACTCATGTGAAATAATTAATTGCATATGGGCCCGGGTGTCTGTAGGATGATACTTTGATGGCTACACAAGACAAGAGATATCTACAATTGCTAAGTTTTTAGGAATGCCTATTCTTCTGACATGCCTCCCAGGGGAAACCAAACAGGGTAGGAAATAACCTGTAGTGCAGTGATAAGCACATTTTGCCCATGATACAGGTACTCTGCCCACCTCAGCTTCTAAACACTGTTATTATTATTTATTGCAAGGAGTTTTGAATCAGGATGATACCATTTATTGGCTAACTTAGAGATGGATAAACAGTGAGCTTTCGGCTTATAAAAAGCCTTCGTCGGACTGGTTCCTGACCAGAACTGAAAAACACAGCTTATATACACTGACATACAGAGGAGAAACATTCTTTAGCAAACATAAATGTAATTAGATGCCTTAACTGTTACTCAGGAAGCTTTCCCAGGCATCCTGGCTAAATTGATAAGATCAACAGTTCCCTCAACATGACATGAAGCAGACTCTGGTGATGGGGAGACATCGTAAATTCCGAGTTTAAATTGTAACTGGGCTGGTTACATGCAACATTAATTCTAAGCTTAAGAGAATTGTAGCATTTAAAGCCAGCACATGAAAGCAAATAAAATGAATAGTGACAGTGAACACCATCTTACACAGCATATGGCACAAATATGAATGAAAAGATAGAAAAATTAAAAGAATTGTGGCATTTAAAACCCATCGTACCAGCACAAGAAGTTAGAGTCCTTGTTTAAACCATCTGCTACAGTTTTGAACCAATGTATAAACTTTGTTTCTTGTTAGTCTCATGTTTCCCTATTTATTATTTATTGCATTTATAAAGCGCCAACATATTACCCAGCGCTGGACAATAAATATGGATACATACAATGTAAACAAGGGGTGACAGACAGAGTGGCAGCACACAGTTATACAACATAGCACAAGGTTATACATGTAACCGGGTATAAGATGCATGATCGTGTGATTTAACAGAAACCTAGCAATTCAAGTCCGAGTTAGTCCATGGGAAGGGTGTCATACCTGGGGTAGCAAGAAGGGAGGGAAGACCCTGCCAAAGGCTTACAATCTAAATGTAACTGTTTATATTCACGTCAATCCAGACTGCTAGTAGGATTGACTACGTTTTGGGTTTAGTTGGTGAATGCATTTGTGTGACTGAGGGGCCAAACTACAAATGATGGGGCCCTCCAGCAAAACTTTGATAGAGCCCCACAATGCTTACATACTTTCCCTTGCCTACCCCTGGTGATTTTCACAACCTGGGGGTACTTCTTGCAAGGGTCATAAAACAAGTGTGGGCATCATAATCCTCTAACCCATAACAAGTATAGCCACAAAAACGCCTGATCTGAGGGATAGATCCCTTTTTCAGAGGGACTAAATTAGTAGTTAAGTCCCCCTTACAGCTCTGGGCCCCCCTATAGTTGCAGTGGCTACTCCCTTGTAGTTATGCCCCTGCGTGACTACATCAAGAAGCTACGGAAAGAAGAATGTGGACCACCAAGCAGGATGTAGGACACTCATTAAAAATTATGATGTCCAAATTGCTGCATTATACACTATTGTTCCAGCATGGCTCCATAGAAAGCAGTACTGTCCTATTACTGTGGCCAGAGAGCTATTTTGACTAGGAAAGGATTAGGAGTCCCCTCTACCAATGGTTGCCCATAGGTTGGGCTCCCTCCACCTGCATAATCAGGACTCCTTCTGAAGGCATGGTCTCCTTTTTCACAGAAATTATATTTTATCTTCAGAAACATGTACTGTGTGTTCCCATCGTACTGGGGGAGGGGGCAGAAGTGTTCTCTCTAGCGTGTTTTGTATGGATTATGAGCAGAAAGGTCAGAGTATTTTCATAAATCAAATGTCACTCCAATCTGCTACCTAGATCATTTTGATATCTAATTCAGAGTTCAGCAGTCAATCTAAAGCAAAAAAAAAAAATTATTTGACCTTTTAAATAGATTGTACATTATTTATTGTATTTATAAAGCGCTAACCTATTACGCAGCGCTGGACATTAGTTTAGGTTATTTAGGGGTGACATACAGAAATATGACAATAAAGGAATACAAGAAAAACCAGATCACACAGCACACTGAGTACAAGGTAGTGCTTAGTCAGTCACTGGATGGGAGCATGGGGATTAGGCAAGTTAAGTTCACGCAAATGCATAGCATGTGTGCACAGTAATGG
Source organism: Hyperolius riggenbachi (assembly GCF_040937935.1). Taxonomy (NCBI): domain Eukaryota; kingdom Metazoa; phylum Chordata; class Amphibia; order Anura; family Hyperoliidae; genus Hyperolius; species Hyperolius riggenbachi. The sequence goes on from NC_090648.1 coordinate 319,810,280, forward strand.
AGGTGCATGATCAGGACACAAAAGGAGGAGGTTCTCAAAACAAAAGGTGATGTGAGGCGCCCCAGTAACTGTTATGTGACAGCTGCTGTAACCAGACAGGTCCAATGTCCACAAGAATATGGCAAGATTATGTCACAGCGCTGGTAAGTTTAAAGTAGCACAACTCAGGATGTAATAAGCGGCTCCTCTTGCATGCACCCACAACCTTTATGCACTCACAGTGCCAATAGAAAGTCAGAGAGATCACTCCCAGTGGGCAACAAGGACAAATCCGCTTTATTCCATTAAAAACATACAGTGCGTACAACATTGGAGGGAAGTATGATGTTAAGGAGGGTCCTGTTGGAATAGGACCCTCTTTATGTGAGTTTTTCCCTCATGCTCTGTATGTTTTTATTGGAATAAAGCGGATTTGTCCTTGTTACCCAGAGAGTGGTGTCTCTGACTTTCTATTGGCACTGTGAGTGCATACAGGTTGTGGGTGCATGCAAGAGGAGCCGCTTATTACATCCTGAGTTGTGCTACCTTGAACTTACCAGCGCTGTGACATAATCTTACAAAAGGAGGACCCTGCCCAAAGGCTTACAATCTGGAGGGAGAGGTAGGGACACGAAAGGTAGGGCACCAGAGTTCAGCTGCCGGAGTGAAAAGGTGAGTTTTGATTGGATTAAATTCATTAGATTCAATATCAACATCAAATATGTATGAAGAAGGGCCTTTTGTTTGATAATTTTATTGCTGTAACTGTGACAAGGTTGTTCTATTCTACGGTAATTTAATAGGGGAGGGGTGGCCAGTGTGCATGGGCAGAAATGGTATGGGAGCAATGGCTGGCTGCATTAGCTTTGTACTGAACGTCAGCTGAAGTATACACTAATAGTGGTGCAAGCTGGTAAATTATTAATATCCAATAGCTATGCCTAGCTTAAAGGACAGTTATAAAGAACTGTCAAATGTACCCTGTAAAAGCGCTACAGAAAATGTCAGTGCTGTATAACTGTGTAATGATATAAAGGAGGTAACATACACTGATGGCTTTGATGAAAAACAGATGTTTAATGGGGCACTATGCCGCAAAATTGTAACATTTAACATATGGGCAAACAGACAAATAAGAACATTTTTTCCAGAGTAAAATGAGCCATAAATTACTTTTCTCCTAGGTTGCTGTCACTTACAGTAGGTAGTAGAAATCTGACAGAAGCAACAGGTTTTGGACTAGTCCATCTCATCATAGGGGATTTTCAGCAAGGCTTTTACTCTTTATAAAGATATTCCCTAAAAAGGATTTAAACAATGATGCTGGCCAGCTTCCCTGCTTGCTACAGTTTTTTGGCAGTTGGACAGAGCAACTGCCATTCATTAACTTTTCTCCTAGGTTGCTGTCACTTACAGTAGGTAGTAGAAATCTGACAGAAGCAACAGGTTTTGGACTAGTCCATCTCATCATAGGGGATTTTCAGCAAGGCTTTTACTCTTTATAAAGATATTCCCTAAAAAGGATTTAAACAATGATGCTGGCCAGCTTCCCTGCTTGCTACAGTTTTTTGGCAGTTGGACAGAGCAACTGCCATTCATTAAAGAGACACTGAAGCGAAAAAAAATATATGATATAATGAATTGGTTGTGTACTATGAATAATTACTAGAAGATTAGCAGCAAAGAAAATATTCTCATATATTTATTTTCAGGTATATAGTGTTTTTCTAACATTGCATCATTCTCTAATATGTGCAGATTATACAACACTCTGCATTCAAAATGATTCTTTCAGAGCAGTCTGTGAACTAATGACCTCTCCTCTGCCAGAGGAAAAGTAAACAGTTGAGATAATAAAAGTCCGATAACAGCCCTCTCCACGACTTTGAAAGTCGTAGAAATGAATGGCTTTTTTGCATAGAGATAACAACTGGAGTTTCTTAACTCTTCCTGTACTGGAAACAATTAGACTGATGTATATGAACTTAATGTTTTATTTCTTAGCTGTACTACACATACAAATCATAATATCATAATTTTTTTTCGCTTCAGTGTCTCTTTAAGTGCTTTTGAAAATAAATAAATACCTGAGAATCCCCCATGAAGAGATAAACTGGTTGAAAACCTGTTGCTTCTGTCAGATTTCTACTACCTACTGTAAGTGACAGCAACATAGGAGAAAAGTCATGTATGGCTCATTGTACTCTGGAAAAACGTACTTCTTATTTGTATAGGTTTGCACATATTTTACATTTTACAATTTTTTGCTGCCGTGCCCCTTTAATGTGGAAGGTGAAATGTTGGTGTTGTACTGGTTTTGTAAGGCTGCATTATTGCACATCAACCAATACTTCCCAACTAGCATTTCTGAGCAGAGAATGCTGTTAAAATGCAAATCTAGACTTACAAGAAGAGGAAGATTATGGTAGGAAAAACAAGTGATAGTCACTGATTATCTGCCAGGTGTGTTTATTTCTAAGCTAAATGATCGGTGAGGGTAGTGCCATTGATCACGTATCGATTATGGCCTATTACATGCCTCGCCAATCGATCCCTATCCAATTGGAATTCGATTAGATAGTGATTTATTCTTACCATACACAGCAAGCGCAGTTTTGATAGACTTCAGTACATATCTATCAAGCATTGATCGAACTGCAAGCATTGTACTGCTCAGTGCAGTGCAATGCTATTATGCACCACCATTCCTGGACCCCATCACACTGATATTTTACAACATGTTCAATCAGACTATCAATCGATCATTAAACTACACAAAAGTGATCAGAAAGTTCAATGCATGTATGGCCAGCTTTAGGCTTCCTCTTATGTCTGAATGAAAATTTGCATAACAGACAAGTTCTTCGCTCCATATTTCTGAGGGCTCGTTTCCACTATTGCGGTGCGGAATCGCCTGGATTCCACCGCTGATGAAATCGCATGCGGATGCGATTCCCCATGCGTTTTGTGCCGCGAATTCGCATAGGTGAGGGTATATGCAATTTTAACCATGTCACTGCCTGTGTGAATTTACATTGGTACCTATGTGAATTCGTGGCAAAAAATGCATGGGGAAATCGCATGCAATTTCCCTATTAAATATATTGCATGCGATTCGCATGCATTCCACTCGCAGGCGAATTCTGCGGCTCTTTTGTGCGGTTTTTCACCGCTGAAAAAAACGCACCTCAACAACGCTACAGTGGAAACAGGCCCATATACTTGCATTACATGTGCGAATCCGCATGCGTTGGACGCATGCGGATTCGCGATAGTGGAAACGAGCCCTAAATAGTATTTTAATCATGATTAGGATCAGTCAGTTTTAGCTTGTGTGACCAGCAGTGATGTTTAAAGGTTTGAGGATGCAAATTTTGGATCAAACAGAATAGAAATTTGCACTGGGCAAATTAATGTACTGGCAGCTGGTCATCCAACAGCTCCAGAATCTCACTGGCAGTTCTCAAATCCAATCAACCCTACCCCAAGCAAATATCAGCTTCTGCTTGTGCGAATTCCAGTTGTGGCAAACTGGAGTGTTCATATTTCACAAACATTTCGCTTTGTTTTAGTGGTGAGCCATACTTTATTTTGGTTGTAGTTCTGATTATATACAAGTCAATCAGTACTCTTTCTAATCTAGGAACACAATGTAAACTTAGATTAGCAAAATCAACCCCTTGACTTTGCAGGTCTATCTGCTTTTTGCGGGTGGTAAATATGAACTATTCCCATTAAATTCATATTTACAGAAAGTGCTGAATATTCTTTAAAGTGTACCCATGGTGGAATGTGTTTGTTTTGGACACAGAGGCATGATAGTGATTTCATCCCATGCCTCTGTGTCCTTCTTGTCTCCTGTGGGTCCCTCCTGGCAGCTTAGAAAGGGAAGGGTGTTCTTTGCAGGAGGGACGAGTGCAGCACGCCCTCTCAGGCGTTCAGAAGGCTTCTTTCCCGCATCTATGTGCCATGGATTGCCTCTCCACAGCACCTTCTCTTACAAAGGTATACTTTCCTTTTTGAACTTTGTAAAGTCCGATAGGTGACTGCTCCCACGCACTGGTCCGGGCACTTGTAGCACTTAGTGCAGGCAGTGGAGAGGTGTCCATTGCATGGGGTCACATCTGCACTCACAGTTAACATAGCAGGGGGTTTTTTTGTTTTTTTTTGCTGAGTAACTGCAACATGATAAAAACACTTGATAGGCATGAAGATACAAACCCTGCCATTGGTTGCATTAAATTGCTGTCGAAAGGCATTCAGTGGCTGGAAGATGGGAGGCAGTCTCCCATGTAAGAGAGGCCTAGCAGAGGTTAGAAGTTTCTACTGTGACAGTATAAAGCACACAGAGTTGAATAATGAACATTTAACAAACTACTGTAAAGGATGTATGACACGTTCTTTCCAATGGCATGCAGTGAATATATAGAGGTGTAACGCTGTATGACCAGGTAGCGCAGTCTGGCCTTGCAGATAGTGGTTGTGTGGAGTCTGTCGTTGGATCTGTAGCCTGTGTGCAGTTTGCACTTTGTATTATTATTTACAGTTTTAAACTGTGACTATGTGCTTGGTTTAAAATATCACACTTTGCTGACGCGATAAGAAAATCTGCCTTCCATCTGTTACAGACTTGAAATACGTCAGCACTTTTTTTTTTCCCATCTATTTCACTGACTTGTATGTGAGGCCTGTGATATTTACATTTGATCCTAAAGCCTTTAAGAAGTACTTAATCTTTGAATGCATTGCTTAATAAAAGTGTTTTTTTCCTCAACCTCTGTTACCCTTAATATTAAACCTCAAACATTTTTCTATTCCTCAGAGAAAAACAGCAATGCTTCTATTGTGCTCCTATAGTTGCTTTACTGAGTCTTTTATTGAAGACTTCACCCGCAGAGCCACCTGCTGGTAAAATCAAGAATTATGGCTTCTATTCAGGCATGCTGAAGAGTGGTATTTGTTTCACAATAGATGTTTTTTTTTTGTTTTGTTTTTTTGTTTTTTTTAAGAGCATGAAGTAGTGGCAAGGTTATTTTTTTTCCAGCATAACGTTTATCCGAATGTTAAATATTTGTACAGGATTTCCTTATGTTAGCTGTAGATTCCTGAAAAAACATGTATTATCCTTGTGTAATGCACCCTTTTAGGGGTTATCCTTTGGCACTGGCTCAACTGTAATATTTCAGAATCAGAATTTTTATTTCTCCAAGCACGACTGGGTTATGCCCGGAATTGGGCTTTGCATGTATAGGGCTAACTTTAGTCAAGGACACACCGTATACAGTTAAAAAATAAAGCAATTTAATATAAAATGTACACAAAAATGTTATCACAAATGATGTACAGTGTGTAGCAGTGTAAAACGTGTCTGTCTGTTACAGCTTCTAAAAGGAAGAAAGATCGATCTATGGTGGAGGGGGGAGTGAGTGAGTGAAGAGTTCAGAGTTCAGGGAGTTGACAGCTGAGGGGAAGAAGCTGTTGCTATCCCTTGAGGTCCTTGTCGAGATGAACCGACCTCCAGCCTGAAGGGAACCAACTGAAGAAGTGGTGGCATGGGTGTGAGGGATTGTTGGCAATCCTCAATATTTTGGAGCGCAGTCTGGAGTGCAGCCTGGAGTTGTAGAGAAGGTCCAGAGGGCGAAGTGGTTTCCCGATCTTCTCCACTGATCTGATGGCGCTCTGTAGTTTGTGTCTGTTGCTGGCAGAGAAGCCAGTGTTCCAGATTACGATGGAAAACAGAGAATAGATTCAATTGTGCGGAGTAGAAGCTCATCAGAAGTTTCGGGGCCATACCAAACTTCAAGTTGGTAGAGAAAGTATAGCTTCTGCTGATCTTTCCTCTGAGTGGTGGCGATGTTAGTTCATGTATTTTCATATTCTGTAAGTTGTTTACCTGGCTGATGCAAACAAATACTAGCCAATATCAAGACAGGCTATTTAAAGTGGATCCAAGACGAACTTTTACTCATTGCATAATTGTGTTCCTTTCTTATTGTTTATAGGGCATTCCTCAAGCCAAATACTTTGTTGTTTTTGTTTTAATACTCTAATTCCCTATAAACTAAACAAGCCTTGCCCACAGTTTGTCAGATAGCCTTGGCAGTAGCAAGGGCTCATGGGAGCTCAGTCTGTGCAGGAGGAGGGGGAGGTATTTGTAGCCAGAGATTTCAAAGGCAGAGGGGAGGAGGAAGGAGGATGGGGGATTAGGTTGTTTTCACAGAAGACGCAGATAAGCCTGCCTCTGTGTAATGTTTACAAACCACATGGCTGCTGTCATTGTATCACAGGAAGAAATAATAATTTTCTATTAAAGCTTTTGGCAGCTAGATTTGCTGTGTAAACTATAGACAAGTTACTTGTTATAGTTAGTTTTTCATCTTGGATCCGCTTTAAGAGGCATGTACAGTTTGCTATCTTAATCTGTGAGAGGCATTGTCACTCTGCAATCAAAACTAATTTTGCAACATTGCATGTTGCTTGGCTATAGCCAGCTGACCTATACAGGGAAATTCCAATCGATAATTTTTTAGAAATGGAGAATCTGTGTCCCATCATTGCAAACTGACCAACCTGTCGATGGATTTCTGGCTAGCAAATAAATCCTTCTCGAATCATCCTCTCATCAGAGAGTAGATCAGTACACACAGATTTTTAATCGATTTAAGCATGAAATCTTTGGAAATCTGTCTGTGCCTGCCAGGTCTCCCTATTGTCACACACTTCCCCCTCTCCCCGCCAGCCACGTCCAGTGTAGCAGACTATCACCTGTCCACCATATTATCCTGGTCTCTGCTCTCCATGCTGGCTTCTCCTTCACTACCAAGTCACAGAGCGCATGTGTGATGTAATGCAGATGCAGACATTAGGGGTGCTGTGACCATGAGAAGCCTCTAGCATTTGACCACTGCATTACATCGCACAGGTGCCCAGGGACACAGAAGTGAAGACATAAAGAAGCAGCCAGTGGGGAAAGAAGAGACCTGAACTGTGCCCTAGACAGCTTTGTTGTTCTACACCAGGCATGGGCAAACTTGGCCCTCCAGCAATTAGGGAACTACAAATCCCACAATGCATTTGCCTTTGAGTCATGACTGTGGCTGTCAGACTCCTGCAATGCATTGTGGGACTTGTAGTTCCTCAACAGCTGGAAGGCCAAGTTTGCCCATGCCTGGTCTACACGCTCCCAATCTACCAAAATTTTCTGTACTGCACGATCGATCTAATTGCCCAGTTTCGTAGGGAAATTGGCCATTCGGGAATTGTTTGCGGCATTGCTTTCTAGCCGATTTGATCAAATGTGCTGGATATCAATTGAAGTCAATTAAGCGTATAGCCACATTTAGAGACACATCTCCTAGAATTGAGTGAAAAGAAGTATTCTCTTCCTTAAGGTGGCCATACATGGTACAATTTTTTCATCCAATCTTACCAATTCTATGTAGTATAAGGGAATTGCCTAAATTATCTTTTCAGTATATTCACTTAATTTACCCTTAATTTAAACTTTTGATATGATTTGTATGTGTTGTACATCTAAGAAAAAAAAAATAGCAGCAGATAGGAGTCTAATATTGTTTCCAGTACAGGAAGAGTTAAGGTGGCGATACATCAGGCGACTTGTAAAAGTGACACAGCGCAGATATACTCTTCTTATCAGATGTGTATCTCTCCACTTCTCCACCTGTATGCACTCAATGTGCGAACAGAGTAAACAAGGACTTTCAGTGGAGTATACACGTTCTCTTTATTACTGGATAAAAGGCAATACAGGCAAATTGAGGTAGGGCACTTACTTCCAGAGGGTCCTAATTCACTTAGGACCCTCCCTGGCTGATTGCGCTTTCCACCCAATGTGGTACTCAAGCCCCTTCACTCGATCCTGTGTCTGTGCTGCCCGCTCCTGTCCCGACTAGTTTCCGCTATTGCCGTCCTCAGGGGATAAACAGGAGCGGGCGGGCTAGCATAGCATATATATAAAATTTTAGCGCAAACAGCCAGGGAGGGTCCTAAGTGGATTAGGACCCTCTGGAAGTAAGTGCCCTACCTCAATTTTCCTGTATTGCCTTTTATCCAGTAATAAAGAGAACGTGTATACTTCACTTTACTCTGTTCGCACATTGAGTGCATACAGGTGGAGAAGTGGAGAGATGCACATCTGATAAGAGTATATCTGCGCTGTGTCACTTTTACATTATTGACCTTTTGGATGCAAGGATTCATCCTCCACACAGCAGCAACTTACTCCAATTCAATTGGGGCGCCACGGTCTTTACCTTGAAAAACCTCAGGTGACTTGGCGGCCGATCAACCATCCAATTATAATCTAATTGAATGAAAAGCAGTGCCGCCAAGTGCATGCCCGACCGACAAAGCGACCAATTTTGGGATGGAAATTGGTCGCATGGTCAATTGCGCATGGAGCAGGATGTCTGGCCGAAGTTGGTTGGTCGGGTGTGCGGAGGTACGGCGGCGATTTCCCGAAACGAGCGATGAGCCGAAACCACCGCAATGTATAAATGTCGTCCTTCCCTCATTTCCCCCCCCCCCGTGTGTGCATTTATACGTTACCTGTCCAGTAGCAGTCTCCGCGCTGTGTATGTAATCTTCCGGGCGGCTCTACGTACATGTCAGAGGCTAGGCACCAGTGGCGTGTACAGAGAGCCACCCAGAAACAAGAAAGCCGATTCCCTGAAAATTTCATGCTGAAATCGGATGGGAATTGGCCTGTAGTGTATGGGCAGAATCAACAAAAAAACTAATTTATCTCTAATCAGATTCGATTAGAGATGAATTTGTCTTTGTCGAATCTGCCCATAATTGTCAAGTCTATGGGCACCTTTAAGAAATTCCAGTTATCTATGCAAAAGAGCTTATCAGAGTCCCAGGACTTTAGCATAGAGCTCTGTCGTCTGAAGCTTATTATCTCAAGTGTCTGTCACTGTAATTTGTTTTTTTTCTGCAGAGTAAAGTTCAAAAGTTCACAAGCCTGCTCTGTGAAATCATGTAGAATGCTGAGTGTAGTGTGTAAATTGCAAATATTAGAAAATGATGCAATGTTATAAACAAAAAACTATATAACTGAAAATAAAAATGAGAATATTTTCTTTGCTACTACTGATCTATTAATTATCAGGATTACACAACCAATTCATTATATCATAATTTTTTTTTTCACTTCAGTGTCACAGCCTTTGAGGGCCATGATTAATGCTCACACATACACTTCTGACGTGTACCAGTGTTCACCATGAATAGAGCTAATCTTTTCCCTCCGCTGCTCTTGAAACAGTAGTATGTTCTTGTGTGGATTTTCTTTCATTCTGTTGCAATTTCCATGGGATTACAGTTGTATTAACAGTAAAATGAAAGTCTTAATCATAAGATGAAAGAGAAACATTCTGATTTATTTTAATAATAGGCATTTAATAATAGGCATCATAGAGACAATTCGTGTTATCATAACCATTGTCTGTTAATTAAATTAATTCAATATAACCGTTTCCACTGACTAGTTTTTATCATGCTGAGTTTATACATCCATATCTGTATAAATATATTGTACTGAGGCAGAAAAGCTTAATTGTAGGACCTGCAGGTCCACAAACAAGAAAGTGGGTGACGACCAGTGGCAGCAAGAAACAATCCATAGTATACATGTATTCTATTGGATATACTTTATATATTCAAATATAAAGGTATCTATTGGTTCTATGACACAACCACACAATGACATCAAATGGAGGGCGGCGCAGTGACGAGTGGGCAGCAGCTGAGTGGGCAGCAGCTGAGAGAAGTTAGGAAACCGAATGGAACAAGAAGTAGCTTTGCCCCACATGCGCATACTGCATTGGTGGGAAGACTAGTAGTGGGGGAATCAGAGTGGGGACCAAAGCAGTGTGTGTGTGGGGGGGGGGGGGGGGGAGTTGGGAGTGCACGGAATTATTTAGTTAATGTGGCAAACGCATTGTTTTTCTAGTTACATTTTGAGAGTTATTATTTATTTTGTAAGACCATTGTGTACAGCCTTACTACTACATTACTGGTAAAGGTATGTGTAATTTCACTTTTCAAGAGGAATATTATCTCAACTGCATTCTATACACTACAAAAATTTTGATAAATTTTATCTCTACTATTTATTATTATGGAGAGTGGGCATGAATACCTGTCCAGAAGTCCAGCATGTTCCTTCAAGTACGTGACTGTACTGGTCGAGGCAGCTGCAGCACCTTTGGAATCTTGCTGTGGTGCACCAGCATGACACTGCAGCCATTTTGAGAATCTCTGCTATACAGTCTTGCTCGCCTCACCAGCAAAGGCTACTGCCACCAACCAGGATTTTCTGAGTCCTGGTGAACTTGGACATGAGCTGGACTTCTTGGTTTAGAAGCAAAGTCATAGTCTATCCCACCCCATGGCACGCCTCCTCCCAGCCTTACTACAAGATAGGAATGTAGCGATCCACCTCAGGCTCAATTCAGTATCTGCCTTTTGAGCTGAGCCTTTTATATAAAAACTGTTGCTTAACATTTTGATGTATGAAGCCTTAAATAAACATATGCGGCACGTCCCCCAGCAGGGATTGGGATTCAATTCCTCAGGGGACCTTGCAGGGCTGTAAAGACACATGTTCCGTTGTCATGCAAGGGGGAGGAGGGCCAATGGAGCAGTGCATAAGGAGTGTCATGTGGCAGAAGGAGTTAGTGGAAAGGACAATACCCTTGACCGTAAAATCGATCTGCCAGGATGATCACAGGCAGAACTGTCAGAGGCAGTTATTGGCTGTCCCACACATTTTAATCTAGTGTGTGTACAAGGCTTAGGGTCGTTTTACACTACATCAGTTACTGTCAATTATAACTGAATGGACAACTGATGTGCAAAGTAATGTCCATGTTTCCCTATGGCTCAGTTCATATTATACTTGTTAACTGAAAGATTTTTCACAATGCACTGTTATAAGGTAAAACCCATCAGTTTTCCAGCATATAGTGTAAAAGAGTCCATAAGTGGCTTTGGGTAGAAGAAATAGTCCTCTTTCTGAAAACTTAATCTGGTATGTGCCTGAAAATCTACTGGAGTATTTACCATGCTATATATCCGTCTCATACATATCTTACAAATTAATGCTATGGAGGAACTTGAATTCTAGCATCTTGTTGATCTTGGACTTATCTTTTATAGGTATGAAAGGCTTGAAGATCAACTCAATGATCTGACTGACCTTCACCAGCATGAGACAACCAATTTAAAACAGGATCTGGCCAGCATTGAAGAAAAGGTTGCTTACCAAGCTTATGAAAGATCCAGGGATATTCAGGTAAATGTCACTCAGCTGCTGACCTATAACTGTGGCTGTCCTTTGCTTACAATATAAAAGAGGTGTTGGGGAAAAATATCCAGGTTGTATTATTTTTTAAAAATAGTTTTACCTGCGAAATTTAATAATTAAAAAAAAACGCTTATGGTCTTCATTTCATAAGAATGAATGTAAAAAATGTGGATGAATTCTGCATGTCTGTGTCACGGATTAGAGAGGCAGCTTGGAAGTGAGCCAATCACATGCACTTCCTAATGCTTCTGATTGGTTTAGTTGAGGCTAGGAGCACACTAGGCAGAAACGCTAGCGTTGCTGTAAACGCATGAGTTTTTTCCAATAATATAAATCTATGGGGCGCATGTAAAAACTCTTTTGAAAACACACAACTTCCTGCATAATTTTCAAAAACATGTAAAATGCACATAATGCATCTCAATGGAGACGCAGAGGACAGCATTTTTACATGCATTTTTCATGCCTTCCCCCCCTCCCCCCCCTTTTAATTAGATACTGTATTTTACTCCATTGATAATGGAAAATATTGAAAAATGCAAACGCACCAAAACACGTGAAAAATGTATGGAAAAAATTTAAAAACTGCATAGTGCAGAAAACGCATAGCTTTCTGCATTTTCTGCACTGCTCAGTGTTCTCCCAGCCTTAAAGTGTAACTGTCGGGCATAAAATCAAAAATCAATTCTTTATTTTTATCTGGTAAACAAGTAATAGGGATGCTAACCAGGCAATCCAAAAGTTAAAATCTCTATTACTCTTCTTGTTTATAAATGATCATTCCCCAGTTTACCTGACTTTTTATTTGGTACGTTGCCGCAAAAAGGAAGTTGCAGGGCATGCTGGGTTCTCTCAGTAGAGCTTCCTATTCTTTCAGGGTAAGGTCCCATAGTGGACTTCTAGTTTTCATGCACTGTATACTTCTTTTTTTTTTTGGCCTGCTTGTTTGCTATATTACAAAGGTGCATTGCTGCCATTCCATACTGTTGAGGTGAAGGGACATGGATTTACTGGTACCAGTTTAATTCCAAGAGTCACTTCTTAGTTTTTATTGGTGCCTGGTGACAAAGTAGTCCTCACTGGGCCTCATATCCTGACATAATGGTTTGTAGGGCTTAGTTAAACTAATGCTGGGTACACACAATGCATATTCCTGTCACGAGATATCTGACAGGAAAGTGCATCATGTGTACATGTCCAAACTGTTCCCAATTGATAACTGGATCTATCTTCAGAATCATTACTCCACAAAATTGATTGCATTATTGATCTGGAGCCGACCGGACATGTTGGAATTTATCGGTTTGATCCCGTTGTTCCGATGGAAAGTAGCATTGTGTGGTACAAGCCTTCAAATTCCTTACTAATGCTGGGTACCAGCATTAATAAGGAATTTGAAGGCTTGTATACACAGCTCATCATACTGTCCTATATTCCGTTAGCTCTGAAGTATAAAATCTGTTGCCAAACTGTTTCTCTATTGCATGACTGATATTTTTGTTTTAGTATATAAAAGAAAGATGAGGTCCACAATATGTATTAAGCAAATTTTTTGTTATTTGTCTTTCATAGGAAGCTTTGGAGTCCTGCCAGACCCGTGTCTCTAAACTGGAGCTCCACCAGCAAGAACAGCTATCTGTGCAGTCCGAATCCGTGAACGCCAAAGTACTCTTGGGAAAATGCATAAACATACTAGTGGCCTTAATCACTGTTATCCTGGTTTTTGTGTCAACCATTGCTAAGTTCACCGCTCCAATGATGAAAAGTCGTTTCCACATTGTCTGCTCTTTTTGTGCAGTGACACTGTTTGCAATTATTTGTAAAAACTGGGACCACATAGTATCCGCTCTTGAACGTGTTATCTCGTCAAGTTGAACACTCCAGCCTGTGTGAACAAACGTTAATTATACATGGATCCGTAAAAAAAATGCCTTTTACATGGATTTTTTTCTCCTGTTTAGTAATCTGTTTTTACATGGCTTCATAGACTCGTTTGAACCATTTTTGCAAGCCTACCTTTATGTGTTGCCTTAAAGTTACCTATGGATTCCTTGCTTTAAGAGACAACTGTAAGGTGGTGAATTGGCCATTGGGATGTTCCATGTAAGGCGGTGAATTGGCAGTTTGGATGTTCCATGTAGGAAGATTTGTCAGTCTTATGTTTGTTCTAGGGATCTTTGTTGTTGTTGCATATTTGCCTGATGTACAGTTAATTTGGCCTACCAAAGCTTTTCTTGCGTAATGTTATATTTAAGTGTTATCAGTCTAGTCTGTTAAGTTTGATGGAACAAATACGATGTTTTTTTTGTGATTATGTATGTGGGCTTGTATTACTTTTCCATTTAGCTCAGAATGTACACTTAATGACTAACTCCATAATGCTGTATATTGGCATAAAAACTTGAATGTTCTCATCACTATTAAAGAACAGCTGCAGTGAGAGGGATACAGAGGCTGTCATGTTTATTTCCTTAAACAATACCAGTTGCCTGGCAGTCCTGCGTATCTCTGAGGCTGCAGTAGTGTCTGAATCACACACCTGTAACAAGCATGCAGCTAATCTTGACAGAGATGTCTGCTCGGCATGCTTGTTTCAGGGTCTATGGCTAAACATTTTTAGAAGCAGTGGATCAATATGACAGCCAGGCCATGTGCATGGTTTAAAAGGGAATAAATATGGCAGCATCTATAACCCTCTCACTTCTATTTCCTTTAAAGCAAGCATCATAGTAGTAATGCGTTTTCACCAACCAACTGTAAGATTGCATTAGCAGCCTAAAACTGGTCATACATTGTACATTTTTCTGCCCAATTAGATGTTCAAATAGATGTCTAATGGATGTTAACATTTGCAATCAATATTACGATTGATGTAAGGGCTAAAATCGCTCTATATAGACTGATCCACAATGTTGATCTTTATTGGCTGTAAATGAATACCGATTCTAATGTTAATTGTAATATTGAAAAAAAACTGAATGGTGTATGGCCAGCTTTACTAACATATCCCCCTTGGCTGTAAGCTGCTGTGACTTCTGCTGAGTTGCTTGGGATAGAGGATTTTACAGAAGGACCAGCTGCATATGTTAGTAGAACGCCAGTATCATTCCGGTGTGCTACATCAAAAGGGACCAGAATACAAAGTAATGGAAACTATGTATAAAACTGATGTATGAATCCTCAAATCTTTATTATAATCTCTTTAAGATTGTAAGACTGTAGGGACAAATAAGTTAGCGCCACCTCTTACAAAAGGAGCAGATAAAACACAACAACCCCTACAAACAGCGGAGAAGGTGCGGCATTGCAACAGAAGGAGATCCATATCTGTGCAAATAATGCAGTCAGGTCCTGTTCACAGTGGTGTACTGGCCTCTTGGCTTTCCACACTGCAATGATCCACCTATGCGTCGTTCACAGTGTGGCAGGAGTATTGCCGTACAAAAGGTTGCAACATCGTAACGCACTGGATGCAGTTGGTTACCGTTAACATAAAAAGTGATACATACTTTTCATCGACTGGTTTCTTCACTGTACCTGACCCAACACAGGCATAACGTGCAGCATTGCTGTCTTGAGGTGTTGTGTTCCTGCTATCAGGCCTGGTGCACACCAAAACCCGCTAGCAGATTCGCAAAATGCTAGCAGATTTTGAAACCCTTTTTCTTCTTTTTCTGTAGCGTTTCAGCTAGCAGTTTGCGGTTTTGTGAAGCGTTTTTGGTGTAGTAGATTTCATATATTGTTACGGTAAAGCTGTTACTGAACAGCTTCTGTAACAAAAACGCCTGCAAAACCGCTCTGAACTGCCGTTTTTCAGAGCCGTTTGCATTTTCCTATACTTTACATTGGAGGCAGAAACGCCTCCGCAATCCAAAAAATGCCTCACCCCGGGAGTATGCGTTTCAGCAAAACGCCTCCCGCTGTGGTGTGAACCACCCCATTGAGATACATTGACCAAGTGAAACGCTCAAAAAGCCGCTCAGTGTGCACCAGCCCTCACAGAGAATGTAATAGCCACTACTTTTTAAAAACCAACCCCATTTCTATACACAGACAGGCTCTGTGGATATACTCTCATAAGGTACTCAGTGCTCGAAGAAGTTATGCTAACCAGTGCATATATAAACATCATGGCAATTACACAATAGAAATAAGCATAAGTCCACAGTGACATTTTAAACTCAGGCTCTATACTGTATATACCTTTACTGATCGATGGAAACATGACGTGTAGGTAAAGAGAGGAGTAAGGCAGCAAGCCAAGGTTCATAACTGACAGGTGGCATGTCAGGGTAAGACAGCCCAAGGCGATGCATGGTCCTTGTAACCACTTTGTCATGACCTATTTTAAATGCTTTAGTGCTTTTCTAAAGTCTTACCGACTGCTTTGTCAATGGTTTACTAATAAAGATTTATTGATTCATACAATGTTGTGCTGCATATTAGTTTTATAAAAGGTTCATTACCAGTCAGGATTCAGCAAACCTCTCACAGCTGCCTTATTCTAGTAATCAACCAACAGGGGAAATCATGCTGCAGATAATGCCACCTTACTGTTACATATTTTCCCTTAACTAAAGGTCTGTACTTATTAGCATGATTGGTATTAGGTATTGGAGATGGATCTTTGTTATTGGTCGCCGTCACCGCCCCTGAATTGTACTGTGTGTTTTACAATGTATTGGCAAGAAGCATGAGGTCCTTTAATGCCTGTAGACACAGCATCGTTCCAGCATGTCTGACAGCTAAAATATCTTTTTGCACATCTGGATTCTTCTTTTTGCATACCTGCATAGGAAAATATCATTGGAATTTTGTTTATCCTCTGTTTTCTCCCACTAAAACCAATGCTATGTTTGTAGTTGGCTCACATTTGTTTCAGAAGAATCTGTTCAGGAATAGAGTGTAGCTAATGCCATACACTTCTCTGATCTACGCCAAAGGAAAAATGCCTACTAAAAGGTCCTCTAATGTAGCTATTAGAATGTTATTCATTGTAGCTGCAAATCACAAAACTCCACTGTGTATTGTTCACAGCAGAACAACCTTGCCTTGATAAACCTGTATTGCTAAGTTGGTATCTTAGGCCAAGGTAATCATTTTGATTCGCTTTGTTCCCTTTTCAGTTCTGTTAGAGCTTAGAGCAAACTTAAATGAGAATTCCAGATTTATTAAACAGAAGTATCTTACCAGTTATATCAGTTGTTTTAATTCATCTTTTTAATAGTTTCCCCTAGTTTGTAACATGGTTTGACAATTTGGGTAGCTGGCTATAGAGAATGTTTAACATTTGCGCAGCTAAAAAAAAACACTTCATGGAGTTCTCTTTTAAGATTGGTGATTATACAAAGCATTATCGAACAAATATCATAGCCATAATGATCATGCACCCGCAGCCTGGCCATCATATGGAGAGACCAGAGACCCTTCCCTGCAGGGAAATGCAACAGCAACTAGACTGGAAAATCTAACTCAGCTGACCTTACCTATGTGTTATAAGTCCCTGTGGATGCTTATACAAACATAGGATTGTTGACTGAACATAGATCTGGCAATGTATGCAGCTTTAGTTACCATTTGGTCTTTATTTGGTACTGCTCATACAGTGATCGGCCACAAGACCTCTACAGGTTCCATGTGGTATCTAGGATGTTAGCAACACATCCCTTTACTCGTGTACTGTGTAGGGAATAATGTTGCCATGAAGAAGTTATCTGCTCTGCAACAGTTTTTAGTTACTGTAGGTGGTACATATCAATGTACATGAAAAGAAACGTGTTTTTTCAGGCCAAGGCTACCTTTCATGACTCCACGGTACAGTTCTGATGGTTACATCTCCCTGGTTTGTCTATCTGGGTGTGGACAGTAGTCAGCATGTGAACTTGACCTGGTTTGTGGCTACTAGGCCCAGAAAACTGTGATGTACTGTGTGTTCTGACACCCAGTTTACAGTAGTGTGGCGGTTGGTGCTACCTTCATACACCTACAGCTAGGCTTTGTTTACAGTTTACAGGAAGAAAGCACGTCTCTGTGGGGGATGCTGGTTTTGCACACTCAGCCTTTCTGAGCAATGACTCCCATTTCTGTAACAGCTGACAGCAATGCCATGCAGCTTTCCCAGTGAAGCATACAGAGGTATTCAGAGATAAAATCCTAGGTATGGCAGTGTTATGCCGATAAATATATGAAATATGTAGAGCTGTTTTGATACAGATTGATTTTTTTTTTTCCTTACACGCAGTTGGCAAACTGCACTTGCTGCAGTGTTTGTAACCATGCGTGTGTTAGTGGTTTGCACATGGTGTGGTTACTGCACATATGTAAAAAATGTGCTAGGAAAAAAACGACACAGGGGATTGCCACTAGTAGAATATCAGTGAAATTAAAATACTAGTAATCTTTACTGATATTTTACTATGTTTTAACATAACCCGACTCTTACACAGAACCCTCCCTCTTCCAATGCCTAACCCTAAGACCTCCCTCTACTGATGCCTAACACTTAAAACCCCCACGGACACTTAGCCACCCCCTCCTAATTGGAACCCACCCCCGCAGCAAAGCAGTGAATTGTGTCAAAGGTACATTTCAGCGCAAATCGTGGGTGCTGAGGCATGCGGCATTGCCTAGCAGGCGCTTTGCCTCAGTGCCCACGATTCTATTGTGCGCCTCTGGGCGTTGAGATTTACCTTCTTTGCAGCAAATTGCATTTTTTTTTATAAAGCGGGATTTGCAGCAAGGAAGGTGCATTTTGGTGTCCGGAGGCGACACCTGATAGCGGGCGACGGGCGTGCCCCAACATTTTCCTTCTTTGCCGCAAATCATGGCTTTTATAATAGTCGCCTATTGCGGCACCCTTTTTTGCAAAGAGCTCCTTCGCCCTTTTTTCTCCCTGATTCGGTGGTTACTGCGCAGCAGATACTGTTACACGGGTGGTTGCTGCTCACTCAGGGGATGTGGCTCATGTTGAGTGCTTGCAGCTGCCGGCAACTCCCTGGGTGATCCACCTGATCATTGACAGGCAGTGGATGTTG
Organism: Hyperolius riggenbachi; assembly: GCF_040937935.1. NCBI lineage: Eukaryota > Metazoa > Chordata > Amphibia > Anura > Hyperoliidae > Hyperolius > Hyperolius riggenbachi. Next base: position 319,828,625 of record NC_090648.1, read on the forward strand.
TAGTGGCTTCAGCATCTGTTAGTTGCCCATGTACGGGAGCCTAAGTGGTTTTCATCTCATTCTCTGCCATATTTGCATTTAAAATGCTACATGATTTTCTTCTTTAAGGCTCATTATAGATTTTCTAAAATGTCTGTGGAATAGTGATGCATTTAATAAGACGTAACCAGAATGCCTGGTGTTATTTTATGTTCAATTTTGCAGAATCAGTGTCTAGTTTTAAGATCTCTGTAGTAGACAATACAAAACAAGCCTGGAGTGACTTCAGCAATACCAGGAAGCTTGACTCCTGAAACAAGTTTGGCTTGCTAATGATGCATTTAATAGGAAATATTAAAGCTGGCTACAAGCACAGGAATCTGTAGTCTATGGAATCTAAACATACTCTGTTCTGCGCAGCCGGATTCATTGCCTGCTGAGCAATCACTCTGACAACTGTCTTGAGGCTGTTGCTGCTCATTACTGTTATCAGCAGAGATAAAAAAAGAATATTCAAGAAAATTTTCCATGCGGTTTGATGTCTATCAACTCAGATGGAGGCTGCCATACACAGCTGTTTATGCACGTTGTACACAGTGATTGCTGTTTGATAGGAAGCATCACAAAACCGTACCTGTGAGTCAGCGCCTACAGCTTCAAACATCAATCATTTAAGAACAGAAAAAGCAATCAAGGGTCTTTACAGGGGTTGCCCAAGATTTTAAACAGACTGTGCTATGCTGGATATTTTTATAGCTGTGGGAGGAATGGTGGGTCTTGCTGCTAAAATAATGCACAAGCACAGCATGATGCTACAAAACAGGGCCACAGTGGTCCTTGAGGTATTTCCTGCATCATTTAAATTGGGCAATCCTTTTATCCAGGAATCTTCCCAAAAAGGTGAGCCTTGGTATATGGTCATAATGTTACTTTTGCTGTATTTGTCTCTTTAGGTCTAAAACTTCAGATGTAAGAGGCCCATAGCTGTATGGCTGCATGATCTAGAGCAGAGATATGTATAATAGTTTACAGATGCCTTTCCTTGTGGCACCCTTCTGGTATTTTTCTGGTATCTGTTATGTAGTAAATATGAGTGATACATCAGGTTAATATGTGCACATGTGGCCATACATGGTATGTGTCTTGAAAGGCTTGCACCACATGGCAACATTATTCCCTGCTATAATGTGCTGCAGCTGCATGAAGCATTCTCATTGAAGCCAGTGGGAGGGGTAAGTGTGTGAAAATATTTGTCTGCTCCAACCCATAGACTATGGCCTCAATTCACTAAACTTATCTCCTGTCTTTAATAACTCTTCTAGAGTTGTTACCATGGTGATAAGGCATGTAGTATTCAGGAAACATTTTACCTCAGGCAAGCCTAAAGTTAACTCTTCTGTCTTTAAATTAACTCTCCAATCCTTAAAATAACTCCAGAGTTAAAGACAGGCTGTTAATTAGCTGCATGTGAAAATAACTACAGAGGAGGTAAATTAACTACAGAGGAGGTAAATTAACTACAGAGGAGGTAAATTAACTACAGGAGAGGTAACTTAAAGAAAACCTGAACTGAAAATTAAAGTCAAAATAAACATACACAAGTCATACTTGCCACTTGTGTAATCTACTCCTCAAGCTCTTTTTCCTTTCCCACGTCCTGTTTGTCCACTGTGACCAAGGAAATTCTCTGTCCTCCATTTTGAAAATGGCCATTACCCCATAACAGCTTTCTGGTCAGCACACTGTTAAACTGTAACATTGCCCACTTGAGCCATAGGAAAACATAGACATTACCGGGCACATCAGTTGTCCTCTCAGCTATAACTGATAAATAACTGACAGCAACTGATATATTTCAATTCTGACAAAATGTTGTCAGAACTGGAAGGGATCACTGTAAGAAGAAAATGGTGAGCTACTGAGAGGAACTGATGGCGAGGTAACTATGTAATGTTTATTTGAAGTTACCTCATGTGTTTATTTTAAATAATTTTACTCAGTACAGGTTCTCTTTAAGGAATGAAGAGGTAAAATAACTCTCTCACGTGTGGAGGCAAGTTTCCTCTTGCCTTATTATCTCTAGCATGATCTTAGTGAATTGAGGCCTATGCCACTTATATCTGGAGCCGATTACAAGCTCTTTCATCTGCTGTCCCTAATCATAAGATTCCCTGAACTTTGTGTTCATCTGAGTTGTTGCCCTTCCATAAAGGAAACTAAATGGGGAGGAGAAGCACTGTTGGTCAGGTGTTACTGTTGCTAAGCATCCAGCATGCTAGACCTTTATATGATTGTCAGGGGACACCTGTAACCAAACTAGATTCTGGGCTGGGACAATCCTGAATGACCACCTCAGCCGAGTGTCATCTAGCGTGTGTACCTAGCTTAAAAGTAGGGCTGTGATCAGTAATGCTTATCCCCTCTGTTCAAAGATGAACTTTGAACAAATTCAAAGAACAAAAAAGTCACGAGTAAATCAGAAGTCATAGCAGTCGCTTTATGGCATTTTTAGATTGCATATAGAAAGATGAATAATAGTGATGGTCAATGAGATGCAAATAATTTCAAGTTGATGCAGGATTATACAAATTTTGAATGCTAATTTATGCAGCATGAAAATGGGCCAATCGAATTCCACCTTGGTGAGATTTGGTTTGTCGATTTTCAAGCTGCATAAATTTACACAATTCTGCATTAACTTGGAATTATTTGCATCCCAATAAAGGAGGCCATACACTCGTTAGATTAGCAGCAGATAGATCATCAGATAGATTTCTGATGTGTTTAGGAACATTTTTTTTTACTAGGAACAGATGTCCAATAGATTTCAGTATGAAATCTATTGAAAATCGATCTGATGGCATTTTTAGCCATCAGATTTCCATAAGGGCCAATGCAAAATTATAAGCAATCTCAACAGATCGACCTAGATTTTCCAGCATGTCAGATCGATTGAAATCGATCGATCGGCGTTCGATCGGCCGTTAAACGGCTCAGTGTATAGGCACCTTTACTGTCCCTCCCTTGTAGAGCCACAACATGAAGCTAGAAAAAAAAAATCTACCTGTAGAGGGGATTAGATTCACTTATCTGTGGCTTCTATCAGGTACCTCGCTGTAGTTTTGCTGCCCTCTGGGGTGCTGCTGTCCCCTCAGAAGATCTCCTCCACCTGGATATCCTAAGACAGTGATCTGCAAACTTGGCTCTCCAGCTGTTAGAGGAACTCCAGTGAAAATAATTAGTAAAAAAAGTGCTTTATTTTTTACCATAATTATGTATAAATGATTTAGTCAGTGTTTGCTCATTGTAAAATCTTTCCTCTCCCTGATTTACATTCTGACATTTATTACATGGTGACATTGTTACTGTGGGCAGGTTATGTAGCTGCGCCTAGCTGCTCTGGCTGTTACAGACAGCTGTAAACAGCCATTTCCTGTCTGTGAACATTGTTACATTGTGGCAGTTGGCCCAGAGTACCGCGGTACTCAGAGCTTCTTGTGGGAGGGGTTTCAGCACAAAATCATCATACAGCGCCCCCTGATTGTCTGTTTGTGAAAAGCATTATTTTTCTCATGTAAAAGGGGGTATCAGCTACTGATTGGGATAAAGTTCAATTCTAGGTTGGAGTTTCTCTTTAAGTCCCACAATGCATTTGCATTTATGAATCGTGACTGTGGCTGTCAGACTCCCGCAATGCGTTGTGGGACTTGTAGTTCCTTAACAGCTGGAGAGCCAAGTTTGAAGATCACTGTCCTGAGAGATGAGTAGAAATCTGATTAATTGCTAATTTAGTTCTGCTTGACACAGTATAAAGCTATATTGCTTGCTTCATCTGCTGCATACTGAAGTAGAAAATGTATGTGTTCTTATCCTTTCTGTAGCTGATCTTCGGTTATTTAGTGTTTGTGTCAACGTCATAAATTGAAAACCAGAATGTCCATGGCATTCATACGCATCTATATTTTTACCTAGAGAAATCTCCAGATAGTTATTTTGTAATGATCCTTTTAAATAATATTCCTGAATTACTATTTTGTCAAATATAAATATTACAATTTATTGTAGTGTATATTTGCAGAGTCGCATGCATAATAATTAATGCTTATGCCTGGTAACTTTTCCAGCAGAAAGGAATTCACTCATGTAGCATTCAGTCTTAAAGTGGATCCAAGATAAACTTTTACTCATTGCATAAATGTGTTCCTTTCATACAGTTTATAGGGCATCCTCAAGCCAAATACTACTTTTTTTGTTTTAATACTCTAATTCTCTATAAACTAAACAAGCTTCGCCCACAGCTTTTTAGAGAGCCTTGGCACTCAGTCCCAAGTAGCAGGGGCTTATGGGAGCTAAGTCTGGGCAGGAGGAGGTTACTAGCCATTGATTTCAGAGGCAGAGGGGACTGAATTTACACACAGGCAAGCTGATAGCATATCCAGCCCTCAGGCTTGTGAAAAACATAACATGGCTGCCCGCATTGTATCACAGCAATAAATAATCATAAACGTTTAAAGCTGTTTGCAGCTAGATTTGCTGTGTAAACTATCTAAACTTTAGATAAGATATATAAAGTTATTTGTTATAGTTACTTTTTCATCTTGGATCCGCTTGAAGTTATACCCCATATAATTTTGAGGAATCATCTGTAAAGTAGAAGGATTACCAGGTTGACTGTACATTCACCTGATCCTTATCCTACAACCATGTATCAAGATTAAATAAGATTGTACAATCAGTATGGTGAATGACCAACTTTATATGTATTCAGAACAGAAGTAAAATGATAGTTTGTCTATGGTCAAAGTTGGCCATACACGTATCCATTTTTACCGACCGATTTGATCACTATTTGTTTTAATAATTCTTTTAAATCTAAACATTTAAGTTTTAATTATCTCTGAATCTTTTGTCATACAAATATAAATATCTCATATTTACCAAACCTATGCAGCAGGGGGTGTGCCCCTCCTGTAAGCAGTGCTTTGGAAGTGCCTCACTTGGAGGCAGTTTGTATAATCTGCTGAACAAATCTCCAGATTTTTCTTAAATTAGCTGTCAGTTTAAGTTAAAATTAAAAATGTAAATAAGCATATACTGTATTGTTTATATTGACTTACCCCTAACACTTCTCATGCTACTTGTTGCCTCTTGGGTTCTCTGCTTAGCCTGGTTCTTTTTAATATTTGACTATCGACAACTAGCAGCAGGAAGAGTGTTAGTAGTAAGTGATCCATCAACCAGTAACCCACTATTTTTATTTTTGTTTCAGCCCACATCAAGTGTACTTCAAGAGTTAAAGTAGATCATTATTTCCATATTGATTGACCAGCCACCTGCTGCATACATTGGGTAAATGTATTTGAATCCCAAAAACTTTAAGGCTATTGGTAAAGGACTATTATTGTAAATAAAAAAGTGTCAATTCCCTGTATTTGTTAAAACCAGAAATTTGCATTCCTGTACTTATACATTCTAGCAGGTACAAAACGATAATCACTGAGCCACGCAATTATATCTGACACTTGTCAGCCATCAGCAAGACTCTCATTTAACTGACATTTTCTAAACAACATTTTGAATACCAAACTATGAAATCAGATATTTTGGCACAAATGTAAAGAAATATTTAGTTACAAGATATTGTAAATATCTTTGTACATATATCTAAAACAGGACTTTGACTAGGTTCACAGTGGGGCATGACAGTGTGTCCTAACAGCCGCATTGTAACGCATAGCAGCACACTGTAAAAGCAATGCAATGGTCACAGTGCAGCAGTCGCAGTGCTATATCCCAACTTTAACTGCATGCGATGCAATGGTCGTATAATGAGCAGTGCCTCTTTCCCATTCTGGTGCATTCCAGCTGCTACAGGGAACGCAACGCAACTCTTTGAACCCAGCCCAAATATGGTAACAATCATATTTAAATGAAAAAATAAATGTCATCTAAAAACTTTAAGCATTTTGTTTTTTGTTTCTTTTTTTCAGGTTTAGTTGTCCATTTGTCAATATGTCGAAATGACTTCAAAAACTACATTCTATCCAGTAAAAGTTTTGATTTAAAGATAATCTGTACTCTAAAATTCTTACAATAAAAAGCATACCATTCTATTCATTATGTTCTCCTAGGCCCCTCTGTGCTGTTTCTGTCACTCCCTGCTGCAATCCTGGCTTGTAATTGCCAGTTTTAGGTAGTGTTTACAAACAAAAGACATGGCTGCTAACCAGAGTGTGATAGGCTGAGAAGGAGAGCTTGGAGAGGGTGTGTAAAGCTTCTGCCTATCACAAGCAGTGCTGCACATTCCACACATTCCAGCCTGAGCCCGACAGAGGAAAGAAGATAAGATTTATTACAGAGACAGTGCAACTAGAAAAGGCTGCAGTAAGCCAGACCACATTAGCACAGGTATAGGAACTTATAGGATAGAAGAAATAAGGCTCACAATTTTGTTACAGAGTCTCTTTAAGAAATGCACTTACTACTGTTTTGAAAGTGAAATGTGAGCAGTTAGAGTTCGGATACTGACTTGTGTCTTGATGGTCAGCACAGTATATGTGCCAAATACATTTGAATTGGTCCCAGGAGAGGTGCTGGGCCCTCACATCTGTGGCCCACCCTAGTTCTATTTGGCAATCGTTCCCTTCAAAGTTGACAAGGTGCATCCTGAGTGTAGACAGACCAATGGCTACACATCCATTTATGACCTTTGTGGGAGAGGCAACAACATTGTCACAAGTCTGGCCACTGCTGAGAGGCAGAGCCACAAGGTGCTGGGCTAACATTTGAGGATTAATATTTCAAAGGACTGGTGATTGCTGTTTCAGAGCATTCTGGCAGTGTTGTACCGGCTCTTTTCCACTTTGGATGTTTTATTTTACACATAATTCTTGTACTGCCACTAAATAGACAATTTGTTTCAGAAGACTTTATCTACCTTTCAACCAAGGTGCTTTTAGAAAAAAATCAATCACAGTACGTTTGCGATTTGCAGTGGAAAAAGGCGTGATGCTCTCGATGTTTTATGGATCTGCTTATGCCCAAATTATTTTTTTTATCTCTCGCTTGAGATGGAATTTATTCAACCATATGGTTTAATACTCTAGTACTGATACCAGTTGAACATATACATCTGTCCACGGTTTCTGGAAGGATTTTGGCAATTATTATTTATTTGAAATAGCCATGCCACACTAGTAAAACCGTCTCTCTGTTCTAAGAAGAGGTAGACTTATTAGTGGCGTTCACATTTTACAGACCACAGCTGTCCTAGAGAACAGTAAGGGCTCATTTCCACTATCGCGAATTCGCATGCGTTTTTCGCATGCAAATTCGCATAGCAATACAAGTGAATGGGACTGTTTCCACTTGTCAGGATTCCTTTGCGTTTTTCTGTGCAGAAAAAATTCGCATGGCAGAGCCATCAGAATTCGCATACCACTATGCGAATCGCATACAATGTATTTAATAGGAAATTCGCATGAGGTTTAGGTATGCGAATTTTCATGCGAATTTTCATGCGAATTCGCATAGAAACAATGGAAAAGCACACCAGCACTGCCATGGTTAAATTCGCATACATCGTCATCCATGCGAATTCGCGTGCGAATACGCATGAAAATTCGCATGGACCCGCATGCGAATTTCGCATCCGCATGCGAATTTTTACCGCGGCGATTCGCACCGCACAAGTGGAAATGCAGCCTCACACTTGTATGTTGTCTATAGTACTGTGTTGTTTGCTGTTTTTATCTGTTTTCTGGCCTGCACATATTCATGTATAAAGATTTTAAAATGATCCAAGATTATTTGAAGACCTTAAGTACTGTTTATCAGAGAGATTGTTGGCCTACTTTATGGAAATTGACATGACTGAGAACTGTGATTGTTT